>NW_009262197.1:0-217 GCF_000687185.1 Egretta garzetta | reverse complement strand
CTACTAGTTTCTGGCATGAAAATCTGTCCCAAACAGCTGTTGGGAAGCACAGCTGGAGACAGTGCTTTTGCTTCTCCACAGAGAATGTGTGACCAGGTCGCACTCATCTCCACACTTATGCATGGATGTACTTAGGCTGTTAGAAATCAGTGTAGAAAAGATATGCTGTAAAAGAATGGGAAGCAAATATGGGCAAGCACTTGAAAATTGGTGAGGT
>NW_009262196.1:0-217 GCF_000687185.1 Egretta garzetta | reverse complement strand
CACCAGCGCTTGGTCTTCCAGGCCTCTTCTCCTCCCAATTCCACATTGTCCTTGTGATCCCTTACATTGGTGTTAGGCCTGAGTACTCTGAGTACTCTGACTGCTTGGTCGCAGTCGTGATGCATGGTAGTCCTGTGACAGACCGATGGGATAGGCAATGGGCACTTCTGTGACAGAGCTGGCTTCCATACCAACATTTCCATAAAGAAAGTTGATC
>NW_009262195.1:0-217 GCF_000687185.1 Egretta garzetta | reverse complement strand
TGAGAAATCCCTCAGAGTCAAAGACAGGAGCAAAAACCCAGGCCACCTGGTGGGATCTCAATCAATGGAGATTTTGAACATTTTTTGAGAGAAGGCCAAGAGCACCCGATTTCCTTGGAGCTGTCTGAGAGTGGGCTTGGCTGAGACCAGTTGTGGCAAGAGCAATTGTAGAATCATAGCATCGTTTAGGTTGAAAAAGCCCCTTAAGATCATCAAG
>NW_009262194.1:0-217 GCF_000687185.1 Egretta garzetta | reverse complement strand
TGAGAAAAAAACCCTCTCTGCAACTGCCCCTGACCCCGCTACGCCGGGGGTGGCCAAGCCTCCCCCCGCCAGCCCGATTCCCCTGGCTCAGCACCGCAGAAGGGGCACGGGGATGGGAGGATGTCCCTGCTGCAGATTGCAAGGGATTCATTTTGAGTGTTTTGGGGGGCGGTGGAAATAATGAAAAGAGCTAAAAATAGCCGGCTGCGGCTAGGAA
>NW_009262193.1:0-217 GCF_000687185.1 Egretta garzetta | reverse complement strand
GGAAGGAGTAAATGGCCATGTTGGGGCCCAGGGTAAAGATGAAGAGGACTTCTGTGGAGATCTCACTCTTGTTCTGGTAGATGAGTTTGGAGGCCACGTCAGCCATGTAATCTTGGATAGCAACATCCACTGCTGCACTACACAGAGGCACTGCATAGAGGGGTATGTGGAGCCACTTCCCCAGCAAAAAGGATCCTGTTCCTGTTGGGAGAGATGC
>NW_009262192.1:0-217 GCF_000687185.1 Egretta garzetta | reverse complement strand
TCCTGTGTTAGGTTGTCCAAAAAGACCAGTTCCGGTTCCCAGTCCAGTACCAGCATTTGCACTGGCAGCTGTTCCAAAGAGGCCTCCAGGCTGCCAGGGCTGGGTTACCCCGAAGAGACCCTACAAAGGAGAACTAGGTTAAGATAGCGCTGCGACGCTTTTCCAAGGCTCGCACTGACGAGAGCAGAATCGACACACAAAGTCAGTTAATAAAACG
>NW_009262191.1:0-217 GCF_000687185.1 Egretta garzetta | reverse complement strand
AAATTTTCTGGTGTGTTGGAGTGAAGCCAGAGAAGGGCAACGCAGAGCCAGGCCTGCCACAAGCAAACCCACTGCTGCTGGTCCAGCCAAGCTCCTGAAGGGCTTTGCTTTGCTTCTTGCCTCCTATTAAGTAAATACATAAATAAAATCAAATAAGCTTTACAACGACGCATTACTTCCAAAATAGAAAAACCAATGTATTCCAGGATTATTTAAG
>NW_009262190.1:0-217 GCF_000687185.1 Egretta garzetta | reverse complement strand
TCTCTGCCAGCTGCACTGGCTGGGCTGGGGACCTTTACTTAGCAGAGAGGGACAGAAATGTCCCAGTCCACAGGCTTTTGGGCACTACAAGGACCATGGGCTCACATGAGTCTGCAGATTCCTCAGGCCCATCATGCTGAGGGACAAGCTGTGCCACCTGCTGAAGACTCGCTGTTCTGGGAAGAAGATGCAGCTGACCCTTGCCATGGCAGATTAC
>NW_009262189.1:0-217 GCF_000687185.1 Egretta garzetta | reverse complement strand
AGAGGTGCTGCTGGAGCAGGAGGGAGGGAGCTTCACATGAGGGAAACTGGATTTCTGCTTAAAAAAAGAAAAGGTCCTGCTTTGCCAAAACACTCAGCATTCCGCACACACATTAACCTGATCATGGGAGGAAGGGGGGCTTTTCCTTGTCTCTGCCCTGCTAATAATTTTCTGTCAATTCTGGTTTGGCTTTAACCTCCCTCCAACCCCCAGCCTG
>NW_009262188.1:0-217 GCF_000687185.1 Egretta garzetta | reverse complement strand
TTTACCACACTACAACTTCCACGTCATCAGCTAACTTTATTGGGAATGCTTTGGTCTTCCTCCTGGGTCGTTGATAAAAATGTTAAATAGCCCAGAGGCATGAACCAAATTTGTTGGCTCTAGTAGAAGCAGACCTGCCCTCTGCACATTCCCTGCTCAGATCTCAGCGTGCAGTGGTATCAGCTCACCAAGTTTTCATGCATTGAATATGTCCCAC
>NW_009262187.1:0-217 GCF_000687185.1 Egretta garzetta | reverse complement strand
AGCACTTGCAATGAGCCTGTCCAAGGCAGCTGAGAAGAATCTCACTGGGCCTGTGAGGTTTGTTCCTGGACTCACACAGAGAACCGTCAGGGTTCTGTCAGGCATCCACATCTGACCTGGCCTTGTGGCTTCCTCATGCACCCAGGGGGGTTCATTGTCTTTTAGACACTGAGGCAGTGCACCACAGGAGTCCTCATGTCTCTCTGGCCTCCTGCTG
>NW_009262186.1:0-217 GCF_000687185.1 Egretta garzetta | reverse complement strand
CGGCTGTGTCTCTCTAGGCCCATCGTGCGTGTGTGGTTGCAGGACTCTCCACGCCGGTCTCGGGGTTTCGTAAAACCGAAAAGGAGCAGTGTGAAAATATTATGAGGAGTCTTGAGTACTTTTCCCTCAACTACGTCCGTGTAGCTGGTGAAGAGCTGGGGGAGAGGCTCGTTTGGGTTTTTTAAAACTCATGAGTGACCTGGAGAAGGTGAAGAGG
>NW_009262185.1:0-217 GCF_000687185.1 Egretta garzetta | reverse complement strand
TGGGGCTGCCAGCACATTGCCAGCCCTGCCAGGCTCCCGGGGCACCCGGCTCCCGGGGTGCCCTTGCATCAGCGCCCCTTTTCTTTAAAAACCCACAAACTTGGGTGCTTTGCTGGGACGGAGGAGCCCTTTCCACTCCAGCACGGTCAGCACTGCCTCCTCGCTGCTGGGGCCCTGGCCCCCTCCCCTCACCACAGGCACCTCGGATACCTGCACC
>NW_009262184.1:0-217 GCF_000687185.1 Egretta garzetta | reverse complement strand
AGGCCACGCTGCTGCTGTGCCTGGGGGAGATCTCAGTCCCCATCCAGGGGAAGAAGCAGCTCGTGACCTGCGGCGTAACGATGGCATTTCACGGGTCTGCAGATGGGCTACGTTCAAAGATTACCCCCAGCTCTGTGGGGAAGTGTTGTGTTTTCCTGTGATGCTGGAAACTGCTGCCAGTGTTGCAGGATGGGGAGCGGGAGCAGGACCGCAGCTC
>NW_009262183.1:0-217 GCF_000687185.1 Egretta garzetta | reverse complement strand
CTGCTGTTGCACATTTTCTTCTTCTGGGCATGGAAACTGCTGAAGGAGACAAAACCAGAAAAATTCAGAGATGCTTCTCTAAGCAAAATTTGATTAATTCTTTATGAAATACTTAAGAGTGCTTTTCTTTTCTGGGGACTCTAATGCAGCCCCGAGGCTTCAGCTCTGATCGGTGCTGGCTGAGTGTGCAGTGCAGAGCAGGGCCCTGTACCCATGG
>NW_009262182.1:0-217 GCF_000687185.1 Egretta garzetta | reverse complement strand
AAGGTGCAGGGGAGATGGGGACACCCCATGGGGTGGGGGTGGGGACACAGGGTGGGGGTGTCCCCGTCCCTTACCCGCCGTGATGTTGATGGTTGGTGCCCCAAACTCACACTGGGGTCCTTCCACGTTGAGGGGGCAGAGACAACTCAACCCCGTCCAGCGTCCCCCATTCTGGCAGGGGTCTGTGAAGGACACCAGGACCCATGGGTGTCATGAG
>NW_009262181.1:0-217 GCF_000687185.1 Egretta garzetta | reverse complement strand
CCGTTTTAGGGCGCGATCCTCCATTTCTGGTGTTTGAAGCCACGTTTTCAGGGCTGAAAGCCCTGTTTTCTTGTCTGAGTGCTCGTTTTTAGGTCAGAAAACCTTGTTTTACAGTGCAAATGCCCACGTACAGCCTCCGAAGCCTCATTTGTAAGGCAGAAAGCCCCGTTTTAGGGTGCAATTGTCCATTTCTGGTGTCCAAAGCCTTGTTTTTAAG
>NW_009262180.1:0-217 GCF_000687185.1 Egretta garzetta | reverse complement strand
CAGCGGCCTTTCCTGAGCTGGAGGGTGGATCGTGTTTTTAGCAATACCTCATCCCTTTGGGGGGCCGTTTGTGCTTTCAGCCTTACAGAACCCCCTGGCGATGCGTTCCCCGAGGTGCCTGGGCAGCGCCTTGGGAAGGACCTCGCTGTACCCATAGGTGCTTGTCCCACGTAGATCCCCGGGGCCATGGGAAATGGGCTGTGGCAGGGGAAGGGCA
>NW_009262179.1:0-217 GCF_000687185.1 Egretta garzetta | reverse complement strand
CAATGGGGGTTCCCACGGTTCTTAAAGGGGCAACGGCCTTAAAGGGGCCACAGCTCTTAAAGGTGTGGACCACCAAGGGGGGATCCCACAGTTCTTAAAGCGGCCACGGCTCTTAAAGGGGCAACCGCTCTGGAAGGTGGGGACCTCCAAAGGGGGGGTCCCCGCAGCTCTTAAAGGGGCCACGGCTCTTAAAGGTGGGGAACACCAATGGGTGTCC
>NW_009262178.1:0-217 GCF_000687185.1 Egretta garzetta | reverse complement strand
GCCTCCTGCCAGCCCAGCTGCCTCTCCCTGCCCTGCTCAGTGCCCCGAGGCAGGAGGTGGTCCCCTGGGGTCCTGTCGATACCAACCCATGGTGGGGCTGCTGGGTGTCTCGCGCTCCTTCACTTGCATGACGGGGCATTGCTGACGGTCCTCAGTGGCCGCTCCAGCCCCTTCATTCTCTGCCGCTCTGGGCACACGTCTCCTGCGAGGGGAACCA
>NW_009262177.1:0-217 GCF_000687185.1 Egretta garzetta | reverse complement strand
TTTGATTGACAGCTGCCTTTGATTGACAGTTCATTTTGATTGACAGCCCGCTCTGTCCTTGATTGACAGCCCAGGCTTTGATGGGCGGGCCTGTTTGATTGATGTCCCGCTTGGCCTTTGATTGATTGACAGCTCCTTTTGATTGGCAGCTGCCTTGATTGACAGCCAGGCCTGCCCTTGATTGACAGCTCCCTCTGATTGACAGCTCCCCTTCATT
>NW_009262176.1:0-217 GCF_000687185.1 Egretta garzetta | reverse complement strand
ACCCCATGGAGAAGCACAGAGATGCTACGATGGCGGAAATGCTCTTGGGTTGGTGAATTGAGCCATGTGTGTCCTTTGCTAAAGTGGGGTGCTTAGACCTTGAGAAAGGGCGAGACATTTAGCGGTCTGCACCAGATACCTCTGTTCTCAGCTGTGTCTGGTTGTTTCTTACGTTAACACAGGAGTTAGGTTGGACTCGATGATCTCAAAGGTCTTT
>NW_009262175.1:0-217 GCF_000687185.1 Egretta garzetta | reverse complement strand
GATGTTGTGAGGGACTGTGTCAAAGGCCTTACACAAGTCCAGATAGATAACATCCGTAAGTCTTTCCTTATCCACTGATGTAGTCAGGCCACAAGGCTGGTCAGGCAAGACTTGCCCTTGGTGAAGCCATATGCTGGCTGTTTTGAATCACATCCCTGTCCTCCATGTGCTTTAGCATAGCTTTTAGGAAGATCTGTTCCATGATCTTCCCAGGCAC
>NW_009262174.1:0-217 GCF_000687185.1 Egretta garzetta | reverse complement strand
CAGGCGGCTCCCTGGGGGGGCTCCTCAGGGGGCTTGCGTGGCTCAGACACCTCCTCAAGGGGCTCAGGCGGCTCCTTGGGGGGCTCAGATGCCTCCTCGAGGGGCTTGGGGGGCTCAGACGCCTCCTTGAGGTGCTTCAGTGGCTCCTTGGGGGGCTCAGGTGGCTCAGATGCCTCCTCGAGGGGCTCAGAGGGCTCCCCGGTGGGCGAGGGCAGAG
>NW_009262173.1:0-217 GCF_000687185.1 Egretta garzetta | reverse complement strand
CTTTTCCCGATCCTGCGCCGGGAGGCCGCGGATGCAGGCGCAGGGAGCCGAGGTGGGGTATGAGATCAGCCCGTTTCCATGGCGATGGCCATGACATAAGACAGCGACAGGAGATGTTCTGCGATAACACGTCTGGAGCCAGGCAAACCCAAGAAACCAGGGAGCTGAGGAGGCAGCAGCCCCCCATCAGCCGAGGGGCTGGGCGCCGGTCGGGATG
>NW_009262172.1:0-217 GCF_000687185.1 Egretta garzetta | reverse complement strand
GGGTGCTATAGGGGGCCATGGGTGCCATAGGGTCCTACAGGGTCCCATAGGGGGCATGGGGTCCCATAGGGTCCATAGTGTGCCATAGAGTGCCATGGGTGCCATAGGGGGGCCATAGGGTGCCATGGGGTCCCATAGGGTCCCATAGGGGTCATGGGGTGCCATACGGGGCCATAGGGTGCCATGGGTGCCATGGGGTCCCATAGGGGCCATAGGG
>NW_009262171.1:0-217 GCF_000687185.1 Egretta garzetta | reverse complement strand
GGGAATTTGGGGTCCCCCCCCGGGGGGGTTTGGGGTCCCACCAGAGCTGCTTGCGCACGGCCTGGCCCTTCAGCGACTCCACGTTGAAGTTGTTGGTCCGGGCCGGCATGATGAAGAAGGCCACCACCGTCACCTCGCTGCCATTCACCTGCGGGGGCACCCCAGTGTCCCCCAGTGTCCCCTGCTCCCCCAAATGTCCCCTGTCCCCAAATGTCCC
>NW_009262170.1:0-217 GCF_000687185.1 Egretta garzetta | reverse complement strand
CCCTTCCCCTGATTGGCTGCCTGGTTACAGGCAATCCCCAGCCGTACCCCTCCTCCTCAGATGCCATGGCCCCCCAGCTGCCCCGGGCCCGTCCCCCCCCATTCCCCTCAGGCCCCCAAATTGTTGCCAATTAAAAAGGGAGCGGGAGAGCAGCAGCAACATGAAACTCAAACAGCTTCCGCCCGCCTGCCCTTCCCAGGCTCAGCCCCCCTCCTCC
>NW_009262169.1:0-217 GCF_000687185.1 Egretta garzetta | reverse complement strand
TCTGGCAAATGTCACAGGTTTGGCCGAGTTGTAAACGCCGAGCGCTCTGCTGGCCCACCTGTGGGGCACAGACCGTCAGCGGGGTTTATTTACGACACCACTGCGACGCTGCTGCTTGGGTTTTACCACTTACAAATTGACATGGCCCGTGCGCCCTCTAACACAAACACAGCAAGAGGGGGGGAAAAAAAACCCCTCCCAGCAGAAGGAGGAAGGG
>NW_009262168.1:0-217 GCF_000687185.1 Egretta garzetta | reverse complement strand
AATAGGGTTTAATTTAAAAAAAAAAAAAAAGCCTTATTAAATGTTTCTGTTTTCCCTTCCCAGCTCATTAAACGCAGCAGAAAGCTCTGGCAGCCACTGCCGAGTGGGAAATCTTATTTTTATTACCCCAGCCTTTTCCCCACCCCGTCCCCAGGTGAGGCCCCACCGTCCCCATTGCTCTGCACTGGGATCCTGTGGGTGCTGAGGGGCACGTGGG
>NW_009262167.1:0-217 GCF_000687185.1 Egretta garzetta | reverse complement strand
GGAGCAAGATTGCAGGGAAGGGAGAGCCCTGGGCTCCCTGCGGGCCGGGGCAGGGGGCTG
This sequence comes from Egretta garzetta, assembly GCF_000687185.1. NCBI lineage: Eukaryota > Metazoa > Chordata > Aves > Pelecaniformes > Ardeidae > Egretta > Egretta garzetta. The sequence goes on along the minus strand of NW_009262167.1, from coordinate 157 downwards.
CATGGCACCTTCCTTCTCCCGGGCCCGCTTGGGTGGGTGGCGGGGCACCCTCGGCAGCACCCAGGCTCCCCCTCCCCGGGGCGTGCGGGGAGCAGGCAGGACCTGTCAAGCCAAGTGCAGTCTGGAGGCAGAACAGACATGGAAACCAGGGGGATCG
>NW_009262166.1:0-217 GCF_000687185.1 Egretta garzetta | reverse complement strand
GCTGCGTTACCCCTGGTGTCACCACCATGCTGGGGTGACACAAATGCCCTGTGCTGTCACCCGCTGAGGGGGCGCTGCCGCCCCAGCTGTGGCACCAGCTGACCCCGAGCCTTCAGCCTTATTTATTGTCCTCCCCAGTGCTGGACTTGCACCATTTTTGGCTTTTTTCCCCCCAAGACAGCCTGGGCGGGAGGTGGCTGTGTCTCCCGGGGGGGGG
>NW_009262165.1:0-217 GCF_000687185.1 Egretta garzetta | reverse complement strand
GAGCCCTGGGGGGCGGGACTGGGCTGGACTGGGAGCCCTGGGATGATGGACTGGGCCATACTGGAAGCACTGGGTTGCAGGCCTGGGCCATACTGGCCTGTACTGGGATTGCTGGGGTGTGGAACTGGGCCATGCTGGGCTGTACTGGGAGCCCTGGGGGGTGGCACTGGGCTATACTGGGCCATACTGGTCTGTACTGGGAGCCCCGGGGGGTGGG
>NW_009262164.1:0-216 GCF_000687185.1 Egretta garzetta | reverse complement strand
AAGCAAGCTTACAACACTAATCTGCTTTGTAAAACCTTTGACTGATTAGATGGAGACTGAATGATAAATGAGACTACCTCAGCAGTGACCTGGTGTTATACCACAGCTGCGAGGGCTGCAGCTTCCACATTTACCTTTGTCAACATGATGTAACGTTTAAACTTTGGGACTAGCACAGGTCCTCACTCAGCCAACAGCACTGAAAAATCAAACTTG
>NW_009262163.1:0-217 GCF_000687185.1 Egretta garzetta | reverse complement strand
GCTACAAGCGGCTCAAAATCCCGGGCAGGAGGAGAAACTTCCCCTTTTCAGGCACCCTCTGGGTTTTTTTTCCCCCTTCCCAAGCTGCACGGAGCCCATTTGTAGCTTTTCCCCCACCAAGGCCAGGGCTGAGGCCTGGGCAGGTTGGTTCAGGGATGACCGTGACCCTGGGGCAGGGGATCCAGGGTCCCACGGTGCCGTGTCCGCCTGTGGAGCA
>NW_009262162.1:0-216 GCF_000687185.1 Egretta garzetta | reverse complement strand
GATAGAGTGAAGGAGGTGACTGCTGGTCAGTAACAGAGACAAGATCGATGTCCTTGTTTTAGGCCTGGTATATTGTTCTGTATTTGGTTATCTTGCATTTTAGGGTTTCAAAACCACGTTTGTGCATCTTAAAATGGCAGCCATTTTGTTCAGTGTCAAGAAAAATGTCTTGGGCTTTAATGACATTGCTTGCACAAATCAGTCCTTGTTCTTCTC
>NW_009262161.1:0-217 GCF_000687185.1 Egretta garzetta | reverse complement strand
TGGAGGGGTGGAAGGAGGGAGGCAGGGACGGACAGACGGACAGACGGAGGGAATGGGTGGAAGGACAGATGGATGGACAGAGGGAGGGAGGGAAGGACGGAGGGATGGAGGGGTGGACAGGAGGGAGGGAGGGACAGACGGACAGAAAGAGGGAACGGGTGGAAGGACAGACAGACAGAGGGATGGAGGGAAGGACAGAGGGGGGGAGAGAACAGCT
>NW_009262160.1:0-216 GCF_000687185.1 Egretta garzetta | reverse complement strand
ATCCTTCCTTAAAAGGACTTGGGAGCCAGGAGTCCACTTTGACCTTTTACAAAGGCCAAAATATTAAAGTCCTGTATCTGTTACAAAGTTCTTCTCTCTAGCACTGCACAGTCCTACTAATTAAGACGGGATAAAGTAATCCTGTCACTTAGACAACACCGGGAGGGAAGTCCCCCCTACGGCAAGAGCTGTGCCTCCTGGCTCCCCCCGGCCACA
>NW_009262159.1:0-216 GCF_000687185.1 Egretta garzetta | reverse complement strand
CAGCAGCCTCTGATGCCATGAGAGATACAGGGCTGACTGACAGGTGATTTGGTTTTATCTCACCTGGGAACATTTAATATCCGGCATAGGGCCGTTTTGCAGCCTCTTTGTGCGGGAGCTCTCAGCAGCATCGCTGGGCTGGGAGGGGGCACAGCCGAGGGGGGACTGGGGGGCCCCGTGGCTCTGGCTGCAGAGGGGACCTGGGGCTGGCAGCAC
>NW_009262158.1:0-216 GCF_000687185.1 Egretta garzetta | reverse complement strand
GTCCTCTGGAGTTTACCATGATGCCTATTTTAGAAAGTAATAATTCCTGTAGTGCCCGCCACAGCAAATACCCTACGCTCACTGCTTCTGTAGCAACTGTACATCTCCTGAGAGCAAGAAAAGGTTTTCAAATCGGCAATGCTACTTCTGCTTCTACCCAAAGGGACAAAGAGTTGCCTAACAGATGCATTGGAGTGGAACAGAACTTGCTGATTC
>NW_009262157.1:0-216 GCF_000687185.1 Egretta garzetta | reverse complement strand
GACCAGTAAGGACCTGCCGAGGTTACTGGGATGGGGAAGGGGCACCAGTAAGACCAGTAAGGACCTGCTGAGGTTACTGGAATGGGGAGGGGGGGATGCCATCGAGACCAGTAATGGCCTGTTCAGGTTACTGGGATGGTAAGGAAGCACCAATAGAACCAGTTAGGGTCCACTGAGGTTACTGGGAAGGGGCGGGCACCAGTAATACCAGTTAGG
>NW_009262156.1:0-216 GCF_000687185.1 Egretta garzetta | reverse complement strand
TCCTATAAATGATCCATTAGCAGACTACATTTTTGACTTACTTCCTTCCAGAGCAACGGCCCCGTGTCCCGCTGGGGCTCCCTAACCCGCTACTGGGCCAGGCTTTGCCCTAAGCCAGGCTTTGTGCCGGGGTTCTGGCCGCAGCAGGCGCAGGCGGCTGGGTGGGAGCGGGGCGGGGGGAAGCAGCGGTGCTGGCATCTGGGCTGCAGGTGAGCC
>NW_009262155.1:0-216 GCF_000687185.1 Egretta garzetta | reverse complement strand
GCAGCAAATGTGTCTCCTTACAGTGTGTTTTAGGATTCAGACAACCCATCACAGTTGGGAAATGTTCTTGGAAATGGCAAAATTCCCCCGCTTCCCGGTTGCTCTCAGTGCAAACCTCTCTCAGTGCTCACATGCAGGAGGGCTGCTAAGCCCATCAGCCTGGTGCCCAGATGCTCTGTTCTCGCACCGCTCTCAGCTGGAGGAGGACTACACCCA
>NW_009262154.1:0-215 GCF_000687185.1 Egretta garzetta | reverse complement strand
AAAAAAAAAAAAAAAAAAACAACAAAAAAAATCATCTTTTTTTTCTAATATTTAAAGAGTGTTTTTGTAGGTTTAAAAAAAAGACAAAAAAAATTAAAAAAAATAATAATCCCAACTTGGAATTTGTACGGCTGAGCGGGACGCGGGGGCCTCACATCTGTGGTTTCCCGGTTTGCTTGGGTTTCGGTTCTTTTTTTTTTTTTTTTTTTTTTTTT
>NW_009262153.1:0-216 GCF_000687185.1 Egretta garzetta | reverse complement strand
GGCCCTCTCAAAAGCCAAGATCGTTTGAACAAGAGCAGAAATTAACCAGAGCAGAATGAACTGGAGCTGGAGCCGCAGATAAGCTGGAGCTGAAAATAAGCCAGAGAAGATGAAACCCAGCTGGAGCCTAATACATGCTGGAAGCCAGAAGAAGCTGGAGCTGGACCTGAAACAAACTGGGGGCAGAAACAAAAGAGCTGGAGCTGCAACAAACAG
>NW_009262152.1:0-216 GCF_000687185.1 Egretta garzetta | reverse complement strand
GCCGGCGCGGCCCAGCCCTGCCTGCGCTTTCCCAGCTGCTGCTTTATGCGCCTTAATTTATCGCTGTTTTGCCGATAACCCCCTTTCCTCCCCGTTTGCTGCGACAGCCCTTGGGCGGGATGCGAGCGCCCGGTGCCACCCGTGCCCTGCGGGGACCAGGAGCGCGAGTGGGCCCTGGGAATCGGGGATGGGGGGTTTGGACGCTGATGCCGCAGG
>NW_009262151.1:0-216 GCF_000687185.1 Egretta garzetta | reverse complement strand
GATGCTAAAACCTGCCGGCGACTTCCCGGATTTGGGAAAGGGGGGTGGGTTTCTCGGGGTCCCACGGCACCCCTGTGGGTCGCAGGGCCCTCGGGTGCTCCCAAAGCCTCCCTTGCAGCCGCGGGGTTTTGCTGCCCAGCGCTACCCGAGCGCAAACCTTCGGGGCACGGGAATTTGGGAAAACAATTTTCCCCTCCTCCCAGCAGCGGGCACGGG
>NW_009262150.1:0-216 GCF_000687185.1 Egretta garzetta | reverse complement strand
CGCGATCGAAGCGCTCGAAGCGCACGAGGGGGGAGGCGTTCATGTCGGGATAATCCTCGTCCAGCTCCATCTCCGAGCCATCATCGTCGTCCTCCTCTTCCTCCCCTTCCTCCCCTTCTTCGTCGTCCTGTGAGGAACGACCCCCACCCCCCCCGGGGAAAGGTCAGGGGGTGGCTGCTGACCCCCAAAATGGGGGGATTCTGACCCAAAATGGGG
>NW_009262149.1:0-216 GCF_000687185.1 Egretta garzetta | reverse complement strand
CCCCCTTCTGAATATTAATGAGCCACCACATGACAAAACCCTACTAACATGAATATTAATGAGCTGTTATACAAGCAGTCATGTGTGCCATTAATATTAATGACGAGGCACTTCCTAGTGCCCCCATAAATAAGTTCCTGCAGGGGAAGGGTCCGCCCCCTCATAAATATTAATGAGGCATCAACCAGTATATCCCACTTGTGATGAATATTAACG
>NW_009262148.1:0-216 GCF_000687185.1 Egretta garzetta | reverse complement strand
CACCCCGCGCAAGGAGGCCGACAAAACACAGCAAGAGCCCTGCTACAGGGCCACACGCGTGGCACCACAGGCAGGCACCCAACAAACGCAGCAGCGGGAGGAGCAAAACTCTTCCCTTTTTCCTCTCTCCTTCCTCCTCAAGCTTTTCCTCCCGCCTGCCTTCCCCATTCTCAGCAGCTTACACACCGGAGCTGGGGCAGCTCCATCCAGGAACAC
>NW_009262147.1:0-216 GCF_000687185.1 Egretta garzetta | reverse complement strand
GTTGCAGGACATTTTCTTCTTAGGGAGAGAAGGCCCAGCCCCGCTTCTGCCACAGGACCCTGCCGTCAGGCTTGTACACCCCTGTGATTGCTGGGGCCCCCTCTGAACAAGCAGTGCCTGTCCCTGCTGAGGTCCTCACAAATGCAGGTGAACTCCCCAGATCAGGTTTGAGGGTCAAGGCCTCAGCTGGCACATAGGACATATGAGGCCAACAGC
>NW_009262146.1:0-216 GCF_000687185.1 Egretta garzetta | reverse complement strand
GCGTTTGCCACGCAGGATCACAGCTGAGGAGACGGTGTGCTCTGCAGCAGAAGTCCTAGGGCGAGCACGTATCGCCTTTGCTTGAGAAATAAAAAGCCTTCTGGTGTGGAAAAGGACCGGCTATACTATTATCACTTAGAAGCGTTATAAATAAACATTATAAATACTAAAATCACCAACTTTGGAAAAACAAGGGTTTGTTTTGTTAACAAAAAA
>NW_009262145.1:0-216 GCF_000687185.1 Egretta garzetta | reverse complement strand
GCGTTTGCCACGCAGGATCACAGCTGAGGAGACTGTGTGCTCTGCAGCAGAAGTCCTAGGGCGAGCAAGTATTGCCTTTGCTTGAGAAATAAAAAGCCTTCTGATGTGGAAAAGGATGGGCTATACTATTATCACTTAGAAACGTTATAAATAAACATTAAAAATACTAAAATCACCAACTTCGGAAAAACAAGGGTTTGTTTTGTTAACAAAAAA
>NW_009262144.1:0-216 GCF_000687185.1 Egretta garzetta | reverse complement strand
TTATATGGCTGTAGGCGAAGATGCGGAAACGTGTTTTAACCGTGAAATAGCATGAGATATATATATATATATACACACACATATGATAGCTCCCCGAAGGGCGATTTTATTTCTCGGTTAAGATACGTTTCTACATCTCCGACTGTTTTCACCCGCAAATAGCCTCTCTCGGGGAAGGGAGCAGGACCCGTCTGCCCTTGGCCGTGCAGAGGAAAG
>NW_009262143.1:0-216 GCF_000687185.1 Egretta garzetta | reverse complement strand
GCACCATTCTGGGGGATTTTCCTCCTATTTTCAACAATTTTGGGGGGGTTGCTGCCATTTTGAGGGATTTTAGCGGAATTTTGAGCAATTTTAGGGGATTTTGGTGCCACTTAGGGCAATTTTACAGGATTTTGGCACCATTTGGGGTGATTTTAGCACCATTTTGAGCGATTTTGGGGGATTTTGGTGCCATTTTGAGCAATTTTAGTGCCATTT
>NW_009262142.1:0-216 GCF_000687185.1 Egretta garzetta | reverse complement strand
ATCTCAGCCATTAGGAGTAAGTGTCCCTCTGCTTAAGAGAGAGGATAGAGCGGATACACCCCATGGGGCAATCTGTGCTATCATCTGCATGACCACAGAGAGGGCATGAGGAAGTGGGGTGGAAAATCTACCCCGACCTTTGAGACATAGGAACGTGAGTTGCAAGGAAAAACAATCACAAACGAGGTTCTTCCAGGAAAATTGCTGCTTCAGTTT
>NW_009262141.1:0-216 GCF_000687185.1 Egretta garzetta | reverse complement strand
CCCTACAGGATCTGGTGGGTTGCCAGGAGGATGTGGGTCAGGTTTGGGTGGGTTCCTCTTGGGTTTTGTAGACCTCTGTGGGGTCTTCTTGAGGGTTTCTGGTGGTGTTGGGCACCAGGAGCTCCATAATGAACATCTCGCAGGTATTGGGGGGCTCGGGGGGCCCCCTGTGGGGTCTGGGTAAGGTTCCAGGAGGATCTGGGTGGGGTTTGGGTG
>NW_009262140.1:0-216 GCF_000687185.1 Egretta garzetta | reverse complement strand
AGGAGGCCAGCCCAGCTCAGCAGCAGAGGACCACCCCAAGAACACCTCCCTCAAGGGGGAATCTGCTGTGAAGAAGAATGAAGTCATCACTGATGTTCCCTCCTTTAGCTGGAGACACTTCTTCCCAGCGCTGTAATTTCTCCTGTGAGGAAAACATTTGTGCATGAGAATTACCTGTTCTCTTTCCATCTTGTCGTGGTTTAACCCGGCTGGCAA
>NW_009262139.1:0-216 GCF_000687185.1 Egretta garzetta | reverse complement strand
GCGGTGTATCAATAAACTGTGTGCGGTCGCCACCGGCCGTGTCACGCGCCTCTGTCCCCTGCCAGGAGCTGGGGAAGCAGCTCCAGACCCCGCTCCAGCTTAGGAAAGGGGGGGGACAGAGCAGGGGGTGGTGGTGGGGGAACAGGGCGGCATGGAGGGATGCTGCAGCAGTGAGGGCACGAGCACAGAATCACAGAATGGCCGGGGTTGGAAGGG
>NW_009262138.1:0-216 GCF_000687185.1 Egretta garzetta | reverse complement strand
CCAGGGTTTAGTGGTGGCATGGCAGGATTAGGGCAACGGTTGGGCTAGGTGATCTTAAAGATCTTTTCCAACCTCAACAATTCTATGATTCCATATAACCGTGGCCAGAAGAGCACTTGACCTGAATCTTGTTTAAAACCCCTCCCCCTGGCTTTGGGGACTCCTTGGGTGCATGCCGAGCCAGCCGTGGTGGCCCAAGAGAGAGTGCCCGTCCCA
>NW_009262137.1:0-216 GCF_000687185.1 Egretta garzetta | reverse complement strand
TGCAAGAAGCATTTGGGGGGTCCTGAGCACTGGGGGGGGGACGGGAGGGCAGGGGGGGGAGCAAAGCACCCACCACCTGAGCTTCAAGGGGGTAAACAACCCCTTGGCCCTGGATGTGCATCTCACCCCGGGGCCTCAGAGGCTGGGGAGCTCTGCATTCGGCTGGGTGCGACCCGACCTGCTGAGCTGGGCTGGTGGGGAGGTGGGCTGGCTCCT
>NW_009262136.1:0-216 GCF_000687185.1 Egretta garzetta | reverse complement strand
ACACACACACACAAAACCCCCTAAAGCCCCCAATGGAGGAGAGCAGAAAACACTGTACAATCTCTATTCAAACCTTGATAGTTCTTTAAAACTCTGTGGCAGGTGGCTTGGATAGGCCCCTTATTGCACACGACAGGGCAGACCCTAAGTGCATTTAAGCTCACGGGGGGGAATCAGGTACTGGTATTGCCTACCACAGCCACTGCCTTTCCAGTG
>NW_009262135.1:0-216 GCF_000687185.1 Egretta garzetta | reverse complement strand
CTGGAGAGAGTCCAACAAAGGACCACAGAGATGGAGAAGGGACTGGAGCGCCTCTCCTGTGAGGAAAGGCTGAGAAAGCTGGGACTGTCTGGCCTAGAGAAGAGAAGGTTGAGGGGGCATCTTCTTAATGTATACGTAATAAAATATGTGAAGGAAGGGTGCAAAGAGGACAGAGGCAGGCTTTTCTCAGTGGTGCCCCGTGACAGGACCAGAGGC
>NW_009262134.1:0-216 GCF_000687185.1 Egretta garzetta | reverse complement strand
GTCACCATCATCATTTTCATCGTCATTGTCATCATCATCATCCCATCATCATTGTCATCATCATCATCATCACCATCGCCATCCTCACCATCGTCATCACCATTGTCACCATCATTGTCACCATCATCATCTTCATCATTGTCATTATCATCATCATCACCATCACCACCATCGTCACCATCATCATCATCGTCACCATCATCATTGTCACCATCA
>NW_009262133.1:0-216 GCF_000687185.1 Egretta garzetta | reverse complement strand
TCGATGTCTGTCCCCAGCCAGCCACTTGGCATATAGTTCCTGGTTTCACATGCTCATTGTGACTGGGCAAGGGGATATAACCGACTTCATTAGTCAGCTTGGCCTTTGGCTTCAGCTGCCAAGCAGAGAGAACACAGGGTTAGAGCAGGCAAAGGAATGGGAACAAGTTCATGGGGTTGGGGAAGTAAGCAGTGGAAGATCCCTTGGGCAGCAAGG
>NW_009262132.1:0-216 GCF_000687185.1 Egretta garzetta | reverse complement strand
AAAACATTCTATGGTTCTATGATTCTATGAAGACCGAGGGGGTGGGAAGGGTTTTAGGAGCGCTTGGGCACAATCCCCATCTTGAGCGAGCTCCGAGACCGGCGGCTTCAAGGCCAACAGATCTCCCGTAGCGCTGGGATGCTGCAAACAGCCCCCCACCCTGTCTCCAGCTACTCCCAACCACAAAAATCACGGAATCGTTTGGGCTGGCAGCAG
>NW_009262131.1:0-216 GCF_000687185.1 Egretta garzetta | reverse complement strand
CACCCCTCTGCACAGACCAAGTTCAGTGGGCCAATGCAGGGGGGGACCTGGGTGAGCAGGGCTTCATTCCTGGCACCATCCAGCTCGCTGGGAGCTGGCACATGCCCTGGCCTGAACATCTGGGGGTCTCTGGGGCACAGCGCTGGAGGAGAGGGATTGGGGCTCAAAGCCCTGGCCTCCCACCCCCGCAGGGACAGCAGGGAAGCCTGCAGGGAC
>NW_009262130.1:0-216 GCF_000687185.1 Egretta garzetta | reverse complement strand
TCTTGCGTGCCAGAGCCTGGGGAGTAATGAGGTTGGGTGTGTTGTCCATGCCACATTTCTGGAAGTTCATGTATTCCTTTTGAGGACGTGTCCACTGCGACCTGGCGGCAGCTTTTAATTGAACGTATTGAAGGCCAAATTCTTGGTTTTCATAGCGCATGTCAGGGCGATTGACAGATATGACCAAAGCGTTGGAGACGTGGGGTGTTGTCAGAG
>NW_009262129.1:0-216 GCF_000687185.1 Egretta garzetta | reverse complement strand
GGGGGCCCCCACCCCCCCCCCCGGCTGCAGCAACTCCCCTGTGCCATCCCCCCCAGGGTTGGGGGGTGGGGGGTACAGGTTCCCCTGCGCCCCTACCCCATCTCTCCACCCTGCCCCATTGCAGGGTGCCACCGGGGCTGCGCCTGGCCCCCCTGTCCCCGTCCCACATCCCGCTGCTCAACGCCACGTGGGCTTTCGGGGGCAATGCCCACAGCC
>NW_009262128.1:0-216 GCF_000687185.1 Egretta garzetta | reverse complement strand
GAGAGTCAACAGAAGGCCTAAGCTAAAAAACATGTAGTGAACACAGAGACCTCTGAAGACAACAATGACCTAACTAAGCCGAGGAGGCAACTCTGTCACGCTTCAACACCAAAAACATGCGCAACTGAGAAACAGCACCAGGCAATCTTGTTTATATGATGCAAGGAAGAGCAAAAAGAAGTGTTTATAGGAGGAGACAGAGGGCCAAGTAAGTTA
>NW_009262127.1:0-216 GCF_000687185.1 Egretta garzetta | reverse complement strand
CTTCTCTCAGGTGAGGCTGGTGGGGAGCTGGAGGAGGCAGCCCCAGGGCTCTGTCCTTGAGGCAGCGAGAGCCTGTCTTTGGACACGGGGGCTTGGTGAACTCCAAAAGCATCGTGACACGTGTCCTGGCAAGCCGCCCCTTCCTTGCTGGGCAGCGAGCAGAAAGCAGGTTTTGGCGGGGGTTGCTCTCCTGCCCCTGCTGCCAGCGTTCAGCCC
>NW_009262126.1:0-216 GCF_000687185.1 Egretta garzetta | reverse complement strand
CTCCCTCCTGCGCCAGCGTGACAGGGGTATGGTGGTCAGGAGGTGCATCACAGCTGTCTTCAAGGTATAGCTGGAAAAGCCTGTGCCCACCAGGATGCGGGCGCAGACCTGCAGGCATTTGAGGTGGAAGCTGTCACGCGGGGCCAGCCTGGCCACACGCCTGAAGAACTTCACCTCTGCCACAGCGTAGCTCTCCGGCCATGTCGTGCTTGGGGT
>NW_009262125.1:0-216 GCF_000687185.1 Egretta garzetta | reverse complement strand
CTTGGGGCAGTGGGACCCCTCGGGCTGGTCCTACCGGTGGATCTTCTCAGAGGCGCTAGGGAGCGAAAAAGAAAAGGGTCGAGGTTCAGCTGCAGCGAGGGAGGCCAAGAAAGACTGCCTGCCCCCTTCAGCCCCCCACACTCTCGGGTGTCTGCCTGGCCTGCGGGAGTTGCCCACTCCAACGTGCAGCACGATGGGAGGCAGCGATGCAAAGAC
>NW_009262124.1:0-216 GCF_000687185.1 Egretta garzetta | reverse complement strand
TACTAATATATTTTTTTTTATTATTATTATTATTTTTTTTTATAATTTGTAACATGAGGTCAGAGTGAATCCCCTGACTCCAAGAGTTGGAGCTTCAGAAAATAACTGTGCTGGCCAGTCACTAAGTCACGACACTGCACCCGAAACTAGTTTTTGGTGGCTTCAAGCAGCCCCCCACTGTGAACTCATCCTGCCTTTCCTGCTGGGGCTGCAGGG
>NW_009262123.1:0-216 GCF_000687185.1 Egretta garzetta | reverse complement strand
TGCACACAGACCTGGGACACGCATGCACGTGGCTGAGACGTGCACATGCACCTGGGACACACATGCACGTGGCCGAGACGTACACAACAGGGCTGAGACACGTGTGGACGTGGCCGAGACATGCATACACACCTGGGACACGTGTGCACATGGCTGAGATGCGCACACAGGGCTGAGACACGTGTGGACGCAGCTGAGATGTGCACACACACCTGG
>NW_009262122.1:0-216 GCF_000687185.1 Egretta garzetta | reverse complement strand
CCCCCCCCAAAATACTCCCCTCCCTGCGAGGGAGGTGGCACCGCGGGCGGTCCCTGCACACACCCCATCCCTGCTGTGCTCTGCCTTTGCCTCACGCTGGCTCTGGGTCCGTGCGGACCTGCTGAGCCTTCCCAGCGATGCTTCTCCCGTCCCCCAAACCCTGAGTTTTTTGCACATTGCAGCCCACCCCCTCTGCTTGGCCAGCCCTGGCCCCTC
>NW_009262121.1:0-216 GCF_000687185.1 Egretta garzetta | reverse complement strand
GGGGTGGAGGGGGGGGGGGCTCTGGCCGTGGCCAGGACCCTTTCTCCATCCTCCAGCCACATGACCCCAGGGTGTCACCCCCAGGTGCTGCACAGCTGGGGTGCAGGCGCTGCCTTCGCTGCACTCACCGGCTTCATTCTGGACAGGCACCTTGGCCCAGGCAAGGCAGGGGTGTGCAAGGGTAGGGGTGTGCAAGGGCAGGGGTGTGTAAGGGCA
>NW_009262120.1:0-216 GCF_000687185.1 Egretta garzetta | reverse complement strand
CGGGACCACCTGGTGCTACAGCCTCCAAAGCTGCGACTCCACTCAGTTTATTTCAATTTTCCTCTATTTTTTTGTCATCCCCCCGCCCCTTTCTTTGCCCAGCTCAACTTGTGAATTTTCCAAAGGTGCTACTCACCCCCCCCACCCTGCAAGCAAATCCCGGAGCAAATGCAAGGTAGAACCAAAAAAAAAAAAAATTAAAAGCCTCGAAAGGGA
>NW_009262119.1:0-216 GCF_000687185.1 Egretta garzetta | reverse complement strand
GCCCCAGCTGGGTTCTCCCCGCGGGTTCAGCGCCTTCGCTCTCCCCTTGCCTTCGTGCTCGGAGCTTGGTGCCCTGGGGGAGCGCTGGCTGCAGCGACAGGAACCCGAGCATAAAATGCGGTCGAAGATAAACCAGTGAACGGGTAAAAATAACCCCAGCGTACACCCCACACGCCTGCCTGATGCTGGCCCGCTCGTTAGCAAACGAGCTCTTGC
>NW_009262118.1:0-216 GCF_000687185.1 Egretta garzetta | reverse complement strand
CTCAGAGGCAGCTCGGGAGGTCCTGAGCGCCCTCTGTCCCCCTGCCAGGGCCCAGAGGGGCTGGGGAGGGGAGAGGGGCCTGGAGGAGAGCCCCTGGCGGGCTCTGTGCCCGAAGGCAGGGAAGGGGGATGCAGCTCCAGGCTGCGGGCTCTGGGCTGGAGCAGGGCCCAGCGGCACAGGGGGGGCACCCCTTGTCCAGCCCGGGCCCTGGGGCGG
>NW_009262117.1:0-216 GCF_000687185.1 Egretta garzetta | reverse complement strand
CGCGGTCCCCGCAACGAGCCCTTCCCCTCCCCGTCCCCAAACAAGCCCCAGCACCGCGGAGGAGGAAGCGAGGGGAAGCCGAGGGGCAGGAGCTTCTGCAGGCAGCCACCGGCCACCGAGGAGGGCGATCAGTCAGAGCAGGGACTCTTGAACCGTGAACCCAGAGCCGAGCCCGTAAGTGAAACGACCACACGCGGGGGAAGGCGGGCAGAGCTG
>NW_009262116.1:0-216 GCF_000687185.1 Egretta garzetta | reverse complement strand
TAGGATAGGGTGGGATAGGATAGGATAGGATAGACTATTCTAGACCCAACTGAGCGTGTGGATAGAAGGGACCTCCAATGCTGATGTTGTCCAACTGCCTGACCGCTCCAGGGCTAACCAAATGTTAAAGCACATTATTAGGGGCCTAGTCCAAATGCCTCTTTCTAAGGCACTGGCAGGCATGGGCCATCGAGCACCTCTCCAGGAAGCCTGTTG
>NW_009262115.1:0-216 GCF_000687185.1 Egretta garzetta | reverse complement strand
GTTGTGGTGAATGGAGTTGAACATAGTTAGAGGATGAGCACAAGTGGTGTTCCCTAGGGCTCAGTTTCAGGCCCAGTCTTCTTTAATATCATTGTCAATGATCTGAATGAGGGGATCGAGTGCACTCTCAGGAATTTTGCAGATGACACCAAGTCGGGTAGGAGTCTTGATCTTCTTGAGGCTAGGAAAGCTCTACAGAAGGATCTGGACAGGCTG
>NW_009262114.1:0-216 GCF_000687185.1 Egretta garzetta | reverse complement strand
TGTGTGCCTTCACCAGTGACTGTCAGTCCCGACCGAAGGGGAGGAAGGGACTTAGCTGCCTACAATTATGTTTTACGCCAGGCCTATATATGGGTGCTGTGGAAAGCAGCGCCTTGTCTAAGGCAGCCTGTGCAGCTGGCTGCATCCACGTCCTGTGTGTGTCTGTGAGCGTCTCTGTGATACGTGCTCAGCTTTGCTACTGGTTGAACCTGCAAA
>NW_009262113.1:0-216 GCF_000687185.1 Egretta garzetta | reverse complement strand
CAGGTCACTGCGGGGGAGAGGCTGCAGCCTGGGCCGAAAACCAGCTCCGCTCCCCGCACGGGGAATAGGAAACTCATTTTTCTGAGCAGCGCCAGGCAGCTTTCCTTTGCCTCTCTTTTGCTTTTGTTATAGGAGATGTTAGAGAACATAAACGACGTTAGGGAAAATAAACCGGTGAGGCAAAGAGCAGCCTGTCCCCCTCCAGTCCTGGCAGGA
>NW_009262112.1:0-216 GCF_000687185.1 Egretta garzetta | reverse complement strand
CCAAGGACAAGATTAAGACACTAAATCCAGTCACAGAAAACACCTCACAGTAATGTTCTATCTGTGCATACCACTTGCTTTCGAATGGTTCGTTTTGCCTCCCTCAAACCTAGACTAACTACAAATAGGCCTTTCTCCCATGTAGTGTATCTCTTCTTGTCACCGAAATCGGGAAGAATGAAACTCGTAACACCAATGTAGTGTTAGAAGGCAGGC
>NW_009262111.1:0-216 GCF_000687185.1 Egretta garzetta | reverse complement strand
AGAGCAGCAAGCCCAAAGTTTTCACGTGTGAAGTTTGCGGAAAGGCAAGTAGAGCCGCAGCCCGCCTCCCTTCCCCCTGCTTCCCCAGCCTCCTACCCCCGTCCGTCTGTCCGCCGGCTTCTCGGTCGCTCGTTTGCTTGATTTTTACACGACGGCTTCCCCTCGGCGCTCTCGCCTTCTAATCGCAATTCTTTTTTTTTTTCTTTTTTTTTTTTT
>NW_009262110.1:0-216 GCF_000687185.1 Egretta garzetta | reverse complement strand
GTTTTTGTTTTTTTTTTTTTAGTTTTTTTCCCCAAAAAGTGGCTGAAAAAAACCCAAAAAGGAGAAAAAAAACCCCAAACCCCAGAAAAATAAATGAAAAAAACCCCAAAATTCTCGCTTGGGGGAGGGGTTTTGCTTTTAAAAACCAGGGGGTTGGGGCCTGTGGGAGCAGGGGAGGGAAAATGGGGGGAAAAGGGAAAATTGGGGGAAAAAAAC
>NW_009262109.1:0-216 GCF_000687185.1 Egretta garzetta | reverse complement strand
ACCGGCGACTGGACGAATGGGTGGATAAAAACCGGTTGGCGCTGACCAAGACGCTGAAGGAAGCCGTGCAGAAAAGCTCGGAGCAGTTTTTGGGGGAGCTGGCGGAGCAGCCCGAGCGCAAGATCACCCGAAACCAGAAACGCAAGCACGATGAGATCAACCACGTCCAGAAGGTGGGACGGGGGGGGGCACTGGGAGGCACTGGGAGGGGACTGG
>NW_009262108.1:0-216 GCF_000687185.1 Egretta garzetta | reverse complement strand
CACCCACAGCACCCCAAAACGGGCACCCAGCACACCCAAATGGGCACCCATCGCCCCAAAATGGGGCACCCAGCGCCCCCCAGTGTCCCCAAATGGGCACCCAGCACCCCCAAATGGGGCATGCAGTACCCCAAAATGGGCACCCAGTACCCCCAGAACAGGCACCCAGTATGCACAGCACCCCAAAATGGGGCACCCAGCACCCCCAGTGCCCCC
>NW_009262107.1:0-216 GCF_000687185.1 Egretta garzetta | reverse complement strand
TGGGGACCCATGGGATGGGTCTTGGTCATTGGGTCCCCATGGTGGTGGGTCTCCATGGAGGTGGTTCTTAGTCATCGGGGACCCATGGGGTGGTTCCTGGTCATCGGGGACCCATGGGGTGGGTCTTGGTCATCAGGGACCCATGGTGGGGGGTCTTGGTCATCAGGGACCCACTTGGTCATCGGGGAGCCATGGTGGTGGCCTCCACGGTGACGT
>NW_009262106.1:0-216 GCF_000687185.1 Egretta garzetta | reverse complement strand
TAACTTACCGAATGGGCTGCCAATTCTAATGAAGGAATAGAAGCTGAGTTCTTCCTTCAGACTGCTGCAGAAATGGTGACTGAAGAGCAGGGCAAAGGAATGCCAACGTTTGTTTAGAAATGTGAATTGCTGTGAGGAGATCCTCTGGTTGGAAGGATGTCTTTTCTACCGACGTTGGTTCCTTTAGTAAAAGTGTTAAATGCTAAGCAGCGATGT
>NW_009262105.1:0-215 GCF_000687185.1 Egretta garzetta | reverse complement strand
CGAAATCCCCGTCTTGGTGATTTCGAGGTCCTCAAGCTGTAGCCTAAAGCCATCAAGGCTCTGGATGGTGAGCTGGGAGGCTCCGGCACGGAGCGCGCCGCCTGCCGGGATGCTGCCCCTCCAGCCTGGGCGCTGTGCTCTCCGTCGCAAGGAATTCATTACCGCTTCTCTCCGGGGGAAGCAAACATTATTAAAAGAACAAAAGAAACACGAAT
>NW_009262104.1:0-216 GCF_000687185.1 Egretta garzetta | reverse complement strand
GGCACTCCACGAGCACCCCACGGGCACCCCATGACCACCCCACGGGCACCCCACGACCACCCCATGGGCACGGGCACCCCACGGGCACCATCACCCCGCTCACCTGGCAGGTACAGCGGGTGCAGGGCTGTCCCTCGGGGGTGAAGGTCTGCCCGTTCCCCACCTTCCGCCCCTGGTAGTTGCAGTCTGCGGGGAGCGGGGCTCAGCGTGGGGCAG
>NW_009262103.1:0-215 GCF_000687185.1 Egretta garzetta | reverse complement strand
AATGAAACCTGGCAGAAGGAAACAGCCTTTTGCAGGTAACAGGCTTTTGAGGGGTAGGCTGCTTTTTAAAATTACGACTGGCTTTACTCTCTGCTGCTGGTTTACAGCCCTGCAATAACTCTCTCTCCCCATTCCACGTGCGGGGTCTCCATCTGCCCTATTTCCTCCCACTCCCATATCGGTGCACGCCAAATTCAACAGGCTGCGCTTCGAGG
>NW_009262102.1:0-215 GCF_000687185.1 Egretta garzetta | reverse complement strand
TCCAGACCCCTGACGCAGGGGCAGGTCACCGTGGAGGCGGGGGACACTTCACCTTCCACGGGGAGCCCCTCGCCTGTCGCAGCCACGGCCTCTGCCGCTAGCCCTGCCACGACTCCTCCCGCCCAAAGCCAAGGTCCCACCAGGAGCCAGGGCAGCGACACGACGCCTCAGCCCAACGCCAAGACGGACCTTTCCCCGCCTGCCGCATCGGTGGC
>NW_009262101.1:0-215 GCF_000687185.1 Egretta garzetta | reverse complement strand
CCCACTGAGTCCACAGCTCTGGCTCAGCCTCCCAGTACCCCCCCAGGCTGGAAGGGGGGGTCCCAGCACAGCCTGAGCTGGGGGACACGTGGAGATGGGCCATGGGTTTCTGGGACCCCCGCACTGCATGTGGGGACCCAGCGGGCTCAACCATGGTGCAGGCACGGGCCCGTCAGCCCAAATAAGCACTCAAAGGCAAAACCTGTTTGAATTCA
>NW_009262100.1:0-215 GCF_000687185.1 Egretta garzetta | reverse complement strand
CGGTGCAAATTCCGCCTAAGGTGCTGCTTCCAAGCGAAACCAGGCTTGGAAGAGGCTGAAACAGCTGCTTGCAGCGAAGGACCCAGCTCCCCAAGCTTTTCCTAGTCCGGCTTTGCAAAGCCCGCAGCGAATAAAACCACTCCTCAAATGTGAAATAGCAGAACAGAGTCTGAAGCGGCGTTTCGCTTTTCAGAAGTTTGTCTGGAGGCAGCGGC
>NW_009262099.1:0-215 GCF_000687185.1 Egretta garzetta | reverse complement strand
TGCAGGGCGGCCAGCAGCTGGGCGCTGGGCCCCGCGCTCTGCAGCAGGATGGTGCTCTGCCTGTTCGCCTCCTTCTTTTGCACCAGCATCTGCCCACGGGGGTGGGGGTCAGGGGGGGACCGAGCCCCCGGGCTCGCCCCGGCGAGAGAAAACCCTTTGCTGGGAGCAAAACCCCATCCCACCTCATCCCAGGGGACCGCGATGGGTGCTCAGGA
>NW_009262098.1:0-215 GCF_000687185.1 Egretta garzetta | reverse complement strand
TCCACAAGTTCACCTGAGGAATACCTTTAATGACAGACGTTGCAACAAGTGTCTGAAGCAGCATCTCATGTCATGACGGGGCTGAAGCAGACGATAGTCACACCAGTGTCTTTGTGGCAAATCCTTACCTTCTAGAGCGTTAAGTAGGACTTGCTGTACTACCATGGGAAAACTCTCAAAACCAGAAAGCTGGGGAATGGACCGGGCTGCTTTCC
>NW_009262097.1:0-215 GCF_000687185.1 Egretta garzetta | reverse complement strand
GAGCCAGATCTTCAGGAGGTGGCTATAACTTTCATACTGTTTTGTTATGCTTATATATTTTCTTCAGGATGAAAGGCAATCGTGTAAAAACTTGGTTTGATGCAGCACCCGGGTTGGTATTTTAAAGACTTTAAAAACTGCTCTGAGATGTGTATCAAATAATTTTCTTGTGAAGTTCCCTGACATAAAGCAATACAGCAGTGCTGAAACCACAG
>NW_009262096.1:0-215 GCF_000687185.1 Egretta garzetta | reverse complement strand
ACTTCCCGTCTCTTGGGACAAACATGGGAGGAAAACTGGAAAAAACTTCCACTTCTGGAAGACACTGCTTTCAGCAGTGGAGAAAGGTTCCTTACATCTTCTCGTGCTGCATTAGCAACATGGGATCATACCCATTTTCCCAGCTAAGCCTGGGCGCTGATGCACTGTTCCTGCAGCTGCCTGAAGCCAGTCCTGGAAGGCAACTTGCAAAACCC
>NW_009262095.1:0-215 GCF_000687185.1 Egretta garzetta | reverse complement strand
TAGATTTTTACATGAAGTACTGGTGGATGTGTCTGTTCCCTTTATCAGACGTTTTTATGGCCTGTTTTCAAGTTTTATTATAAAAACAAATCATTCATTTTCCAATAACTTGTTGGAGCTTTAGTAATTGAGGGCAATGAAATAATTGCAAAGCTCATCTTGTCCTGTTTAACTTCTAAATTAAACCAACTGCACAGCCAGTAATGTGTTTTTTT
>NW_009262094.1:0-215 GCF_000687185.1 Egretta garzetta | reverse complement strand
GGGCAATTTTGAAGCTTTTCACAAAAAAATGACACAGATATGCCGTTTTCCTTCACTGTTTTTCTTGCCTGAACAGCTAACTTTGTACTGTTAACTATTTGATACCTGAAAGTGTCTGATGTTTAAAAGAAACACAAAATACTTTAATAATGATTAAAGTAGTTAAAATCATCATAGGTAGCAATGCATGAAGGACAGTGATATTATGTTAAGAT
>NW_009262093.1:0-215 GCF_000687185.1 Egretta garzetta | reverse complement strand
GAAGCGCACAGCGGTGGGAGCCAGGAGCACGCAGCGGGACCTTCGGGGACGCTGAAGGCTTCAGCTCAGAGCGCCACGTTAATTAATGACTCTTTAATAAATTAAGGAGCGTTTGCCAGGATTGTGGGCCTCTGCCAGGGCGCCGGGTGAGGGCAGGGGGGGTACGGGCAGCGGCAGGCTGTGCACAGGAGCACCGCGGGGAGCGGAGGCTTGGC
>NW_009262092.1:0-215 GCF_000687185.1 Egretta garzetta | reverse complement strand
GCCTGCTGACAGGCGACGGCACCACCTCCAGCCCCTTCAGACCACCCAGTGTCCACCACAGGGGCAGCGTCTCGCAAGGCCAAGGCAATCCTTCCTGGCAGCAACCAAAGGCACCCTCAGCACATAAGGGCTCTGACCATGCCAGTGTCCTGTCAAGGGGCTCCAGGCACACGGCTGCCTTGCCCAGGGCTTCCTCCATGCCCTCTGCTGCCTGA
>NW_009262091.1:0-215 GCF_000687185.1 Egretta garzetta | reverse complement strand
CTGCCCCGGGGGGAGGCAGGAGGGGCCGGGGTCGCCCCCCTACTCGTGCCGCATCCATCCAGCCCCGGAGGCACAGGGCGAAGCAGGGCCGGCGCAGGCAGCTCCCCCCTCTTTTTGCAGGGAGCAGCCCTGAAGTACCTGCCTTCCATCCTCGAGGACATGGTTGGGATCTTCGACTCCTCTGCGCTGGGGTAGGGTCCCCATCCCTCCTGTCC
>NW_009262090.1:0-215 GCF_000687185.1 Egretta garzetta | reverse complement strand
AGCTTAGAGAAATTATACACACCGTGGAACAGGCAGAATAGTGGTTTTGCAGTTACACTGGAAGTTCAATATGTCTTTGGAATTTCTCTGTTGAAATTTCATGGGTTTGGTAGCGGTCCCTTTGTGAGTGAGGACAAACCAATGTGGCACCCATTTTTGCAAGATACCCAAAGTGCAACTTGGGGAACCCCAGGCTGTACAAGCTCACTCTGGTG
>NW_009262089.1:0-215 GCF_000687185.1 Egretta garzetta | reverse complement strand
TCCGGGCTGCCTCATGGCCCCCCAGTGCCTCCCAGTGATCCCTCAGTCTCTCCCAGTAACGCCTCAGTCTTTCCCAGTCCCTCCCGGTGATCTCCCACTCCCTCCCAGTCCTTCCCATTCGACCACAGTGACTTCCCAGTCCCTCCCATTCCATCACAGCAAGCTCCCAGTCCTCCCAGCGACCCCCCAGCCCCTCCCAGTGACCCCCCAGTGAC
>NW_009262088.1:0-215 GCF_000687185.1 Egretta garzetta | reverse complement strand
ATGGGACACTTTTCCCTTCCACCCATACACACAAGAATTGCCTTTCAGCTCCAAAAAGGCCCTGGAGAATGTTCTCAGGGAAAAATTGTTGCTGAATGACATTTATTTTGTTTAAATACACAGATAGAGCACATCCCATTATTTAAAGAGCCACTCAGTAAGAAAGGTGGATGACAACATTATCACAAGAGAAAAAGCAGCACCATAAAAAAAAA
>NW_009262087.1:0-215 GCF_000687185.1 Egretta garzetta | reverse complement strand
AAGGCAGTTGAGGAAGGAGTGCTTTGGGTCTGGGAGTACACACGTCCATGGGGCCGGATGGGTCGTAGGCACGAATGCTGAGACCAAGTGTGCAAAGTCCTTGGGAGGCGCCTCTTGATTCTCTTGGAAGATTCATGGTACCTGGGGATGGTTCGTGATGTCTGGAGGAAAGCTCATAGCCCTCCTCTCTTGAGGAAGATGAGGAAGGAAGAAGT
>NW_009262086.1:0-215 GCF_000687185.1 Egretta garzetta | reverse complement strand
CGCTGGTCCAGATCCTCTGCCAGCTCTGACGAGCAGAGAGGGCCAGGGAGCAGAATCCCAATGAATCTGCGAATATAAATGTCAGAGGCTTCCCATTTGCCATGTACGTCAGTCTGGTAACTGATCATTTTGGGGGTGCAAAGAGGAAGGATGTTTACAAAATGTCAAGTCAAGCAAGATGGAAGAAAGCTAACCCCTCATCATGTTCTCAGAAC
>NW_009262085.1:0-215 GCF_000687185.1 Egretta garzetta | reverse complement strand
GCTGATCAGATGCATGTAACCTCACATTCCTCTTCCAACGTCATATGACTGTTGTGTGACCTCACAATCCCCCATCCATTCCAAGGGGCCAAAGTGCTTAAGTTAGGGTTAGGGAAGGGTTGAAAGTGAGGGGATTTGAGCATGTGAAAGAAGGGACTTGGGGGTTTGTTGTTCAGGTTAAAGTTGAGGGATTAGAGCTCGCCTTTCATGGTTAG
>NW_009262084.1:0-215 GCF_000687185.1 Egretta garzetta | reverse complement strand
CAGCAGCAGGAACATGGTGTGGTGGTGTGCTCCGTGCCCCACACCCCACACACCTGACCTATTCCCATCACCATGCTAGAGCAATAACCACCATTGCCATTCGTGATGAATGCACCTGGTTGTGATGGATGCTTCCAGGTCAAAGTTGACTCAGGGGAGACAGAGAAGAACACAGTAGCCAGGGGCTAATTTATGGCACTGTGTCCACCTAACCA
>NW_009262083.1:0-215 GCF_000687185.1 Egretta garzetta | reverse complement strand
AAGGTTTGCAGGAGGCAGGGACGGGGTGCGGAAGCTGAGCTGGGGTCCCCCATGGAAAGGCTTCCCTGGCACTTTAGCAGCAAGCAGACTTTTGTAATTTTTATTTTTTTTTTAATAATAGAAAATAACGCTGCTCCTTTCAAGAAATCCCAGGACCGCGCCAGCTCGGGCTGCCTGCTGCCTCCCTCCTGCCCATGGCTTCGGAGGCGGCTGCT
>NW_009262082.1:0-215 GCF_000687185.1 Egretta garzetta | reverse complement strand
CCCCGGCCCCGGCCCCGGTCCCTGCCCCGCCGCTACGGCAAAGCAAGACACACACGGAGGAAACTCGTCTACTTTCGGTGTTATTCCTGTGTAGAAAAAAAGGTCAAACAGTTTTGTATAAATACCACAGCTCCAGAATTTCAAACTGCATGGGGTTTTGTTTGTTTGTTTGTTTAAACAACAAAAAGGAAAACAGAAACACACACACACACCTC
>NW_009262081.1:0-215 GCF_000687185.1 Egretta garzetta | reverse complement strand
TGGTGCAGGGAGGCGTTCGCTAAGCGCTGTGATCAGCAACCGAACGGGCTCCAAACGATCCAGTCAGCAGAACCAGCGGGGATGTGGGGTTTGGTTTTTTGGCAGAGCTCTGCCTATGCTGCTGCCTCCGAGGCAACGTTCAGCCGCGCGTGGGGCAGTGCGGCTTTTGCCGTCAGCTTTCCAAGAGGAGCGGCAGGGTTGTGCTCACACCGTGT
>NW_009262080.1:0-215 GCF_000687185.1 Egretta garzetta | reverse complement strand
GGGGGGAAAAAAAAAATTATGCCTTTTAATTTTTATATTTTTTTTTAAATATTTTTATATTTAATTTTGGGGCGAGGGGGGTCACTTTCGCGTTTAAAAAGCAACCCTCCCCCCTAAAAAACAACAAAAAAACCAAACCAAAACCCCAGCGAGCAAAGCCAGGATCCTGCTGCCTTGCACTGGATTTTTACATTTTTTTTTAAAATTCTTTTTTT
>NW_009262079.1:0-215 GCF_000687185.1 Egretta garzetta | reverse complement strand
CACCACACAGCCTCTGTGGGGCTGGCTGTGGGGCAGAGCCCACTCAGGACTGCATGGGACCCCTCTATTGGGTGTCTGTGGGGCAGAGCCCGCTCTGGGCTGGACAGGACCATCCCAGGGGCGCCGTGGGGCAGGGCCGTGGGGCAGGGCCATGGGGTTCCACATTGCGGTCCCTGCAGAGGCAGCAGTGAGGCGCTGGGGGGGGGGGGCAGCTG
>NW_009262078.1:0-215 GCF_000687185.1 Egretta garzetta | reverse complement strand
CATAGATTCCCCATCAACACCATGGAGCCTCCTCACCCCATGGAACTTCCCTGCCCCATAGCTTCCTCATCAGTCCCATGGAGCCTCCTCACCCCACGGCGCCTCCTCGCCCCACGGCGCCTCCTCACCCCATAGAACCTCCTCGCCCCATCGAGTCCCCATCAACACCATGGCAAGTTCTTGCCCCATGGCACCTCCTCACCCCACGGCACCTC
>NW_009262077.1:0-215 GCF_000687185.1 Egretta garzetta | reverse complement strand
AGCAGGCTCCGGGCAGGGGGGCCCGGTGGCCCCGGCACCCTGACCCCCAGGACCCAGCAACCCATAGGGTGTCCCCCGAGCCCAAAGGGGTGCACCCCCCAGTGACAGGGCAGCCTCTTGCAGCCCTGCTGAGCCTGCTGGGTGCTCGGGGCTGCCCTGGTGGGGGAGGCCTGGGGGAGCCCAGCCTCCCCCCGGCCCCCCTGCCTCCCACCAAT
>NW_009262076.1:0-215 GCF_000687185.1 Egretta garzetta | reverse complement strand
GCCCTGCCAGGCAGCGGGGGGGTCCCCCCCCCGTCCCCCTGCCGTGCCCACCTTGGCCTCGTAGCCGCTGACCACCTCCATCTTCTCCGAGCGCCAGCCCCAGATCCCCGACTTGTTCCTGGGGAGGGGGAAGGCGTCAGCCCCCCGCGGGGGCAGCTCCTCGCTCGCCCTCTTGCACAAAAGCGTTTCCTTCCCCTTCGCACGCCGCTCCCCAG
>NW_009262075.1:0-215 GCF_000687185.1 Egretta garzetta | reverse complement strand
GCCTACTGTTTCTAGGAGAGGTTCCTCTCCTGAAAGCCACAGAAAGCGTACAAAAAGAGAGGATTAAAGCTTCAGGAAGCCCGGCCCTCGAGTTTATGAAGGAGCCCAGCTGTTGCCAGCTCTCCCACCGACTGTTTACCTGCGTAACTTCTCCCCGTGCTCAGGCTGGTTGGCAATAATGTCCACTTGTCCGTGGTGGGGTTGTAGTATTCCAC
>NW_009262074.1:0-215 GCF_000687185.1 Egretta garzetta | reverse complement strand
GCTTTCAGGAACCACTTGGATTGCAGGAGACAACACATAGGTTCCAAATACCTCCATCTCATCTTTTGTCATTCCCTGTACTGAGCAATTATTCTTTCTGCCTAGATCCACATGAGACACATGAGCTTCTATGTTGAGAACAAAATAGCATGTTATACCATCCTTTAAGTCAAGTCAGCCTTGCAAAAAGAGGCACTGCAAATAAAAGCAGCTCA
>NW_009262073.1:0-215 GCF_000687185.1 Egretta garzetta | reverse complement strand
GGCTGTTGGCTGTCTTTGCTGTCGGGGCGCATGTGGCTGGCTCGCGTTCCCCATGTTCATGAAGACCCCTGGGGCTTTTTCTGCAAAGCTGCTTTCCAGCTGCCTGGCCCCTGTGTGTGCTGGTGCCTGGGGTGGTTTGTCTCCGGGGGCAGGGCTCGACGTTGCCCTTTAAGCTTGCTGAGATGGGTGTGTTGGCTCACGTCTCCTGCCTGTCC
>NW_009262072.1:0-215 GCF_000687185.1 Egretta garzetta | reverse complement strand
AAGTTTCTTACACGCTATGTCACGTTTCCCCCCATCGGTTACTGCCATCTGTAACACTGTTCATAACAGACCGGTCTCCCGAGTAGGCTCAGAAGCTCCAGGTATTATCAGTGTTGTGTATTCAGGTCATGTGCAATATTTGGCCAGGTCTTTGAGAAATGACCAGTTAGGTGCCGCTTCTTCCTCAGAAGATGATCTAGGGATCCTGAAGCTAA
>NW_009262071.1:0-215 GCF_000687185.1 Egretta garzetta | reverse complement strand
CCTGCCTTCTAACGCTACATTGGTGTTACGAGGGTCGTTCTTCCCGATTTCGGTGACAGGGGTGCGCGCCTGTCGCGACCGAGAGGTGTCGGCTTCTGCCTTTGCCTACGGGCGCCTGGGGCGGTGACATTTTAGCGTAGACAAACCGTTGCAGGTCTGCAAGCGAAGAATGATCTTTCCTTCAAAAACTCGGCATGGAAAACGTGATTGACATC
>NW_009262070.1:0-215 GCF_000687185.1 Egretta garzetta | reverse complement strand
AGGACTGGATTTGTTGAGAAGGCTTGGGGGGAGACGGGTTAGGGGCAGTCCACTACGGCAAATATTGCATTAGCAGGCTACAGCTCTCCAGCACTGCTGTAATTTATTTATTTTTTTTTTCCCCTGGCAGTTTCTTCCTTTTCCAAACTATCTTGTAAATTGAATACAATATTTGGGTTTACGTTTTAAAATTCAGGTTTGTTTTAATGCTTAAA
>NW_009262069.1:0-215 GCF_000687185.1 Egretta garzetta | reverse complement strand
AAAAAGTCCTCGGGCAGTCAATCAAACTGGGAGGTTCAGCTTTATCTCTGAAGGCTGTGAGGGGATTCGGCTGAATTAATGCCAGGAGGCTGGAATCAATAAGTGAATAAGCCTGTATTTCCCGGAGTGGGAGACTTGGGGGGGGCGGGAAAGAAGGTTTAGAGCGGGATTCGTGTAGATTGGTCCTTTCTTCTGGGGTTGTTTAGTCTGGAGAA
>NW_009262068.1:0-215 GCF_000687185.1 Egretta garzetta | reverse complement strand
GATGCGATCCCGTGCTGCCGGCGTCCCTGCTCCGGAACGTTTCGGGGTGCATCCATGCCTCTGCCCCTGCCCGCTGGGTGCAAGCACCACGCTCTGCCTCGGCAAGGGCAGGGGGGGCTGGTGGCTGGCAGGCTGCTAATGAAAGCCCCCCAGGAGGCAAATCGGTGGCGATGGCTCCGTGGTGCCAGGGCAAGGAATTAACCTGCTCTTAGGGA
>NW_009262067.1:0-215 GCF_000687185.1 Egretta garzetta | reverse complement strand
AAAAAAACCCTTAGTTGACTAAGAAATGTGCAGAATTTAATAGGTTTCATTTAAATTGATCATTTTAATGGTACACAAAACATAACAAAATTAAAAGCCTATTAGTGATCATTGTTCCAAAAATGCACTTTACTGCCATTAATCTGTGTATATGATTTCAGTGAAACACATTTAAAGTGCAGCTGTAAATATTTTTAATCTTTGCCTTTTTTTTT
>NW_009262066.1:0-215 GCF_000687185.1 Egretta garzetta | reverse complement strand
TCCCCATCCCCATCCCCACCCCCATCCCCATCCCTGTCTCCATCCCTGCCCCCATCTCCATCCCCGTTCCCATACCTCAAGCATCCCAATCCTGCCCTGGTCCCCAGCTTGGCCCCCAGAGCTTTGCTGGATGGAACTGGGGTGCCCGCATGGCGCTGCACCCCAAATATCAGAGGCCAGGCTTGGCCATCTCCCACGTCACAGCACGCATGGCA
>NW_009262065.1:0-215 GCF_000687185.1 Egretta garzetta | reverse complement strand
CATGGGAGATTTTATCCATGATCTTTGATGAATTGCCTTTCTGGATCGCTCTACCTCAGCGAAGCCGCAGCTTTGCACAAGCAGCCAACGCTCAGGTGCGCAAATATCAGAGCCCCACCCGTTGCTACATTGGAAACGTTTCGTTTGTCCCATTTTTACAGCTTTCTGGGGAAAAAAAAAATAAAAAATCTCCGTGGCGGAAGACGGCAGGGTGA
>NW_009262064.1:0-215 GCF_000687185.1 Egretta garzetta | reverse complement strand
CCTGCCGAGGGAAGGCACCCAGGCAGATCGCCTCCATAAACTTCCCTGGAACTGAGGCCAGACTGACAAGCCTGAACTGCCCCAGAGCCTCCTTTGGCCCATCATTTACATTGGGCATCACATTTGGTAACTCCTAGGAAACTGGGACCACCCCGGTTTGCCAGGAGTGATGATACATTCGTAAACACCAGCCACAGCTCTCTCCTCACCCACAA
>NW_009262063.1:0-215 GCF_000687185.1 Egretta garzetta | reverse complement strand
TGTCCCACCCCATCCCACCCTGTCCCCTCCACCCTGTCCTGTCCCACCCTGTCCCATCCCATCCTGTCCCCTCCGAGGCACACAGCCTGACTCCTGGGCCTGACCTTGGGGACCCCCAGCACGGGGTGACAATGGGGGGAAGTTGGTGACATGGAACGCAGGGAAGGGCAGGAAACCCTTCGGATTGCGGAAAAAAGGAGGGGACAAGGGGGACG
>NW_009262062.1:0-215 GCF_000687185.1 Egretta garzetta | reverse complement strand
TGGATATGTGCTTCACAAAAAGACAAGGCAGGACTTGCAAAAATGTGGAGGGCAGCTTTGGCTGCAGCGTGAGTGAGGTGGTAGGGTAGAAAACTCTGCTGGAAGTGAGCAAGACAGAATCTAGAAGCAATGAGTGGAGAGGAAAGATGACCTCCACCCGCCTGCTGGCAGCGCTCTTCCTAAGGCAGCCCAAGATGCCATTGGTCACCTTTGCT
>NW_009262061.1:0-215 GCF_000687185.1 Egretta garzetta | reverse complement strand
TATATACACATATATATTAGAACATTATTTATAATTATATGCTATATTACATATACCCCCCCAGTCTCCCTTTATGTACGTATGGAGAGCGCTGCAGTCCCAGCTGCCCTTTGTTCCTATTTGCACTGCAATCCGTTACCCACCCAGCAGGCACCGCGGCGCCTGCGCGCAGCCTTGCGTGCTGTAATGCTGAGACACAGACGTATGCAAAAATG
>NW_009262060.1:0-215 GCF_000687185.1 Egretta garzetta | reverse complement strand
CCCCCGAGCCCCCTCTCCCCAGCGCACGGCACGAATCTGAATGGCAAATGGGGCTGCGAAGGACGTGATTCCTCAGGATTAAAGATGCAGCTCTAGCCCGCGAAATGTATGCGGGAGCCGTCTTTGGAGCGAGATCGCTTAAACCTAAGCCTGCTTTAGGTATTTGAGGAACAATTTTATCAGTGCTGTTTGCAGAGCTTTTGCCGGGGCCGTTC
>NW_009262059.1:0-215 GCF_000687185.1 Egretta garzetta | reverse complement strand
CACCCTACAACCTCCCCCAGGGCACCAGGGGCTGCTGCAGCCTGGCCCTGCAGGGGTTAAACCATTCCCCCCCTCCATGTCCCCCCCTTCGGGTAGGGGTAAGGGGATGCTGCCCCAGCCAGGGTCCCCCTCAGGACCCCTCTGCCCGTTCCGCAGTGTCCCCATCCCTCCCCAGCTGAGGGTCCTTCCCCGGCCAGCTCCCCTCTAAAGCCCAT
>NW_009262058.1:0-215 GCF_000687185.1 Egretta garzetta | reverse complement strand
CCTGGCCGAGAGGAGGAGGATGCCAGGTCTCCTTCCCTGGGCTTGGGAGCCATCTCCCAGCCTCTGCTTCTCTGCAGACCTCTAGGGACACCCTCCTCGCCTGCGCAGAGTTCCTGGGGTGGAGGAAGCTCCAGAACCTGATCGAGACAGACCAGACACACCTGATCGGAGAGTGCTTGGTGAGGATCATCCCCAAACACCAGGGCTGGGCTGGG
>NW_009262057.1:0-215 GCF_000687185.1 Egretta garzetta | reverse complement strand
TGGATTTCTTTCACTTGTACCTGAAGATCCAGCTATAGTGAAGCCAAAAGAGAAGGTAATAATAGTATTAAATACCTAAATGAAGTATATGTAGTATGTTATGTTGAAATTTCTATTTGTATACAAAATTATATGTATGCTATGCAAAATAATAACTTTATTTTGTAAATACTCTATACATTTTTTTTTATAATAAGGAATAATCAGGGAGTATT
>NW_009262056.1:0-215 GCF_000687185.1 Egretta garzetta | reverse complement strand
TGTGCAAAGACCTCTGGGTCAGACAGACTGAGTTCATGCCTTTGGAGAAGCGTGCATGCAGACATTCCTGGACAAATGGAATTATCACAGATAAAATGATCAGACTGCAGGAGGTTCCCCAGATACGTTGGAAATAACTTGTGAAGAGACATTAGAAGAAATCACTTGTGAGGAGACTGATCGAATCAGCTTCTTGAGTGCATCCTTGAGCTCCT
>NW_009262055.1:0-215 GCF_000687185.1 Egretta garzetta | reverse complement strand
GCTCCTTAGGGTCACCGGGGCCACCAGGGTGACAACGACCAAAGGGGGCTCACCAGGGCCATTGGAGCCACCAGGCTCACTGGGCTCACTGGGCTCACTCGACTCACTGGGCTCACTTGGGGCCACCAGGGTCACCAAGGCCACTGGGCTCACCAGGGTCACTGGGGCCACCAGGGTCACCAAGGCCACTGGGCCCACCAGGGTCACTGGGCCCA
>NW_009262054.1:0-215 GCF_000687185.1 Egretta garzetta | reverse complement strand
TGAGTCCTTCCTATAGGCTGCAGTTCTTCATGAGCTGCTCTAGTGTGGGTCCTTTCCATGGGCTGCAGCCCTTCAGGAACAGACTGCTCCAGTGTTGGTCCCCCATAGGGTCACAGGTCCTGCTAGAAAACCTGCACCTGCATGGGCTCTTCTTCATGGGCTGCAGCTTCTGCCAGGTGGCTGCTCCTGCATGGGTTCTCCACGGGCTGCAGGTT
>NW_009262053.1:0-215 GCF_000687185.1 Egretta garzetta | reverse complement strand
ATATTTAGGCTGTCTTGATACGTGCCTGTTTCTGCATAAGGCTGGGGATAGCATTGATTACTGTGCCACTGATGCCATGGATGAAGCTTGTAAGGGTCTGGTTCTTTGTTCTGAGATCATCTCCAGATCTGCGGTTGCCATCCTCAGCCATGGCTCTGCCACCAAGGGAATTCGCTCCACTGCACTATTCAGGCAATGAAATAGTCCCTCAGAAA
>NW_009262052.1:0-215 GCF_000687185.1 Egretta garzetta | reverse complement strand
CAGCTGTTCAGAACATTTGATTACATATGATTTATCAATTGTTTGACTAAAGAAACCTTCATGCAGTTTTCTATATGGGAAAAATGAAAAGGAAAGGGAGGGAAGTGAAGTCATAGCAAACTCATTGTCACGGAGTGGGCAAGAGCTGCAGGGTCTGGTTCCTGAGGGCCAGGGGGTAGGAGTCATAGAATCATAGAATCATAGAATAGAATCAT
>NW_009262051.1:0-215 GCF_000687185.1 Egretta garzetta | reverse complement strand
CAGGAGAACAGGAAACTGGAAAGGCAGACTCAGGAACGCTCCTTATGTTACTAGTAAACCCTGCCTTGATTTCGTCCTTCAGACTTCCCCTTGGGAATATTCTGGGGGTCACGTAGAGCTGTGAGCAGTCCTGATCTACACAGCACCCTCTCTATAGCAGGAAGACCCTGCCTTGCTGGGGGTCACTTCTTCCACCCACAGCTTCTCCCCACAGC
>NW_009262050.1:0-215 GCF_000687185.1 Egretta garzetta | reverse complement strand
AAAAAAGCCCAAACCCAACCCAAACCAACAGCGCATTTGGATTTTTATTGTCTGCCTATGCAGTGTAGGCAATAACTGAGATATGCAGGGCTCCTGTGGGCCTCCCCGGATATAGGTATCCAGAGACACGATAGAGGCAGAAGAAAAAGTATTTCTGTCTCTATCCCTCTCCCACAGAAGTAAGAGGGGGAAAATGAATTTTTTTCTCTATCAAA
>NW_009262049.1:0-215 GCF_000687185.1 Egretta garzetta | reverse complement strand
GAAATTATTCTTCCGGTCTCCAGTGCCAGACTTCTCACATTGATTTCCAGCTGGGCAGAGGTTTGGTGGTTGCAGAAGCAGCAGTGGGAGTGTACGGCCCATGCACAGCACAGCAATGTCCTGGAGCTACGGACTGGACACAGCAATCTGGTTTAAAAGAAGAAGAAACAAAACTGCTTCTGGTCTCCAGGGAAATGCGGGGACCAAGAGCTACT
>NW_009262048.1:0-214 GCF_000687185.1 Egretta garzetta | reverse complement strand
AACCATCCCTGGGGGGGGGGCGGCAGCCGGGACCTGCTCTGCAAGCGTTGACCCAAGTGACGGTTGCCAGTCGCAATAATATCGTAGAAACAGTAAACTAATTTATTAATCCTTTTGCTATGTACAAGTTTAATGGAGAAACTTTGTATGAAACAATTAAAAAGAACAAGATCTTGGAATTATTTTTTTTTTTTTTTTTTTTTTTTATCTTTTT
>NW_009262047.1:0-215 GCF_000687185.1 Egretta garzetta | reverse complement strand
TAGAGCTGCCCCACTTTGGCGATGGCAGCCCCGTGGTTGCGGCACGCTTGCCCGGCCTCCTTGAAGTTCAGGTGGCCCCGGATAAAGTAGACCTGGCCTGGGGAGGGATGGGGACACTGCGGCCACCACAGACGGCATCTTGGGGACAACCCCAGCCCTAATGAGAAGCCGGGCGGGGTTGGGGGTTCGGTGCCGCTTTGGGAGGGACAGGGGAC
>NW_009262046.1:0-215 GCF_000687185.1 Egretta garzetta | reverse complement strand
TGCTTTTCAGAATTTCCTTCTTTGATTTTTTTTTTCCCCCACATTCCCTCTGAGTCAATTTTTCCCAATTGTACATTTCATATTTTATTTCTGTATTTTCCCTTCTATTTGTTTGACTTTCCAAATTTATGGGGTTTTTGGTGGTTTTATATGTTGGGGGTTTTTTGTGTTGTGTTTTGGTTTTTTTTTCTTTAAATGAAAGCAAATGTTGCTGG
>NW_009262045.1:0-215 GCF_000687185.1 Egretta garzetta | reverse complement strand
TAAAGCGAGCTGATCTTTAATCTCCGTTGGGCTGCCTAACTTTGCTCTTGCACCGCACATCTGCGAGGAAGTCTTTCCAGCACCTCAGCAAAGAAATGAATGCTTTCTTTTGGAGGCCTTTAGAGTGTCCAGGAGCTCTATAGCGCCATACCTCTCCTATACGGTGGGAGCCATGCCGTGCACAGCCTTGCCGTGCAGCTTTTGTAGCTGCTGGA
>NW_009262044.1:0-215 GCF_000687185.1 Egretta garzetta | reverse complement strand
ACCCAGCACCCCGCTGCACGGGGCATTGCACCCCATGTCACCCCAAATCACCGTGCACCGCACCCCCACACCCCGCTGCCCAGGGCATCGCACCCTGAATGACCCCAAATCGCCGTGCATCGCACCCCTTATGGCAACGCGTTGCACCCATCACCCCGTATTGCACCCCACACCGTGCTGCACAGCACATGGCCCCCCCGCATCACAGCGTATGC
>NW_009262043.1:0-215 GCF_000687185.1 Egretta garzetta | reverse complement strand
GCCTTGAGCGTCGCCCGCGGCATCGTCGGGTATTTCCAGCAGGACGCCAAAGCCACCTGCTCCTTGAACAGCAAACTGGAGGCCATCAACAAAACCAGGTTGAAACTGGTGATGGACGCGGGTTCCCGGTGGATAACCACCATGGAGATGTGCGAGAGCCTCCTGGACCTCAAGTGGGCCATCATGTCCGTGCTGGAGGAGCAACCCAAGGGCGC
>NW_009262042.1:0-215 GCF_000687185.1 Egretta garzetta | reverse complement strand
TTATTCCTAGGGTCTCTCCATTTCACTAAAAGCAATGTTCTAGTCAAGACCAACAGGGTTAGGCAAGCATCTAGGGCCTGCCTGCAGTGTCGACAGTCTCTCGCAGGCTATTTACGCTGGCAACAAGGCTCAGACTGTACCTTTTTCTGAGACTCGTCAGCAGCGGCTACAGGAGCGGTGCAGACGTCTTCAGATTCAGAGCGGTTAAGCTCACA
>NW_009262041.1:0-215 GCF_000687185.1 Egretta garzetta | reverse complement strand
GAGCCCAGGGACCCAGGGGGACTTTTTTTTTTTTAAAAAAGCTTTTCTTAAAAGGCAGCTCAAATCTCTTCCTTGCCCACCAGGGAAAAATCCCGCTGGAGGTTTCAGCAACTCAATATTTTGCCAAATTACACAGACACACACCCCCCAGCTCTGCAAATAGGCGGCTCCTTGGGGGATTTTGGGTTGAATCCTCTCCCCACCCTCTCCTCCAC
>NW_009262040.1:0-215 GCF_000687185.1 Egretta garzetta | reverse complement strand
AGTATGCTGGGTTTCATTGTACAGCATCCCTAGCACACAGAGTACGCAGCGACTCAGCTTCACTGTTTCATTACAGACACCATCAGAGGTTGGTTTACCAGGCACACTGAGACTATGACTTCTCCCACCTTTCTTCCCACTTAGTTACTTAATGCCACTTTCTGGTCAGCCACATCAAGTGTAATGCTTTGCCTTATGCCATAAATGGTGTTAAA
>NW_009262039.1:0-215 GCF_000687185.1 Egretta garzetta | reverse complement strand
GCCAGGCTTGGTCCTGCAGGTCAGCAGAATGAAGGGCCGTGGCACCGGCTGCTGGGAAGTTCCTCAACGTCAACGTGATGCCTGTTTGCATCACGATGACATCACAGCGTGGCACCCATCTCCTGGCACAGGAAGTGGGAGACGGAAGAAATTGCTACAAAGCCTGGTTTTGTTTTCATGGGGAGAGCTGTTCTGAGCCCAGAAGTGAATCCAAG
>NW_009262038.1:0-215 GCF_000687185.1 Egretta garzetta | reverse complement strand
CGCCTCTCCCCCTGGCTCCAGGCTTTTTGCTAATTCTCTTGTCGTAGGGGAGAGGAGAATCCCGTCCTGCTCCGTAAGAATCCCATCCTGCTCCTTGCCCGGGTCTGTGCAGAGGCACCGCCTGGGCTTTGCTTCGTGCTCAGCCCAGTCCCAGCCCATGCTGGGGGCCGGGCACATGGCAGCCCCCCGGGCTTGTGGCTGGGGGGCTGGGGGTC
>NW_009262037.1:0-215 GCF_000687185.1 Egretta garzetta | reverse complement strand
TTGGGGGGGTGGTGGTGGTGTTTGTTTTGGGGTTTGTCGGTTTTTTTTTTGTTTGCGGTTTTGGTTTTGGGTTTTTTTTTTGTGGATTTTTTTGGTTTGGCTTTTTTTTTGTTTTGGTTTTCTTGTTTGTTTTTTTTTATTATTTCCTTGGGGAGATCGTTCCCAGCCGATTCGGATTCCCTGGATTTTTTTTTTTTTTTTTTAAAAAGGCATTT
>NW_009262036.1:0-214 GCF_000687185.1 Egretta garzetta | reverse complement strand
CCCCTGCCAGGGTTTCACCACCCTCATTGTCAATAATTTCTTCCTCATCTCCAGTCTAAACCTGATCCTGCTGCCAATCAGCACCCTGATAACCAGTTCAGGATCACCGTGGCCAAAACAGCTACTGGCCATCACCTCTCCCACGTAGGTCCCTCTCTAATTCCAACCTAAATGAATCTATGAAGGCCAGCGGCATCCTGGCTTGTCTCAGGAG
>NW_009262035.1:0-215 GCF_000687185.1 Egretta garzetta | reverse complement strand
CACAAGCTCAGCCCCGGAAGCTGCTTTTTCCTGCCCCGCGGTGCCCACATCTACAACGCCCTTGTTGACTTTATCAGGGTACGGCCCCCACAGCCCCCCCCTGCCTACGGGGGATGTCACCATCACCTCCTCCAGGGGGCGGAGGGGAGAAATTGGGGTCTGCCTTTGCCCCCCCGTGCTCTGCACCCCATCCCCGTGGCAGCCTGAGCCCACTG
>NW_009262034.1:0-215 GCF_000687185.1 Egretta garzetta | reverse complement strand
TGTGTTTTCCTTTCAGGGGGGCCCAGGTTCTTCCCACGGCTCTTACTCCGGTAACCAGGTAAATACTCTGATCACTGTGCCTGCACAGGAGCAGACTAAAAGTCCTTCCTTGAGGGAATATTTTGGCTACAAACCAGTAATTTTTGTGTATTCTGTACAGGGAGATTCTTCCTTCCAGCCTGGTGGATCTTATGGACAGGTAAGTGTTCTTCCTC
>NW_009262033.1:0-215 GCF_000687185.1 Egretta garzetta | reverse complement strand
GGGCTGGGGCTGTCCGGCGCTGGGTGCCCCACAGCAGGAGGGACAGGGACACGGTGACGGCCCCCAGGGTCCCGCAGAAGAGCAGCACGGGGAACGTGCCCTGCGAGGAAGCAGCAGTGAGCGGTGTTGCCCCCCCACCCCACGCAGCCCGCACTGCTCCGGCCGGGGGGCACTTGGAGGGGGGTCCCACCCCGCAGGCGCTCACCTCGCGCAGG
>NW_009262032.1:0-214 GCF_000687185.1 Egretta garzetta | reverse complement strand
AGGAGGAGGATCATGGGGGAACTGTGATCTGAAGGCTGTCTTTGGCATCCTAACAGGCAGAACTTTCCCCACCCCTGCCTGTACTATTTCCCATTCTATGCCCGCACAGTGGGGCCGTGGGACCACGTGTGGGAAGTGGGGCTGGGCCAGCACAGGGACAGGGTGCTGACAGGGGTCATGGAGCAGCTGCCAGGAGGTGACAGCAAGGACAGGC
>NW_009262031.1:0-214 GCF_000687185.1 Egretta garzetta | reverse complement strand
TGTCCCTCTGGTCCCTTCCCTGTCCCCTCAAACACATCCCGCCGGTCCCTTCCCAGGTCCTACATCTACCAGAAGCGCTGGGTGAAGCTGGACGCCGACTACCTCCGCTATTTTGACAGTGAAAAGGTGGGTGGGGAGAGAGGATTTGGGGGCTGGGGGTGAGAAGGCGCAGGGGGGCCGCATCCCTCTGAGCATCCCGGCCATGCGACGTGGC
>NW_009262030.1:0-214 GCF_000687185.1 Egretta garzetta | reverse complement strand
TGGCTTTCTGTGGCTCTTCGTTTCCCCTTCCCTCCTCTGTTTCGGGAGTTGCCTGCCGGGGGCCCGGGGCGTAGGTGGGTTTCTTTGAAGGCGTTGCTCTTTCTTTCCCCCTCCGGCGCCCGAGCTCATCGCAGGAGAACCAGCACGTTTTAGCTTTCGTAGTTTGCGGTTCCGTGTGCCCATGGCCCATCCCCTCCGTCGTCGCGAAGGCTTG
>NW_009262029.1:0-214 GCF_000687185.1 Egretta garzetta | reverse complement strand
GGGGGTTGCCCCCCTGGGAGAGGGACCGGCCTTGGGGATGTGCGGGTCCCTGCTCGTGCCTTGGAGATCAAACACCAGGGTGGAAAGGACCCTGGGGCTTCGTTTTATTTTATTTTAGACGGGGTCCGTCCACCCGGGATGGCTCAGTTAAGCCATGCGTGCTTTCCCCCTGTCCCACGAGAATTTTTATTTTCTTACTTTTCCCCTCTCTCCT
>NW_009262028.1:0-214 GCF_000687185.1 Egretta garzetta | reverse complement strand
GTTCCTGGCAGGACCTGTGGCCCTGTGGAGAGAAGCCCACACTGGAGCAGGTTTTCTAGCAAGGCCTGTGCCCCACAGGGGACCCACGCTGGAACGGTCCATTCCTGAAGGACTGCACCCCATGGAAAAGACCCATGGGGGAGGAATTTGTGAAGAACTGTAGCTACACTCCTTCAGGATAAACCTGCTCCAGCTTGGGCTCTCCACAGGCCAC
>NW_009262027.1:0-214 GCF_000687185.1 Egretta garzetta | reverse complement strand
CTGTCATTGCACAGGGTCTAAACCTGGGCAAGTGTTCTGGATGTGATGTAAAAAGTGCTGAGCAGAGGGCGAGAATCACTTCTTCTGGCCGTACTCCTGCCCCTACAGCCTAGCATGCTCTTGACCTTCTTTTCTGCTGGCTCATGTTTTGCGTACAGAAACTCAAGCACCACCAGAGCCTGCTGCTGCCCACTCACGCAGCCCCTGGACTCTG
>NW_009262026.1:0-214 GCF_000687185.1 Egretta garzetta | reverse complement strand
TCCCTTCCAAGCCAAACCATTCTATGATTCTATTCTACAATTCTATACAAGGTAGAAGTGAGTGCACGCTCAGCAAGATTGCAGACACCACCAAGCTGAGTGTGCAGTTGATACACTGGTTGGAAGGGGTGACATCCAGAGGGACCTTGATGGGCTTGAAGAGCAGGTCCATGTGAACCTGATGAAGTTCAACAAGGCCAAGTGCAAGGTCCTG
>NW_009262025.1:0-214 GCF_000687185.1 Egretta garzetta | reverse complement strand
TACTGTGGGTCTCCCCATGCAGGTGTGTCCATGGGCAGATATATCCCAATAATCCTTTAATTTGTGGGGCTGTGTTCAATGCAGCTTTTAGGGCTGGAGAATAAGCTGATTTTCTTAATTGGATGCTGCCATTGGGACACTTGAAAGCTCCTAGAGGTTTTCTTCCAAGCTGTGTTTTACCTCCAGATTGCAAACCTGTCCCACAGCACCCTTT
>NW_009262024.1:0-214 GCF_000687185.1 Egretta garzetta | reverse complement strand
CTCCCCATGGCCTTTGCGTGCATTTAGCGGGTGTATTTTTGAAGCATGAACCAGTCTAACTAGAGAGGCCTGATCCCCAAAAGCATGCCGCTTGCTTGTTCCCTTAAGGTTTGTCCCTTGAGGGTGCCTCATGAACGGATGAATGAATGGATGAATGGAACCATGAAAGCATGAATGAACATCCTGCTCTGTTGTCACAGGTTTTTCAGCAAGT
>NW_009262023.1:0-214 GCF_000687185.1 Egretta garzetta | reverse complement strand
GCTCCCGAGCCCCGTCCCAAGGCGTGGGCCCTCAGGCAGCAGGGCCGGGGGCTGCCAAAGCCCAGAGGAGCCCCCGGCCCAGCCCAGGCACGGCGAGGAAGGGGCAGAGCCCGGGGCAGGGGCCCTGGGGGGAGGAGAGAGACGCTGCCCGCGCACCAGGGATGAGGTGGGGAAAGGCAGAGCCCAGCCGGAGCCCGGCCCGGCCGGGGAGGTG
>NW_009262022.1:0-214 GCF_000687185.1 Egretta garzetta | reverse complement strand
ATCCCCTCACCATGGGGTGTCCCCTGTCCATGGGGTGTCCCCTCCCCTCAGAGTGTCCCCTCTCTGTGGGATGTCCCCTCACCTCGGGGTGTCCCCTCGCCATGAGGTGTCCCCTCTCCGTGGGGTGTCCCCTCCCCTCGGGGTGTCCCCTTGTCCTGTGGTGTCCCCTCTCCGTGGGGTGTCCCCTCCTGGCAGGGGGCCCCCCCCCGTCCTG
>NW_009262021.1:0-214 GCF_000687185.1 Egretta garzetta | reverse complement strand
GCTGCCATCGCTGTCCCCAGGCTCAGGGACACCCGCCGGGCGCTTACCCCCTGCGCGCACACTCCCGGATCTCAGCCGTCCAGGAGCTGAGCTGCTGCTCGTCCCCTGCCTCGAACAGGACGTCAGTGGCATTGGTGACCTGGGGGACAGCAGAGAGGGACAAGGGGGCTTCAGAGAGAGAGATTTGCATCCCCTTCCCACCCACCCACCCTTG
>NW_009262020.1:0-214 GCF_000687185.1 Egretta garzetta | reverse complement strand
TGGCTGCTTGTGCTACCACTTGTAGCACCGTGCCCTTCTGCCTGTCCTGCCTTTGGTGGGCGACTCTTGTGCTGCCCTGGGAGCTGTTTGTGGCTTGCTGTCGCCTATGGGCAGTGAGCTGTGCCGCCTGCCATCGCCCTCCTGCTGCTCCGCCGGGGATCCGCAGTGGGCAGGGCGGCTGCCAGCCAGGAATCTCACCTTCCCGCTCCCGCTC
>NW_009262019.1:0-214 GCF_000687185.1 Egretta garzetta | reverse complement strand
AACATAAGGAAACACTTTTTTACTGTGAGGTTAACTGAATACTGGAGTAGGTTGCCCAGGGACCTTGTGGAGTCTCTCCCCTTAGACATGTTAAAAAACCGTCTGGACACAGTCCTGGCCAACTGGCTCTAGATGTCCCTGCTTGAGCAGCAGGGGGTTGGACCAGATGACTCCCAGACGTCCCTTTCAACCTCAACCCTTCTGTGATTCTGTG
>NW_009262018.1:0-214 GCF_000687185.1 Egretta garzetta | reverse complement strand
CCAATTGGGGCTTTTTTGGGGGCAGGAAAAAGCTATTCCTTTTTTTTTTTTCCCCCCAATTTTCCCAATTTCCCATGTTTTCTCCCCAGGATGGCGGCGGAGCCGATCGTGCCGGTGTACTGCACCGGCGTTTCGGCGCAGGTTCAACGCCAACGGGCGAAGGCGTTGGGATTGGGTCAGCACGAGAACGCGGTGCGTTACCTGGGACAGGATT
>NW_009262017.1:0-214 GCF_000687185.1 Egretta garzetta | reverse complement strand
AGGGCACAGCGGGGGCTTTGCCTTTTTCTGTACGTTTTAGGGCATTGCAAAGCCCCCGCCGTCCCACTTTCCCCGCAGGATCAGGGGAGGCGGCGGGCACGGGGGTCCCCATGGGGGGGCTGGTGCCATCCCTCCTCCCATCCTGCCTGCATGCAGCCATGTGGGGGGACACAGGCTGTCCCCTCCCGCGTGTGTGGCCCAGGCCACCGTCCCC
>NW_009262016.1:0-214 GCF_000687185.1 Egretta garzetta | reverse complement strand
TGGGATTTCGGCAAGGCATTCCAAAAGGTTAACTTCAGATACTGAGATACTTCAGTGAGAAACTCAGGCTCCCTCTGTCGTCAGTGCAGCTACCAATTGCACATTGAAAACCTCTGAGCACCCAACGCTTCATTCTTACGGCAAACAAATGCTACTGTTGGTTTTTCCCCCTCGCTTCCAGAGCGCATGAAACAATGTAAATGACGGTGTCCTT
>NW_009262015.1:0-214 GCF_000687185.1 Egretta garzetta | reverse complement strand
GAGAGCCCCGCCCTGGCGGAGAGGTCACGTGGGTCAGAGGGGGCGGGGTCGCTCACAGCGTGGGCGGAGTCACACCGGGATAGGGCGGTTCCGGGGAGGAGGCGTGGCCACATGGGGGCGGGGCCATACAGGGGCCGTGTCTAGCAACCGTTGCCAGGGCACCTCGCGAGGCGGTGTCGCACGGCGCATGCGTGGAAGCTGCGGGGGGGGTGCT
>NW_009262014.1:0-214 GCF_000687185.1 Egretta garzetta | reverse complement strand
AGCCTCCACATCAAAAGTTTCTGAAGCTTAGGTGCCTCAGCTTCTCCATACAGGCACATCTCCTCTGGATCCTCTCCACTTCCTCCCCAGTTGTCCAGACTGGGCACCCCTCAGCTCATAGACACACCGGTGCAGATGTGGCCATGCCAGTGGTGAGTCAAGGGAGATGATTACTCTTTTCCCTGGCTGGCCATGCTCCCCCTCATGCAGCCCA
>NW_009262013.1:0-214 GCF_000687185.1 Egretta garzetta | reverse complement strand
TCAGGTCACACCTCCCAGAAGGCAAACACTGACCAGATGCACACCATTGAATTTATGCCTCTCTGAAACAGCAGCTACGTTTCACATGTTTGGCAGAGTGTTTTCTGCATGATGAAAATAATAATCATCTGATATTTGTTTTCAGCCTCAGGATCCGGCTGTGTTTGGACCGGATTCAGTCTTGGTGAAAACCTCCAAGTATTACTTGAACATT
>NW_009262012.1:0-214 GCF_000687185.1 Egretta garzetta | reverse complement strand
ACTGTACAGGAGCTGAATCCTGTGGAGCCCCTGAGCCAGATCTACTAGTCCTGATCAGGTTGTAGTCCAGAGCATCTAACGTAGCACAAGATGCCAGTAAAAGAGAGTGTTTCTCTAGGAAGTCAGAATGCCTTTCCTGTCCCCTAGCTGTTCCCTCACCAAATTCAAGGACAAGACACCAGGTCTCTCAACCATGTCAGACGCAAGTATGGTT
>NW_009262011.1:0-214 GCF_000687185.1 Egretta garzetta | reverse complement strand
AGCAGCAGCCCTGGCTTCCCAGCAGCCCTGAGGAGCCAGTCTCGCTGCAGCGGCGCCGCAGCCGCCCCGGTGCACGTCTGTTCTTGTCACCCTCTTGCACCGTCGGCACCTGGCTGCCAAGTCCTACAGGGAACGCGAAGGAGGGGAGAGGAAACTCCCTTAGGTCCGTAGGTTGCCTCATGCTGCGGATAAGATCGGCAGTGCCAGTCTGCAG
>NW_009262010.1:0-214 GCF_000687185.1 Egretta garzetta | reverse complement strand
AAACAACGTCCCATGTAGCACAACACACACCAAAATAACAGAAGCATCCACAATATCCACCATCAAAACCACCCTCTATTCACATGAAGTGGCGTAGCACAGACACTGTAGACTTCGTATGACTGTGCCCAGCACAAGCTTACAATTAGGCCTCCATAATGTGACACTGTTCTGCTACATTTCTGTTAAACGTCTATTACTGCATTTGCTTCCC
>NW_009262009.1:0-214 GCF_000687185.1 Egretta garzetta | reverse complement strand
TCTCGGCATGGCAGGTCCTGGCTTCATCACGGGTCCCGGCATCAGGGTGGTGCACGTCCCAGCATCGCCCATCCCGGGATTGCGTCTCCTGGCATCGCGGGTCCCGGCATTTCGTGTTCCGGGATCGCATGTCCCGGTGTGGTGTGTCTTGGTGTTGCGTGTCCCAAGGATGACATGGCCCGGCACCTCCTGTCCTGGCATCTCCTGTCCTGGC
>NW_009262008.1:0-214 GCF_000687185.1 Egretta garzetta | reverse complement strand
ACAGTGACGAGAGCTTTACAGCCGGCATGGCTGAGGAGGGAGGCTGCGCTGGGGCCGGCTCCCAGCCCCCAGCAGCCCTGGCATTCAGGCACCGCCGTGTCCCCTGCCCACAGGACCACTGCTGCCGGTGTGCCGAGGACACGGGATCCCAGCGTCAAGCCGGTCGCGCTTGCTGGCCCCAACCCTGCCCATCCCTGGGGGCCCCTCACTCACC
>NW_009262007.1:0-214 GCF_000687185.1 Egretta garzetta | reverse complement strand
GAGCAGCCATGGGCACAAACTGACACACAGGAGTGTCCCTCTGAACACCAAGAAACATGTTTTTTTACTGTGAGTGTGACCGAGCACTGGCAAAGGTTGCACAGGAGGTTGTGGAGTCTCCGTCCTTGGAGATATTCAGAAGCCATGGTCATGGTCCAGAGGTCATGGTCCTGGGCAGCCTGCTCAAGGTGGCCCTGCTTGAGCAGGGGGGTTG
>NW_009262006.1:0-214 GCF_000687185.1 Egretta garzetta | reverse complement strand
GTTCTCGGCGTTGATCTGGATCTTCTCGCCCTCCCGGATCACCAGCGCTTGCTGCCGGGGCGCAGGGCACCCTGAAGGACGCCCGGGCACCCTCACCCCAGCCGGGACCCCCGTGCCGGGTGCCCGCCCAGGGCTCCTACCTGAGGCACCATGTTCTTGAAGGAGTCCATGATCTTGGAGCTTTTGGCCTCTTGGTAGTAGGAGAAGCAGCCGG
>NW_009262005.1:0-214 GCF_000687185.1 Egretta garzetta | reverse complement strand
ACTTCTGCATGGAGCTGGGAGCAGGCTGGGAGGGCCGCGGTGGGGCTCATGGGAGGCACGTGTGCGAGTTGCACAGATGGGTGAGCTGCAGGACACGCATGAGCTGCACGGGCACGTGTGAGCTGCAGGATGTGTGAGCTGCACGGGCGCACGTGAGCTGCAAGGTGCGGTAAGCTGCGTGGGCCCGCACGATCTACTGGATGTGCAAGCAGCG
>NW_009262004.1:0-214 GCF_000687185.1 Egretta garzetta | reverse complement strand
CATTCTCTGTCTCCTCTGCAGACCCTCTACCAACTGAACCCGCTGCGCCGGTGCCGCGCCGGCTCCCGGTGAGAGCGGTCGGCGCTTCTAAATAAAGACGCACGGTCTGGTATGCACCACGGTGTCGATCTGAGCTGGGGTAGGGGGGGCTTCACCGGGCAGGGAGCAGCCCCGTCCCTGTCCCCAAGCTGTCCCTGTCCCCAAGCTGTCCCTG
>NW_009262003.1:0-214 GCF_000687185.1 Egretta garzetta | reverse complement strand
GAGGCTTGGGGGCGACCAGCACCTCTGCTCATGCCAAGGTGAGGCCTGGTCCTTCCCACCCCAGCTGGGAAATTTGGGGGGCACAGAGAGTGGGATGCCCCACGGGGCAGCACTGTGGGGCAAGAGGGATCACATCCTGAAGATGCTCATGGGCTCCCAAAGCCACGTGGCCGGGTGCCACAGCCACATGGCCAGGTCCCAGAGATGCTCATGT
>NW_009262002.1:0-214 GCF_000687185.1 Egretta garzetta | reverse complement strand
AGGAGGCAACAGGAAGCAAGAGGAGGAGGAGGAAGAAGAGGAGGCAGCAGGATTCAACAGGAGGGAACAGGAGGAGGAGGAAGAGGCGGAGGCAACAGGAGGCAGCAAGAGGCAAGAGGTAGAGGAGGAAGGGAAGGAAGGGGAGGAGGAGGAGCAAACAGCCCCCTATTCCCTTGAGATCAAAAGTCAGGGATGGGGCATCTGCCATGTCTGT
>NW_009262001.1:0-214 GCF_000687185.1 Egretta garzetta | reverse complement strand
CGATGGCACCAGCCTCTGAGCCACATGTTAATCCGCTGAGTTTTGAGTTTTCCTGTTCCTTTCAGTATTCTTCCCTACCGCTGATGGGTTTGAGAAAAACACTGCCTGTGCTCCTAATCCTCCGACCGATCTCCCCAACGCCCTGAAGTCCCGTTTTGATCAGTTTTGGACTTCCCTCTGCAACCTTGTCACTGCCAGCCTGTACAATCGATAG
>NW_009262000.1:0-214 GCF_000687185.1 Egretta garzetta | reverse complement strand
CTGCCTCCCGCCGCGGCGCGTGGCGAGAGAACACCCCCGCGCCCGCACTCCTGAGGGGGCTTTTGTGACCTGGGGCGCAGAAAAAGGCGTCCAAAGAAGTGCCTGATTAAAAAGTCTTAAAGCAAGGGAGCGCAGCGGCCACCCTAGTGGAAACAGATGGTGTACACCCGCTAAATTTCTACTAAAGATCTTAAAAGGCGTGTAGGTTCTAGAT
>NW_009261999.1:0-214 GCF_000687185.1 Egretta garzetta | reverse complement strand
CCTCATACTCCTCTGCAAGAGAAATGGCGCCTGGGACCCCGCTCCAGCGGGGCTGGGGGTAAAGGCTTTGCCCCCGGGGCAGGGGGAACACGAAGGCCTGTGCAAGGCACGGGCATCTGTCCTGGCTGTCTGTCCCTGGGCTGGCTTGCCGTCCCTGGAGGTGGGGAAGAGGGACCCCAAGGAGGAATGCCAGGGCTGGGGGGGACCCGAGGCA
>NW_009261998.1:0-214 GCF_000687185.1 Egretta garzetta | reverse complement strand
CAAACACAAAACCTTGTATTTTTTCCTCTTTAAAACCACCGTTATTGTCTCTGGGTTTTTTAGGGGGGGGTGGGGGTCTCCTCCCCTCGTGCACCAGGACACCACAAGGACTCCACACTCCAGGTCATCGCCCGTCAAACAAATCCCAATATCCAAAACCAGGGGTTTTTTGTTTTTTTGGTTTTTTTTTCCCCAAAAAACAGTTTTCTGTTCT
>NW_009261997.1:0-214 GCF_000687185.1 Egretta garzetta | reverse complement strand
GAGGGACACCACTCATCACTGATCTCCATCCAGCAATTGAGCCACCACTACCTTCTGGATGTGACCACCCAACCAGTTCCTTATCCACCAGTCGACTCTTTACCCAACAGTGCATCCATCAAATCCATATCTCTGGTCTGCAACCTCCCCTACTAAGAACGTCCCTGCCACGACAATGGTGCCAGTGGAGGAGAAACAAATCCTCTTCCAAGGG
>NW_009261996.1:0-214 GCF_000687185.1 Egretta garzetta | reverse complement strand
CACGGGGGGTGATGCTGGCTGGGCCTGACCCATGCCCCTGAAGTGCTCTGCTCCTTCACGTAGCTGTGGGGAAGGACATGGAAAGGAGGGCCTAGGGCCCGGTCGGACAGCAGAGATGGGGATGGGGACACGGGGTGGGTGCGGGGGCTTACCTGAGAGGCCAGCATGTGCTGGGAGAGGTGGAAAGGGAAGGGGGTGGCTGTCCCTGCTGCGC
>NW_009261995.1:0-214 GCF_000687185.1 Egretta garzetta | reverse complement strand
GCCTTGGCAGGCTGCCAGGAGCCCACCCAGCCGCTCCCTCCCTCCTCCTCCTCAGCTGAGCAGGGGAAATGATAAGATGAGGCTCATCCTTCTGTCCGTCTGTCTGTCCAGGGCTGCTGGGACGTTACCCCGAGCAGGACAGCGAGTCCTTCCCCCTGCCCGAATCGGTGCCCGTCTTCTGCCTGCCCATGGGGGCCACCATCGAGAGCTGGCC
>NW_009261994.1:0-214 GCF_000687185.1 Egretta garzetta | reverse complement strand
CTGACAGGCCAGCAGTGGGCAGAGAGGTTCTTGGAGGTCTGGAAAGCCATTACAATGCAACCCCAACAAGATGAAACGTCTGAAGAGGTCAGGTGTAGCTGGGACAAGGAGATGGGAGATCCAAGGAAAGGAAAAGGGGCTTGACCATAAGAAATGAAAGATTTTGAAGGGGAAAGACCTTTTCAGGTAATTTTGATGCCACTGCAACACTGTG
>NW_009261993.1:0-214 GCF_000687185.1 Egretta garzetta | reverse complement strand
AGCTGGGACTGTTCAGCCTGGATCAGAGAAGGTTCAGGGGAGCCCACCAACTTGTATAAATACCTGATAGGAGGGAGTGAAGGACAGGGAGATGTAGTCTTCTCAATAGTGCCTAGCGACAGGACAGGAGGCAGTGGGCACATGAAAGTCAATCTGAATATCAGAAAACTCTTTTTCACCATGAGGGTGATCAAACACTGGCACAGGTTGCCCA
>NW_009261992.1:0-214 GCF_000687185.1 Egretta garzetta | reverse complement strand
AAGGAATGGATCTACCAGTTGGCCATTGCAATCCTCTCCTCAGGGGAGAAGAGGCAACACTTTAACCATGTAAGTATATATGTATAGATAGAAACAGGCACACATGCACTTTTCAGTCCTTTTAAGTTGGACAACCTACAACATAACATGAAAACCACTTTGAGACCAGTTGTCCAGTGATTTGAGGGGGGTGGAGGAGGAACAAAACACCCAA
>NW_009261991.1:0-214 GCF_000687185.1 Egretta garzetta | reverse complement strand
AAGGAATGGATCTACCAGTTGGCCATTGCAATCATCTCCTCAGGGGAGAAGAGGCAACACTTTGACCATATAAGTATATATGTATAGATAGAAACAGACACACATGCACTTTTCAGTCCTTTTAAATTGGACAACCTACAATATAACATGAAAACCACTTTGAGACCAGTTGTTCAGTGACTTGAGGGGGGTGGAGGAGGAACAAAACACCCAA
>NW_009261990.1:0-214 GCF_000687185.1 Egretta garzetta | reverse complement strand
TCCCCCAAAGCCACACACCCTCCCTGCAAAGCAGCCCACTGTAACCAAAAGGTTCCCGAAGCTGGTTAGTGCTGGGATACGGGAAAGGTGGTGCAAGCCCGGAGCTAGTTGAGGCTGCATTTCGTGGGAGGAGAGAGGACCCTGTTTGCAGGGGAGTAGGATTTCCAAGAGCCAAGCATACAAAAAAAAAAAAAAAAACACAACACACCAAAAA
>NW_009261989.1:0-214 GCF_000687185.1 Egretta garzetta | reverse complement strand
CAGGGCGCAGGGCTCCCACCTCCCCAGGGTCACCCCACACCCCAGGGATCAACCCAGTGCAGGGGATGGGGGGGCTCCTCTCCCCCCATGCAGTCAAGACCTCGCAGGGGAACAGCAAGATTGAGGGGTGAGAGAAGGGCTTTGGCTTTATTCAGCAACGTCCACTCCCCCAGTGAGGTCACGGCCACGTTACCAGTGCCCCCCCGGGCTGTGA
>NW_009261988.1:0-214 GCF_000687185.1 Egretta garzetta | reverse complement strand
TGCAGTGCTGGGGGTGCGGGGAAGCTGAGTTTCCAAAGCTTTGTTGGGAATCCGTTATAATAGACCATACAGGAAATCCGGGTGTCGTAGCCAAGCAGCTTGTTTTCTGAGGAGACCTCTGTGCATCCCCCCCATCCCTCCATCCCTCCATCCCCCCCATCCATCCCTTCATCCCTCCCTCCCATCCCTCCCTCCATCCCTCCCTCCATCCCTC
>NW_009261987.1:0-214 GCF_000687185.1 Egretta garzetta | reverse complement strand
TGCTTTTCAGAATTTCCTTCTTTGATTTTTTTTCCCCCACATTCCCTCTGAGTCTATTTTTTCCCAATTGTACATTTCATATTTTATTTTTGTATTTTCTCTTCTATTTGTTTGACTTTCCAAATTTATGGGGGTTTTGGTGGTTTTATATGTTTGGGGGTTTTTTGTGTTGTGTTTTGTGTTTTTTTCTTTAAATGAAAGCAAATGTTGCTGG
>NW_009261986.1:0-214 GCF_000687185.1 Egretta garzetta | reverse complement strand
TAGCTGGGTTTTTGCCATTTCAGTAAAGGCATCCAAGCTCCGAGTTCCCTCTATAGAAATGAAGGCTGGATCAAACCAAAATTGCACAACACTTGACATGAGTGTCCAATAGATGAGTGATCAGCTGGAAATGCCCATTTTCCTCACCAGAAAGGAAATTTTGGATGCTAGCCCAGAGGTCTCCCCAGGATGCTGAATGAATTCCATGATATTT
>NW_009261985.1:0-214 GCF_000687185.1 Egretta garzetta | reverse complement strand
ACCTATGGATCCAGACTCCACCCCAAGATGACCACATAGGATAGAAGGATGGTGTTACCTCTCCCTTTCCTGTCCTCCTCTCCTTTCTTTTCCTTTTCTCACTTCTTTCTCCACTTTTCTACTACATAGTCACGCATATAAGTTTTGTACTTGTAACAGGTTGCTCCAGAAATAATTTCTGTGCCAAATTGCCTTTGTTCATTTGTTAAGTTTG
>NW_009261984.1:0-214 GCF_000687185.1 Egretta garzetta | reverse complement strand
AGAATTCTTGATTCTTGGAGAAGTGAGGAGGGGGCTCAGCAGAACTACCACCTTGGCCTTCCAGAAGACAGACTTTGGACCATTCAGAAGGCTAGTGGACAAAGTCCCTTGGGAGGCAGTCTTAAAGGGCAAAGGAGCCCAAGAAGGCCGGATGCTTTTCAGGAAGGAAATCCTGGAGGTTCAAGAGCATCCCCATGTGCCAAAAGATGAGCCA
>NW_009261983.1:0-214 GCF_000687185.1 Egretta garzetta | reverse complement strand
CACGTTCCTGCGCCAGGAATCCTGGGGGCTCACAAGCCCAGCACGCAGAAGAGGCCTCCTTGAGGGAATGAGTATGGCATAAGCCAGGAAATGAAAAGGAGGCCTTAGGATGACAACCGCACAGCATTAGCTCGGATGTTTTCCATTCCTCATCAGCACCTTAGAAAATTGCCACTTCCCTAGAAGCTTCCTGTGGGCCAGGGGCAGGTCAGGG
>NW_009261982.1:0-214 GCF_000687185.1 Egretta garzetta | reverse complement strand
CGAAGGAGATGTGCTTGTAGGTAGCTGGTAAGCTTCCCTTTTGCTTCAGCAAGCTTCTCAAGTCCAGGCACGAGAGATTTGCTGGGAGCTGAAGGCATGCGGAGCTTTGCAGGATCTCTGCCATGAGTTAGACCTCGTTGGGTTATAGAGGTGCGAATCGCCACGTTGGTGAAGTGCACGGTGTCTGTTGTTTCCATCGGGTTTGGAGATGGTG
>NW_009261981.1:0-214 GCF_000687185.1 Egretta garzetta | reverse complement strand
CCACCAACCCACAGCTGGTGGGATTCCTCTTGCATCACTTCAGGTGTGCGCACGGTATAGTCCTCAGAAGACTGGAAGAAATCAAATGCCACTCCTATGTTGTAGCTATTGCTGAGCCACGTTTGCAGAGCCTCAAGACCTTCTCTGTTCTCTCTCTTCCTCCCCAGTGAGTAAATTGTATTTGTGGATGAGGGAAGAGCAGGGGGCATCCTTT
>NW_009261980.1:0-214 GCF_000687185.1 Egretta garzetta | reverse complement strand
GGCGACCACCTTGAGGCCATGGGGACCACCCTGGGTGTGATAGGGACCCATCCTGGGGTCAGGGGGACCACCCAGGGGCCACGGGGACACCAGGGGGGGCGACAAGGACACCCGGGGGGGGACACAGGGACACCCCGGTCCCCACCTTGAAGGAGTACTCGAGGCGGACGAGGAAGGGGAAGGTGACAGCCTGCAGGATCCGCTTCTCGTTCAG
>NW_009261979.1:0-214 GCF_000687185.1 Egretta garzetta | reverse complement strand
CACCATCTCCAAACCCGATGGAAACAACAGACATCGTGCACTTCACCAACGTGGTGATTCGCACCTCTATAACCCAATGAGGTCTAACTCATGGCAGAGATCCTGCGAAGCTCCGCGTGCCTTCAGCTCCCAGCAAATCTCTCGTGCTTGGACTTGAGAAGCTTGCTGAAGCAAAAGGGACGCTTACCAGCTACCTACAAGCACATCTCCTTCG
>NW_009261978.1:0-213 GCF_000687185.1 Egretta garzetta | reverse complement strand
CCTGGTTGGAGGTTATGGACTTGAATCTCAGGACATACTCCCTGATACCAATGAGCATGGTTGCGCATTTGGGAAAAGGAATTTTGTAAATGCAGCAAATGCCGAGATCTTTGTTCATCTCCATCCAAGAGTGTTTTGTTCCTGGAACTGTGAGAACCCTCCCCAAAAGAATCTCAGCTGGAGACTCCAATAGGCTGTCTTGGAGTGTTTCTG
>NW_009261977.1:0-213 GCF_000687185.1 Egretta garzetta | reverse complement strand
GGAAATGCCAAAGTGGGTCCAGAATACGGCTTCGTGAAGACCGTTGTCCTAGAGCAGAGTGGCCAGAAGGAGACTCCTTGGGAAAAGCTGTAGGATCCGGGGGGTGTGCAATGCCGTAGTCAGCCCAACTGCAGGAGACGGGTTATCCAGTCTTTCAGGTTGGGATCAATGCCTGAACCCTGCGGTTTAACATCCTGGACGGGATGTTGTTTG
>NW_009261976.1:0-213 GCF_000687185.1 Egretta garzetta | reverse complement strand
TGCATCCTGCCCACTCCTGCTCAGAGGCATGAGCCGGGGCAGCGGGGAGAGCCTTGGGGAGGAGCTGCTGAGTCCTTTCCCTCCGCTTTCCCCTCTGTAAGAGCAGTGCTGGAGTCAGGGCAGGAGTAGCCTCAGGGCACCCAGGGGGTCTCCAGTGACCAGGATCAGCCCTGCAGTGCAATACCACCTACCAGCAGTGACACCACCCTTGAA
>NW_009261975.1:0-213 GCF_000687185.1 Egretta garzetta | reverse complement strand
CTGCTGCATCCTGCAGCCATTTGGGGGGCTGCCCCCCAGCTGGGGTGGCTTTTGGGGGCTGCCCCTCCAAAAGCCACCCCAACATCCTCCTGCCCTTCCTGGCACCGTGCGTCCCACCCTGCTGCTGCTGCTGGCCATGGGGTCCCGCTGCGAAGCCCCGGGAGGGGACCTGGAGGAGGGAAAACAGCCCGGCCTCGGGATTTTTTAAGGGCA
>NW_009261974.1:0-213 GCF_000687185.1 Egretta garzetta | reverse complement strand
CTGCTGGTGGCTCCCGGCCTCCGTGGGCTGATGGGGTGGCCCAGAGCGGCACCAACCCATCCCAGCACCGCTGCCTCGGCCACCCCTGGGCCACCCACCCTCGGGGGGGTCCCCAGAGTGGCACCAACCCATCCCACCACCAGTGCTTTGGCTGCCTGTGGGCCACCCACCCTCAGAGGGGTCCCCAGAGCGGCACCAACCCATCCCAGCGCC
>NW_009261973.1:0-213 GCF_000687185.1 Egretta garzetta | reverse complement strand
CAGCAGCGCTCGCCAAATGGAAAAAGGCAGTCAGAGCACGCCTTGTGCACCGGGCTGGGCGCCAGCCGCCGGGCTGGCCGCAACTGGGGCAAACTGGGGGAGTTTCCCACTAGTCTGGAGGGAGTGGAGGGGTCCAAGGCACCCACAGCCCGTGCGGGAGCAGCTGGGGTGCTGGGGGTGGGGGGAGCCAGTCCCTTGGGTGCTGCAGTCTGG
>NW_009261972.1:0-213 GCF_000687185.1 Egretta garzetta | reverse complement strand
CATGACGGCGCCGGTCAGGACGGGCAGGACGCACTTCTCCCCCACCGCGATGGACGCCGTGTACGCAAACTCCACCAACCTCTCCATGACGCGTGGGTGAACCCCTTCGATGGGGATGATTTCCATACCTTTTTCTCGAAGCCCCCCCGTAAACATAGCTTTAAAAACAGGACTGGAAGAAGCCAAAACGATTTTATGAGCCGGGAAATCGGC
>NW_009261971.1:0-213 GCF_000687185.1 Egretta garzetta | reverse complement strand
GCCATATGCTTGCTGATTTTATTGCTGAATGAGATTATTGCTTTAAGTGAAACTGTGAGAAGCAAATGGCACAGAAAGGACCTAGGCTGTGACCTGGCAGCAGCAGACAATGCTAAGGTAGCTTAGTTATCACAGTTATTCCCTTTGCTCTTCCTTCCTGGCAAGGGAAATGTTGATTTGTTCTGGGACTGGGAGAGTTTGCTAGCTAAGAAG
>NW_009261970.1:0-213 GCF_000687185.1 Egretta garzetta | reverse complement strand
GGGGTGCCCTATTGCAGCCGCGCACCCTATTGCCTTCCAGCCGTAAAGCCGGGTGTGCAAGCGTGCCCTCTCCCAGGCCTGCCGGGGGTGAACAGCGCAGACCGGGGCCTTTCCTCAAAAATCCAAGGAAATACAGTGCTGGGCAGGACAGACTGTGTTGGTTTGGGATTTTTTTTCTACTTTTAGGGTGTTTTTTTTTTTCTTTAAATCTTT
>NW_009261969.1:0-213 GCF_000687185.1 Egretta garzetta | reverse complement strand
CCCGCACGCTCCTAATTAAATTTTACCCAACTATAAATCTTTTTGTTAAATGTAATTGAAAAACACACCTTTGGAATCATCACATTAACCCGGCATCCGCTTTATTAGAGTAATTAAAGCCTTTCTCAAGTTCGCGCCGGGCGGATCGGCTGGATTGTGCCGTAATCCCGGCAAAGCAAACAAGTTCAGAGCAAAACTAATTACATTTAGAGC
>NW_009261968.1:0-213 GCF_000687185.1 Egretta garzetta | reverse complement strand
ACGATCCTTTTCTAGAGCAGAAAAACATTGAGTTTTTTCCCCTGTTGGTGCTGCTGCAGCTGCCAAGCCATAAAAGCAGCAACGCCATCCCCTCACCCTGGGACCGAGCACTACAGAATGGTCCCCGCTAAGCTCTTCTTTAAGAGTAGGGCTGCATTAGACCCGCCGGGCTCTCCCCTCACGGCAGCGTTTCAGCTGAAACGCACTTTCCCC
>NW_009261967.1:0-213 GCF_000687185.1 Egretta garzetta | reverse complement strand
CCCTGTAAGGCCGTGCTGCTGTGCTTGGGTTCCCCATGGGATGAGGGGAGGAGGGCATGGGGTGATATGTTAGGGAATTGGACTGGAGTTAGCTTTCACTGGTGGCCTCACAAATTGGCCACCTCCAGCAGTGGCTGCTCTCTACAGGTTTATGGGTGAGTTTTCTGCTCAGTCATTTCCCTCCTGCTGCTGGGCTCGGTGCCTGCGCTAATC
>NW_009261966.1:0-213 GCF_000687185.1 Egretta garzetta | reverse complement strand
GCTTTTCCAAGCCAGCCACGGTTCTCACTACCTGTTCTCCCATTTCCAAAGCCTGAGGGGAGGGGTGTTTATCCCCCCACCCCAGCTTTTTGAGTTCCCGACCATAGCAGGACCTTTTGGCACATCCAGGCTTATTTTGGGGGTGGGGTGGGGTGTTATTATTATTATTTCTATTTTTTTTAATTATTTTAATTTTATTGGTATTTTTTTCCA
>NW_009261965.1:0-213 GCF_000687185.1 Egretta garzetta | reverse complement strand
CTGCAAGGATTCCTGATCTTCCACAGCTTTGGTGGAGGTACCGGCTCTGGCTTTACTTCCTTACTGATGGAACGCCTCTCTGTGGATTATGGAAAGAAGTCCAAACTGGAGTTTGCCATCTACCCAGCCCCTCAGGTCTCCACTGCTGTGGTGGAGCCCTACAATTCCATCCTGACGACGCACACCACCCTGGAGCACTCAGACTGCTCCTTC
>NW_009261964.1:0-213 GCF_000687185.1 Egretta garzetta | reverse complement strand
GTCAGAGACGAGGGGGGAGCACACCACCACAGGAGTCACGGGGATAATCAAAGGAGGAAAACAAGCACATTTTTGTTTACGATCTCCCAAAGAAAAACTCACTTTGCATCTTGATCTCTCTGGACAGGTCTATCCATTCCCATGAGTCTGGTTCCCTCGTGTTCCTATAACAGCTTTCTGTCTGTTCTACCACTACTTTAAAAGAACATTTTT
>NW_009261963.1:0-213 GCF_000687185.1 Egretta garzetta | reverse complement strand
AACTGATGTTTCGGGTTGGTTTGGGTTTTTTTTGTCATTTCACCCAAATTTCCTTCCCTCTCAGCAGAAAGGTTTTGGGAGGTCCGCGGTGCCGTTGTGCTGCTTCGGGGCGCCTTCAGCGTTTTTCATTAATTAATAACCGTTCCGGTGCCGTTGGTGGGGTTTTTTTTGATGAGCGGACCTTTCCAAAGGCGGGTTTAAAGTAGCGGCCGG
>NW_009261962.1:0-213 GCF_000687185.1 Egretta garzetta | reverse complement strand
CCTTCCCACCGCAGGGCAGGGTTTGGGGAGGGTGTTTTCCCCCCCAGCCCTACCCTCCCCTCCTGCCAGGGACCCCTTCCCACACTGGGAGAAAACGGGGGGGCTCACCTGGTACTGGGGGAAGAACTCCCGGTACCCCCCCTTCAAGACGTAGAGCTCGGGATAGTGGAGGTGGGGGTACTCGTTGCAGGCTCGGTCCTTCTCCCTGACAAA
>NW_009261961.1:0-213 GCF_000687185.1 Egretta garzetta | reverse complement strand
CGCTGTGAGTCTTTCGAGCAAAAATGGTTTTAGAAGGGAATTTTTCTGAGAAAACTTCCTCCCCTTCCACGTCCCCGGAGTTTTCCTCCACGTGCCGCCTTTCCCACGGAGTGCTGCTGCGCGGTTCCAGCGTGGGCCGCAACTCGCTGCCCAGCGTCCCCGCTGGGTGCCTGGCAGGAGAGGCAGGGCCGGGCGCTGCCTGGCAGCTGCCTG
>NW_009261960.1:0-213 GCF_000687185.1 Egretta garzetta | reverse complement strand
CCTGCGGCCGGCTGCCAGGGCTGACACCCCCCCATCGGGGATCCAGGGTGCCCCTGGTCCCCTGGGGTGCAGCACCCGGAGGCGCAGCGCTCGCCCTCTGCAAACCTTGCCTGCCCCTGCCTGAGCAGGCTGGAGAAAACGAGGACACTTGAATTATTGCACAAGGACCTCGGGGTCCTGCCAAGTTTCTGACAGCTCGTCTTCAGCTGCGCC
>NW_009261959.1:0-213 GCF_000687185.1 Egretta garzetta | reverse complement strand
GGATATAGACGAACCTCCAACGTCTCCCCCATCCTATGTTCCCCCTCCTCCACCACCACAAGGACTTGAGCCGGATCTCCCTCCAATAGCACCCCCAGACCCTGAGGAAGAGGCTCCTCCTTCTAATCGAATAGTAACCAGAAGTCAAACTAGAGAAAGAAGAGAGGAAAATTTATTGTACCCATTAAGGGAAACTGCTGGGGGCGGGGGGGG
>NW_009261958.1:0-213 GCF_000687185.1 Egretta garzetta | reverse complement strand
ATTGGGGTCCCCTCATGGGTGTTGGGGTCCCCCTGTGGGTGTTGGGGTCCCCCCATGGGCATTGG
This sequence comes from Egretta garzetta, assembly GCF_000687185.1. Taxonomy (NCBI): domain Eukaryota; kingdom Metazoa; phylum Chordata; class Aves; order Pelecaniformes; family Ardeidae; genus Egretta; species Egretta garzetta. Next base: position 148 of record NW_009261958.1, on the reverse strand, counting down.
GGTCCCCCCGTGGGCATTGGGGACCCCTTGTGGGTGTTGGGGTCCCCCAGAGGTCTTGGGGTCCCCCTGGGGTGTCAGGGACCCCCCCCACGGGTCTTGGGGTCCCCCAGGGGTTTTGGGGTCCCCCCCATGGGCATTGGGGTCCCCC
>NW_009261957.1:0-213 GCF_000687185.1 Egretta garzetta | reverse complement strand
CTGGCTCATGGTCAGCTTATTGTCCACCAGGTCCCTCTCAGCAGAGCTGCTATCTGATTATATCACATTTATTTTGTCTATGTAAACAAATACATTCACTGAGATGTAACAAATGGAAACACAGTAATTTAGGAATATGAAAGAATTCAGTATTTACAAAGGAGGGTATGTATTTTCTTTAATGGCTTAGTCTTTTATCCATAAAAATGCTGT
>NW_009261956.1:0-213 GCF_000687185.1 Egretta garzetta | reverse complement strand
ATTTGTCATAGCTGGTGGATGAGGAGAGGACAATAGTCTCTGTCATCCTCGCAACCCAACTGAAGGCAGTGTGGCACCCCTTGCGCCTCCGTAGGGAGACTGTAGCACAGGTAGTATCTAAACTTATGTTGGCTTTAGACCCCTATTTTGCCCATTTTCCTTGAGTTTGGCTCCCTACCTGATTAACTTATGCTGCCTCCAGAAAGGATTGCC
>NW_009261955.1:0-213 GCF_000687185.1 Egretta garzetta | reverse complement strand
GCAGAAAAATAGCAACAAAACCCCAGACAAAGGGGAGAGGAGCGAGGCGAGAGCAAGGAGCCGGCGGCTGCCAGCAGAGCGGGCACCGGGGGTGGGCACGGGGGGCGCCCCCCGCCACACCAGTGCCAGGGGAGGAGGTGGCAGCACCTGGGCAAGGGTGGCTCTTGGGATCGGCTGGACTGGGGGATGCTGGTGCCCGGGGGGTACCCATGC
>NW_009261954.1:0-213 GCF_000687185.1 Egretta garzetta | reverse complement strand
GAGCCCCCGCTGCTGCCGGGATGCGGGGGCACTTTGGGCTGTGCCTCCCTGTCCCTGTGGTCCCTGGGGACATCGCTGTGCCGGGGGCTCTCCAGCTCCACGGCGCTGGTGGGTGCTGGCACCCTCCCTGTTTTGGGGCTGTGCAGCCCTGCCTCTCCCACCCCTCTGCTGGGGTTGCCCCAAATGACCAGGCCACCGCTCCGCACCATCCAT
>NW_009261953.1:0-213 GCF_000687185.1 Egretta garzetta | reverse complement strand
CCCCCCCCAGCCCCCAACAAATATAGAACAAAACACCCCTCTAAAATTAAACCTTTTACTTGGGTACTTTACTGGTTTCCTTGAAAAAGGTACTTTTAATTATGATCGGTTATGAGAAGGCAACCTGTTAGAAATATTTGGAATCTTAAACTGTGGTTAGTTGCATTAAGCTAACTGAGACATCTTTTGTGGTTTTCCCCCCCCCCCAGTAGC
>NW_009261952.1:0-213 GCF_000687185.1 Egretta garzetta | reverse complement strand
GGGGATGGGGATGGGATGGGGATGGGGATGGGAATGGGATGGGATGAGGGGGGCAGGGACGGTGTTTGCAGCTCCCGCCGGGTTCTCACCTGGCTCAGACCATGGCATAGCAGAGGGAGGTGTTTGGCACCTCCCAATACCCAGAGTTGCAAAGAAAGAGGGACGGACAGACGGACAGAGGGATGGACGGACAGAGGGATGGACAGACAGAGG
>NW_009261951.1:0-213 GCF_000687185.1 Egretta garzetta | reverse complement strand
CCCTCCCTCCCTGGCTGGCATGGAGGCAGATCTGAGGAGCTGCAGGAAGTACATTTGTTACTGGGAACGCTTTGATATTTCGCATGTGAAACGTCTGCGTGCTGGAGGAGCTCAGGCATCTGGCAGGAAATTACCATGAATCCTGTTTCTCTTAACAGTCGCGCACACACGCATGCCTCCGCGCGCTTTTCCTTCCCCCTGCTCACCCCCACT
>NW_009261950.1:0-213 GCF_000687185.1 Egretta garzetta | reverse complement strand
CCGTGCTCACACCTTGCACACTTGTTGCACCCCCGTACTCGTGCATTGCACACTTGCTGCTCACTCACTGCACCCCCGTGCTCAGGCCTTGCACACTCATTGCACGCTCCCTGTACCCCGTGCTTGTGCGTGTGCACACTTGTTGCACGCTCGCTGCACCCCATGCTCAGGCCTTGCACGCTCACTGCACCCCCTGCTCACGCATTGCACACT
>NW_009261949.1:0-213 GCF_000687185.1 Egretta garzetta | reverse complement strand
ATGCTGTCACTCCATCATAGAAAGCCACTAGGTATGATGTCTGCCAGCTCCTTCAGCACTCCTGGGGGCATTCCATTGGGGACCATGGATTTGTGGGTGTCCAGCTTGTTTAAATATCCTTCACCTGATCCACCTCAACCGAGGCAAGGTCTTCCTTTCTCCAAGCTTGCTCGCTCACCTCAAAGGACTGGGAAGCCTGAGGACCAGCCTTGG
>NW_009261948.1:0-213 GCF_000687185.1 Egretta garzetta | reverse complement strand
GGCCCAGGGCAGCGGGCTATATGAACAAGTGGCAGGGACCCTCCACCCCCGTGCAATAGATGGGGGAGCATGACCCCTTGGCAAGCCTGACTGGCAATTCCTGAACAGCTCCTGTAGCATCTGATGGGCAAGAAGACAAAGTGAGCAAGTATCTCATCATTAAGCATCGCCCACCCTGAACCACTTCGTATTTATTTTCTGAGACTCCCAGCT
>NW_009261947.1:0-213 GCF_000687185.1 Egretta garzetta | reverse complement strand
CCCTTCAGGTACTGGAAGGCTGCTATGAGGTCTTCCTGGAACCTTCTCCAGGCTGAACAAGTGCAACTCTCTCAGTGTGTCTTCCTAGGAGAGGTGTGCCAGCCCTCTGATCGTCTGCCTGGCCCTCCTCTGGACGTGCTCAAGCAGGTCCATGCCTGTCTTATGCTGGGTGGCCCCAGACTGGACGCAGTACTCCAGGTGGGGTCTCATGAG
>NW_009261946.1:0-213 GCF_000687185.1 Egretta garzetta | reverse complement strand
TTTATTTTGGCTGTTGGTGGGAGATCTAGGAGGCTGTGGAGCTGGTTTTCCTCAATGAAAAACCACCTCTTCTGCGGCGTGTTTTCTGAAGTTCTTTTTTTTTTCTTTTCTTTTTTTACTAGGAAGTGGTTGGTAAGTAACTTTAGTGTCTGAAATGAAAGCAGGTGATGATGTTTTTCGAAAAAAAAAAAAAAACCAACAAAAAACAACCCA
>NW_009261945.1:0-213 GCF_000687185.1 Egretta garzetta | reverse complement strand
AATGTAGCTCATTACAGGCCCAGACCATCTTCTGTAGTATTTTTGGGCTTTTGTTGTGGGATTGTTGGTTGAGTTTTTTTATTTGTTTTTCTTTTTATAATATTGTCCAGAAATAAATGTCATTTTTGTGCATTTCTAGTTCCTTATCCATGTAGCTTCTGCGTGATCCACAGAATGTGGAAATGGGGAGCCGTGCTCTCTCTGCATTTAAAC
>NW_009261944.1:0-213 GCF_000687185.1 Egretta garzetta | reverse complement strand
AGCCGCCGGTGAGGCCGACCACGCCGTTCCCGCGGCCCTCGCTCCGTATAAATAGCAGCGAGATAATTGGGTTTGAAGAGGGAAATGTTTGTCCTTTTGTCGTTAGGGATCAGAGTCGTTAATCGAGTTGGAAGAGAGCGTGCGTGTGGGGAGCTGCCCGGGGATGCTCCGTTCCGCGCCGGGGTGGCTCTGGCTGGGGCAGGGCGGTGGCAG
>NW_009261943.1:0-213 GCF_000687185.1 Egretta garzetta | reverse complement strand
CTCGCCCGTCTCCTGCGGGAAGGGCAGGTCCTGATCCCAATTCCCGCTCCCCTGTGTGCCCAGGGAGGTGAGAGGCAGCCCCAGCCCCATGGGCAGCCCAGGGCTGGCCCCTTCTGCGCTTGCCCGCAAGCCCCGAGGAGAGGCAGCCCGCAGAAATATGTCAAATTAGCGTTCCAGCACAATGCCCAGGCTTTAAATACAAACTTGCTGGAG
>NW_009261942.1:0-213 GCF_000687185.1 Egretta garzetta | reverse complement strand
AAGGGGAGGGGGGGAGACCGTGACTATGTTGAAACGGTTTATTAGCATAAATTGACACCTAATTGTTAAACACGTGAATCAAAGGCGAGCTTTGCTATCTCCTGCCTAGGCCTCTGTCCACCACGGCTGCAATTAGCATAATTTTTCACTAGTGACGCTGTTTGGGAGGCTCGTTGGCTTTGCCCGGCAATCCCAACCAAATCTTCAGTTTTA
>NW_009261941.1:0-213 GCF_000687185.1 Egretta garzetta | reverse complement strand
CCCCTGGTTTTGGGGTGCCCCCATTTCAGGGTGTCCCCATTTTGGAATCCTCTTGGTTTTGGGGTGCCCCCATTTCAGGGTGCCCCAGTTTCAGGGTGCCCCCGTCCCGGGGTGCCCTGGCTTTGGGGTGTCCCCATTTCAGGGTCCCCCCGGTTTTGGGGTACCCCCAGTTTCAGGGTGCCCTGGCTTTGGGTGCCCCCAGTTTTGGGGTGC
>NW_009261940.1:0-213 GCF_000687185.1 Egretta garzetta | reverse complement strand
AGATCCCCCCGTTCCCCCCCCACCCTGGTTTCCCACTGACCGGGGGCTCGTTGACCAGGTAGCGGCAGAGCTCCCCGATGTACTGGAAGACGGTGACCCCCTCGGCGCGACAGTCATCCCAAAACTTGCTGGCTGAGAACTTCGCCTTCAGCACACAAGTGGCCCCTGTGGAAAGCCGGGATGGGGAGGGATCAGCCCCCTTCCCCCCCACCC
>NW_009261939.1:0-213 GCF_000687185.1 Egretta garzetta | reverse complement strand
TTTTTTTTTTCTTTCTTTCTAGAGGGCTGGCGGGGATGGGGCTGGAGGGAAGGCAGAGAGCTTATGCTTTAGGTTGGGTGTTTGGGTTGGTTTGTTGTTTTGGGTTTTTTTGTTTTGTTTTTTTTTTCCCAAGAGAGATGGTGAGATACGGCCAAAAATGGCTTTTCTCTGGCCCTTCAGCCCAGCAGAAACGAAAAAAAAAAAATTACCCGA
>NW_009261938.1:0-213 GCF_000687185.1 Egretta garzetta | reverse complement strand
GGACAGGGACGGGGACAGGGACAGGGATTGGGACATGGATGGGAACAGGGACAGGGATGGGGACAGGGACAGGGATTGGGACAAGGATGGGGACAGGGACAGGAATTGGGATAGGGATGGGGATGCAGAGTGGGGTGAAGATGGAGCTGAGGATGGGGATAGGGATAAGGATGGGGACAAGGATGGGGACAAGGACAGGGATGGGGACAGGGA
>NW_009261937.1:0-213 GCF_000687185.1 Egretta garzetta | reverse complement strand
TTCCTGGATGCCGACAACGTCCTGACCAACCCCGACACCCTGGGGCTGCTGATGGCGGAGAACAAGACGGTGGTGGCACCCATGCTGGACTCCCGCGCCGCCTACTCCAACTTCTGGTGCGGGATGACGGCGCAGGTGAGGGGTGGGCAGGGGATGGGTCCCGCGGGTGCTGGGTCCCATGGGTGCTGGGTCCCTTGGGTGCTGGGTTTTCTG
>NW_009261936.1:0-213 GCF_000687185.1 Egretta garzetta | reverse complement strand
CCACCTCCTCAGAGAGCAGGATTTGACCTGGAGTTGGCGCAAGTCAAACAGCCAAGGCAACGCCTCGAAATCATTTTCCCTATCAGAGTTTTGGTCCGATTTATTCAACAAAGGTGGATTTTGCTGGGGGGTGACGGCAGGGTGGGGAGCGCGGCTGCAGCACCCGGCGCCGCGCCACGTCAAGGCATCACGCAACGATCACGACAGCGCTTG
>NW_009261935.1:0-213 GCF_000687185.1 Egretta garzetta | reverse complement strand
GGGGGTGAGGGAGGGGAAGGCTTTGGGCCCCCCCTGGAAGGGGAGGGGGCAGAGGGACGGCGACCGCGGGCGGGAAGGCGGGCGGGGGACTCGCAGTCGCCATGTGGCAAGTAGGAGCCCAGCTCGGAGCTGCCTGGCTTTTGTTGGTTTAAGCCGGACCCTTAATGTTTTCTTAATTAACCGTTTGAGTGTGAGTAACCCCCGCGAGGCGTT
>NW_009261934.1:0-213 GCF_000687185.1 Egretta garzetta | reverse complement strand
GTCCGTGGATGTGCTCGTGGGCATCCTTGGATCCTCTGATGAGCGTCCCTGGATGCGCTTGTGAGCGTCCCTGGATGTGCTCATGGGTGCCCCTGGATGCACTCATGGGCGACCCTGGATCTGCTTGTGGGAGTCCCCAGATCTGCTCATGGGTGTCCCTGGATGCACTTGTGAGCATCACTGGATCCTCTCGTGAGTGTCCCTGGATCTGCT
>NW_009261933.1:0-213 GCF_000687185.1 Egretta garzetta | reverse complement strand
GGGGAGCATCACCCACCTCGGTCATGCCCAGGATGATCAGGAGCTCCCGGAAGATGTTGACGAAGTCGAGGAAGAGATCGACGCAGTGCCTGCGGGGATGGAGGGACGCGCTCAGGGGGGCCCGTCCTGTCCCGGCCCCCCTCCCGTCCCCAGCACCCACCAGATGTAATCCTTGTCCCCACTCTCCGCCTTCTCGATGATGAGCTGCGTGTC
>NW_009261932.1:0-213 GCF_000687185.1 Egretta garzetta | reverse complement strand
AGGGAGATGCTGCTTCTTCCCCCTGAAAAGGGTCCCATCCCCGAGGGTCCTGCTGTCCCCGTCTTGTCCACGCTGTCCCCATCTTCTCCCCGCTGTCCCTGTCTTGTCCCCGCATGCCCGGTGACTTTCTGCCTTTTCCACAGAGCTCCTCTTCGGCCAAGCCCGGGCGCAACCCCGGGAGGTGAACGGCGTCCTGGGGGGGTCCGTGCTGCT
>NW_009261931.1:0-213 GCF_000687185.1 Egretta garzetta | reverse complement strand
CCTGTTCCAGTGCTCCATCACCCTCAAAGAAGTTCTTCCTCGTCACTAATGTGGGTCACCTACTACAGGCCTGCTTTCAGTTCAACTTCTCTACATTATGTATCTAGCTCATTCTGTCTCAGCTGAACACACGTGTGTTAGGAACCTGACTGGGTGTAACTGGTGTTTGAAGCATACAGTCACTGGTAAAAATAAAACTTGTTTGATGATTGC
>NW_009261930.1:0-213 GCF_000687185.1 Egretta garzetta | reverse complement strand
AAGAAACAAAAAAATAGCCAGAAATGCAAACAGAAAATTAAACATGAAAATTTAATTAAATCACCCTTTGATCACTCTCTGTGGAATGGACTTAGTTCAGAAGATTATTTGTTGGAGAGCAATAATAGCTCCTAATTAGGACAGGATTCAATGTGAAATGAGGGGTTTGTTATTTTTTTTTAAATCAACCCGTTTTCCCCCCCCACAAACCAA
>NW_009261929.1:0-213 GCF_000687185.1 Egretta garzetta | reverse complement strand
GGGGGGGCCCCAGGCCTGGGTTCCCGCCGCCCGGGCAGGGCAGGAGCCATGTTGCCCCAGGGGAGCCCACAGGGCCTCCCCACCCTGCTCAGCCCTGGGGAGCCCCAGTGTGACGTCAGAGCTGCCACTGTGAGGTCAGAGCTGGCCGCCCACACAGCCCTGGGGCGCGTGGGGAAGGAGCCCACAGCTGCCGTCTGGCTGTTGCCCCGGGCA
>NW_009261928.1:0-213 GCF_000687185.1 Egretta garzetta | reverse complement strand
GGGGAGAGACACTTCTTTCCAGCAGTGTCATTGATCCTATTCAAAAACAGTTGGCTGTGAGAATTATGGGTTGTGTCCCATCATTAGGCAGGACACCAGGAAGCTAACAGGGAATGTTCTAATTTCTCCAAGCTGAGAAGATGTGTTTAGTTGAAAAAAATTAGGCATTTCATCCTGGGTCTTCAGACCTGGGCCTAGAAAGACATGCATGTC
>NW_009261927.1:0-213 GCF_000687185.1 Egretta garzetta | reverse complement strand
ATTTGTCATAGCTGGTGGATGAGGAGAGGACAAGAGTCTCTGTCATCCTTGCAACCCAACTTAAGGCAGTGTGGCACCCCTTGGGCCTCGGTAGGGAGACTGTAGCACAGGTTGTATCTAAACTTATGTTGGCTTTAGACCCCTACTTTGCCCATTTTCCTTGAGTTTGGCTCCCTACCCGATTAACTTATGCTGCCTCCAGAAAGGATTGCC
>NW_009261926.1:0-213 GCF_000687185.1 Egretta garzetta | reverse complement strand
CACCCAGTAAAACTTTCATTAGGTGAAACTCCAGCAAGCGCTGGGAATTGGCAACAGCTGAGCAAATGGGTTTGTTAGAGATGCAGCGGCATCAGCCTCGGGGGTGCTGCCGAACACGGAGGCTCATTAAGTCACGATTTACACATGGGCAATGAAATATTTGCCCACAAACACTTAGCACGGCGGAGCAGCGTGGGGCTGCCCTGCTGTTTG
>NW_009261925.1:0-213 GCF_000687185.1 Egretta garzetta | reverse complement strand
GGGGGCCCTGGAGTTACTGGGAGGGGTCCCAGGGGTTGCTGGGAGGACCCTGGAGTTACTGGGAGGGGTCCCAGGTGTCCCAATAATGGGTGTCATCCAGGGGTGCAACGTGCCGTCGATCTCTGCGCGGCCCCCGGGAGTTGGAGTCAGGTGCTGAGCCGTAAGCTCAGGTGGGTACTGGGAGGACTGGGAGTCCCAGTTTGGGGACTGGAG
>NW_009261924.1:0-213 GCF_000687185.1 Egretta garzetta | reverse complement strand
GGTTGTTCTGCCTCTGCTGAAGGAGGAGAACCCCAAAAGAGGGAGGAAGCCTGCGTGGTGGCTCCTCGGCTTTCTTTTATGTTTTAAACTGGTTTTAGGGTTACGTAGAGGATGAATCCGTTCCATTTCTCCTAAAATGTAGCGGGTGCCGTGGGGAGCTGAGCAGGAGGCAGGGCTGCAGCCCCAGGCAGCCAGGAGATCCCCTCCATCCCG
>NW_009261923.1:0-213 GCF_000687185.1 Egretta garzetta | reverse complement strand
AGCTCAGAGGGGATTCAGGGGAGACAGATAACAATGCAAGAGCCAGGGGCTGATTTATGGCACTGTGTCCACGTAACCACAGTGCTGTCCAGTGTCTGACTCAAGCCAAATTTGGAAGAACCAACATCTGCAGTCGGTATGTAAACATGACTATGAGTCAGTCCCCATCAACAGTGAGCGGCCCAAGAGTCCTTTGAGCTCTCCTGCACGGCA
>NW_009261922.1:0-213 GCF_000687185.1 Egretta garzetta | reverse complement strand
CCTCCCTGGTGTCCCCATGTCCCAGGACACCCCTCTCCACTGTCCGCATGACCCAAGACAGCCTTCCCCAGTGTCCCCAGGTCACCCCCAAGGCCACTCATCCCGGCGTCCCCAGGTCCTAGGACCCCCCCAAAGCCACGCCTCACTGTGTCCCCATGTCCCAGGACACCCCCAAGGCCCCCCCTCCCCAGTGTCCCCATGTCCCGGGACACC
>NW_009261921.1:0-213 GCF_000687185.1 Egretta garzetta | reverse complement strand
TCTGCGCTCCTTCCCGGGGGTCTGAGCCCCTTCCCTGGGGTCTGCGCCTCTTCCTGGGTGTCTGCGCCCCTTCCCAGGGGTCTGTGTCCCCTTGCCCAGGGGTCTGCTCCCCTTCCTGGGGGTCTGCACCCCTCACCGGTGTAGACGAAGCGTCCCGGGGCGCCCTTGCAGAACTGCTTGGATTTGTAGGAGAGCGTCACCTCCACCACGCCG
>NW_009261920.1:0-213 GCF_000687185.1 Egretta garzetta | reverse complement strand
CAAACCCAGCTCTCTCAGCCCATCCTCACACGGTGGTGGGTCTATGATTGGATCAACCCATGCCGAGATCCCTTCCATGGGGTAGAGCTGTTTACAGCTTTTTTCTAGGGTAACTTGTCCCTGAAGGTCCTGGGGCTGCCTTGGAGTGTGCAGAGGCACACAGGAGAACTGAGCAGGCAGAGGACCTGGGGACGTGGCAGGGGATGTGGGGAC
>NW_009261919.1:0-213 GCF_000687185.1 Egretta garzetta | reverse complement strand
TCAGCGAGTGGGAGGGGGAAGAGGCAGCCCTGCCCGCCCCGGCCCCCAGCTCCCCCGGGGTGTTTCTCCCCCTTTTTCCCTTCCCCGCACCGTCTCCTGAAACCGGGGGAAGGGAAACTGCCGCACGGCGGGGAGGGAGCGAGGAGAGGAGCTCAGGAATGTGCTCTGGGGGAAGGCAGGGAGGAGGGGAAAGGCAGGCAGGCAGGCTGGCGG
>NW_009261918.1:0-213 GCF_000687185.1 Egretta garzetta | reverse complement strand
TCCTTGACCCAACGCTATTCCAACTTTATCCACAACAAAGTCTGGGCTCAACAGGACATTGAGGGCAGTGGAAATAAGGCCACAGGACCTCTCTTAGGAAATAGGTCTTCAGCAACACCACCCACTGGCACGTGCTGGGCTTCCAGGACAGGACACAAGCCCTTCTCTTGCCCGAACAAAGACTTGGACACGCTCATGCATGCCTACCCATGA
>NW_009261917.1:0-213 GCF_000687185.1 Egretta garzetta | reverse complement strand
AGGATGGAGGGATGGAAGGACAGAGGGATGGGGGAATGGAGGGATGGAAGGACGGAAGGACAGAGGGATGGAGGGGGGCACGGAAGGATAGAAGGACAGAGGGATGCAGTGCTGGAGGGGAGGCCAGATCCATGGCTGGCCATGGGCTGGACAGACGTGGAGCGGACAGGCACATGGCTGGATGAGAGAGAGAGGGAGGGAGGGATGGACAGA
>NW_009261916.1:0-213 GCF_000687185.1 Egretta garzetta | reverse complement strand
ACAACCCCCCCAGGCACCTCCCAGTAACCCCCCAGGCTGCCAGCAGCCCCCATGCCACATCCCAGCCTGGGCAGGGACTTACTGGGATGGATCTGGAGGCAGGGTGGGCATCCTGGGGACGGCTTTCGGCTGTCAGGCCAGGGGATGCCGGCAGGGTTTGCTCTGAGCATCCATGAGATGCCCAACAGCCTCCTCCTCCTCTTCCCACGTGCC
>NW_009261915.1:0-213 GCF_000687185.1 Egretta garzetta | reverse complement strand
GTTTCAAGAGGCAGGGTTTACTACAAAGATAAGGATATTTCCTGGGTCTGGGTTTTCTGTTTCCTACTCTGAGAGTAGGGGACAGGACAGGGAGCAGGGGGCAGTGGGAGGGAAAAATAAATAGAAAAGGACCTGTTAAGTTATAAAAAGCCATGGAGACCCTTAAGTTGTAATGTTGGTGGTCAGTAGGTCTGCTAATAGCCTCCTAAAGTG
>NW_009261914.1:0-213 GCF_000687185.1 Egretta garzetta | reverse complement strand
AAATTGTCATCCCTGCGCCAGCTCCTTCTGCCACCTGCGCTCTGTGGCCGGGCAGCCCCAGCCCTTCCCATCCCCTGCTGCTGTGCGACCCTGCGCCGGGGCTGCCACGGGGCAAGGGCAGATGGCCTGCCCCGCTGGGGACACGTCCTGCCCTGCTGGGGACACGTCCTGCTCTGCTGGGGACATGTCCTGCCCCGCTGGGGACACGTCCTG
>NW_009261913.1:0-213 GCF_000687185.1 Egretta garzetta | reverse complement strand
TTTATACTTGGAGGAAATTAGGGAGCTTTTTGTGCAGGGCTGGCAGCTCAGTGCTGCAGATGTTTAACTATTTCTCTGGTTTTCATAGCCAAAGAACTTTGATGTGCCAGCTTTGCACGCATTGAGAGTGAAGAGATTTGGAGACTCTGAATTTTAAAGATTTTTTTTCTTTTTTTTTGGATTTTTGTGGGTCTCTTCCTATCTGCACGTAAA
>NW_009261912.1:0-212 GCF_000687185.1 Egretta garzetta | reverse complement strand
CAGGCCTTTTTTTGCCCCAAAGCAGGGCCTGATTTGCCCTTTCAGGCCAGTTTGTATCCCACATCTGGGGCTGTTTCTCTTCTGGGATGGGTTTTGCCCTGAAGATGAAGGTGCTATTTCCATCTGAGCATTTCTCTGCCAAGGGTCGGGCTCTTTAGCCCTTTAGGCTCAGTTTTGCCCCAAGTCAGAGCCAGATTTGCCCTTTCACACCT
>NW_009261911.1:0-212 GCF_000687185.1 Egretta garzetta | reverse complement strand
GGTGCTGGCTCTCCTCCAGGGCTGCTTTCTCCCTGGGCACCCAGGGGAGCGGCGTCCCCTTCCCTCGGGAGCCGTGACTTAAGTGCAGGCAGGCGCCGGGTTTAGGCTGGCTCCTTTAGAGGCCGGGCTTGCCCCAAAGCTGGGTGGCTTGCAGGCGCCCTTCCCTCCGCATCTGCCCCCCGCGCTGGGAGGCGATGTGGATGCACAACTGT
>NW_009261910.1:0-212 GCF_000687185.1 Egretta garzetta | reverse complement strand
GTCCTGGGGATGTTTTTCCCAGTCCCAGGGATGCTTTTCCCGGTCCCGGGGCTGCCCCGGTTGGTCCCGGAGCTTCTTGGCTCAGTCCCGAGGATGCCCCGCTGGGTACCGGGAGATGCTCGGCTCGGGCTGGGGGTTCACTCTCCGGTCCTGGGGAGGCTTTTCCCAGTCCCTGGGAGGCTTTTCCCGGTCCTGGGGATGTTTTTCCCAGT
>NW_009261909.1:0-212 GCF_000687185.1 Egretta garzetta | reverse complement strand
GAGAGGCTTTTCCTGGCACCTCAGGATTTACCAGGGGTGACAGGTACCCCTGGCTGCACAGCCCCAGTAAATCAGGGGGGATCTTCTGGTAGAGGGAGCGGCAATGAAAAGGTTAATGGTGTTGACACTTAGGCGTTCCTAATGAGGTTTTAAAGTTAATAATAGTCCATTAAGACGACTGGGGTTGGAGGCTTGCACCTCTCAGGGCTCTT
>NW_009261908.1:0-212 GCF_000687185.1 Egretta garzetta | reverse complement strand
AGGGCACAGGGCCACCGAGGGCACGGGGCCACCAAGGGCACGGGGACACACACGAGGGCACGGGGACCCATGAGGACGGGGGGACCCACACCAGGGCACGGGGCCACCAAGGGCACGGGTCCACACACGTGGGGATGCCCAAGGGCACGGGGACACCTGAGGGCATGGGGACACCCACGAGGACACGAGGACCCACGCCAGGGCACAGGGAC
>NW_009261907.1:0-212 GCF_000687185.1 Egretta garzetta | reverse complement strand
CCTTGCGGATTGCCTCCCCGGAGCAGAGCAGCCTGACCCACCCTGCAGCAAGCCGCCGCGGCACGTGGTCGTCCGCCCCAGGCGGCGGGAGGCCTGGCCGCACCAGCCGGGGTTTGCTTGCTTTCCCATTTCCCCAGCAGGGAAGAGGAACGTACCTTAGCATCTTCAGTTTGCAGCCTGATTTCTCCAAGGCTTGGCAGAGCAGGTGGATG
>NW_009261906.1:0-212 GCF_000687185.1 Egretta garzetta | reverse complement strand
TGTCCCCAAGGGTGTCCTGGGGTGTCCCCAAGTGTCCCCCAACCAGGGATTGCCCCTCCAAATAGGATGGACCCTATGTCCCTGGGGGGTCCCCAGGGTGTCCCCATGTCCCCAGGGGGGTCCCGAAGGTGTCCCCAGGGGGGGTCCCCATGTCCCTGGGGGGGGTCCCTGTGTCCCCAGGGTGTCCCTGTGTCCCTGGGGGGGGGTCCCAT
>NW_009261905.1:0-212 GCF_000687185.1 Egretta garzetta | reverse complement strand
CGGTGGGCTCCTCGGTGCTGCTCTCTGGGCCGGGTAACGTCACGCACGTCTACGCCATGAGGTGGGAGTTCCTCGACGGCGCCAGCTCCCGTGCCATCCTGCAGTACCAGGGGGGGTCCCACCACCCCGCCATCCACGCGCCCTACACCGGCCGGGCCATTTTCCATCCATCTGATGGATCTCTCTTGCTGGAGGACCTCCGAGAAAGCGAC
>NW_009261904.1:0-212 GCF_000687185.1 Egretta garzetta | reverse complement strand
ATCCTTGTAGTCCTCCTGAGTTGCCTGCTCCTTATTCCAAAGGTCATAAACTCTCCTTTTGTTTCCTGATCTCCAGCTAAAGCTCTCTGTTCAGACAGGCCGGTCTTCTTCCCCGCTGGCTTGTCTTTCAGCATGTGGGGATGATTTCCTTCTTGAAGTATGTCCAGCCTTCCTGGACAGCTTTGCCCTTCAGAACTGACTCCCAAGGGATG
>NW_009261903.1:0-212 GCF_000687185.1 Egretta garzetta | reverse complement strand
ACAAGGTGATGAGTTTACTTGGGGAATGGAAATTTGGTTTTTAAGTGCACTAGGACTAACTTTTAAACCAGTGATGGCTGGGCACCAACTATCTCTACAGAGTCTGGACTTGACTGACATCTGTCACAGTGAGACGCAGTTGAGGGAGGTGGGATCAGCTCGTCTGCCTGGTAAGAGGAGCAGAGTTAGTCTTTGGCTGCCTTGCCCAGGAA
>NW_009261902.1:0-212 GCF_000687185.1 Egretta garzetta | reverse complement strand
ACCCCAGGCTGCGTATCCCGCTCTGCTCCCGGGATAGCCGAGCCCCGAGCTTTAAAAATATCCGTATTTAGCTTTGTTCCCCAATTCCCACCGAAATTCCCCGGAAGCGGGATGCCCTAACCTCCTAATTATCCCTGGAGCGAAGGCTGCTGGGATTGGGCCCGCGTGACGGGAGGAGGCAAATTGATAATTACCCCGAGCCTTGCGCCCCC
>NW_009261901.1:0-212 GCF_000687185.1 Egretta garzetta | reverse complement strand
GAATACTACTGACTTATGACTAATACTGCCAACTGTAGAGGAATTTTGGTACGCAGAATCTTGCAATACCACCTATACCTAACTGATCACATCAGTAAAGCCAAATAGGCTGAGCTTGCCTAGCAGTGACACTAACCTGCAGAGTCAAATCCAGAGCCCCCCCTGAACACCTGCTGGACTGCCCAGCAGCTCTGTGTCTGAAAGACTTAGTG
>NW_009261900.1:0-212 GCF_000687185.1 Egretta garzetta | reverse complement strand
CGGGTGCGATCGAGCGAGACGCTCGGAGACGCCTTCGACTGTCGGAGAGAGGTGGGGTGTTGGGAGGAGTCCCCAGAAACTCGCTGTCAACCCGTGCCGCCCGTTTGGGGAAGGGAAGAACCGGGATGTTTCGGGGCAAAACTGGGCGCCTGTTTCTTACATTGAGAGGTTTGATCCCTCTGTCGTGACGAGCTGAGCGCGACAGAGCAGCC
>NW_009261899.1:0-212 GCF_000687185.1 Egretta garzetta | reverse complement strand
AGCCCAGCCCCACGGCCACCCCATGGGACAGTCATGGGGACACCCCCCCATGGGACGGTCATGGTGACACCCCATGGGACAGTCATGGTGACACCCCATGGGACGGTCATGGGACAGTCATGGTGACACCCCATGGAACGGTCATGGGGACACCCATGGGATGGTAATGGAAGGCACCCATGGGATGGTCATGGTGACACCTATGGGATGGT
>NW_009261898.1:0-212 GCF_000687185.1 Egretta garzetta | reverse complement strand
TGGCTAATCTGTGTAGTTTGTTGCTACTGAAAAGGGTGATGTGATTAGGATAGGATCTGTTGTCTCCTGTTCAGCAAAGGCCGGCATTCACGGAACAATTGTTTTGGGCACAGAAGAAAGCATGTTTTAAAAGAAAACCAAATATCTCTCTTATTGACTGGGAATGGATGGTAACAATTGTATTGGCCTAAATCTGCTTTGACTGGTGGCAG
>NW_009261897.1:0-212 GCF_000687185.1 Egretta garzetta | reverse complement strand
AAGGGAGGCCGAGGGCTTCTCCTCCGCTTTTCCGGCAGATTATGAATTGTTTGAGATGGAATTTCAAATGATCGCTTAAGTAGCTAATTAGCTCGTAGCAAGTTCCAGCAACCTGGGTGTAGTGTGTATTTAAGTGTTTAATGCCTTTTTTTCCCTCTCTTCCTTTCTAATTTGAATTTAATTAAAAGAATAAATAAAAAAAAAAAAAAAAA
>NW_009261896.1:0-212 GCF_000687185.1 Egretta garzetta | reverse complement strand
CGCCCAGGCTGGGGCCACCCTGGGGCCATGGGGGCCCCCCCCCAGGTGACGCGCTGATGACGCAATGATGACGCGCTGATGACGCAATGATGCCGCCAACCAACCGGCCAGGGGATCCTCCTCCTCGCTGCTGGTGGAGGGCAGGGGCTCTTCCAAAATCCCCCGGGAGTCGGCTCCCGAAATGGCCACGGCCGAATCCCGGGTGGACGAAC
>NW_009261895.1:0-212 GCF_000687185.1 Egretta garzetta | reverse complement strand
ACTCCTCCTCTCCCTCCCACACCAACACCACCGGGCTGAAAAAAGCATCCCCGGCCGCGAATCCACGCTACGAATGCGACCTGCGTGAGGGTAACATAAAAGGCAAATCACATCGGGGGACGGATCGCGCAGCGGGCTCGGGATCCTGACCCCACCGCTCGGGAAAACATCACGCAAGCGAAAAAATCCAAAAAAAGCAAGGGGGGGGGGGG
>NW_009261894.1:0-212 GCF_000687185.1 Egretta garzetta | reverse complement strand
TCGTCAAAAAAGCCCAGGGATTGGTCAAAAAAAACCCAAGATTGGTCAAAAAACCCACCAAGATTGGTCAAAAAACACCCAAGATCGGTCAAAAAACCCCCAAAATTGGTCAAAAAACCCCCCAAAATTCGTCAAAAAAGCCCAAAATTTGTAAAAAACCCCAAAATTCGTCAAAAAACCCCCAAGATTGGCCAAAATCCACCCAAATTGGT
>NW_009261893.1:0-212 GCF_000687185.1 Egretta garzetta | reverse complement strand
ATAACCGGATGGATGGTCAGGCTCAGAGGGATGTGGTCAATGAGTGATACACTGTTTGAAGGCCTGTAGCTAGCAGGGTCCTGCAGGTCTCTGTCCTGCCCTTATCACTGTTTAGCGTGTTTTTAACGACCTGTAGGAAATGAAAGAGTGCTTTTTCAGAGCATTTCTAGATGACAACATATTGAGGAAAGCAGACACTACACTGGAGGGCA
>NW_009261892.1:0-212 GCF_000687185.1 Egretta garzetta | reverse complement strand
TGCCCGGCCCCCAGCTCCGTGCCATGGAGGGCTCCTTCCTCTCCCAGCTCGACCTCCCCCGGCTCCTGGTGGTGAGCCCCCAGCCAGGCACTGGGACACACTGGGCACTGGAAGGCACCGGGGCAGGGGCCCCCGGCTGCAGCAGAGGGGCTGTGAGCCCCTTCCCATGCTCCCCTTGTAGGAACAGCTGAGCTCGGAGGCAAGCGGCATCA
>NW_009261891.1:0-212 GCF_000687185.1 Egretta garzetta | reverse complement strand
GGAGGGAAGGTTCAGAGCAAGCTCTTTTTCATCCTAAAGGAAACGTTCATTCTGGCTGGACACCGATGTTGTCCCGTTCTCTCTTCTATAGAAGAACAAGAATTGGGCTCTTGACGGCTCAGGTGCTTCTGTAAAGCTCCTTTTCTCCTTCCCCCTGCCTCTGTGCCTCTGGCCCTGGGCCCCACAGCAAGTCTGGACAAATCTCATGTAAA
>NW_009261890.1:0-212 GCF_000687185.1 Egretta garzetta | reverse complement strand
CCTCCTCCTCCTCCTCCTCCTCCTCCTCGGTGTCGCCATGGCGACGGCTGTAGGCCCAGTGATGCTCGGGGCGGTTGCCATGGAGATGGCCGGGTTTGCCGGGCTCCCCGTGGTGGTTGCCATGGTTCCCGTAGTGGTTGCCATGGAGGTGGCTGTGCTGGTTGCCATGGTGATCTTCAAAATGGTTGCCGGGCTTGCTGTGGTCCCCGAGG
>NW_009261889.1:0-212 GCF_000687185.1 Egretta garzetta | reverse complement strand
TTCTGCACAGAAGATCTTCAGTAGACAAGAATTCCATAAAAGAGGGTCATAAAAGCCTGTCCAGAAAGGACAAAGATGAGGGGGTTAAGGCATGGGAAGGAGTGCTGTAGGGGTTAGGTGTTCAGGGTAGGGCTTATGGAATAGAGCTCACCTGTCCAGCTCAGGGATTGGGCAAAGGATTAGAGGGAGGGTGTGGTGTTCTGCTGAGGGTG
>NW_009261888.1:0-212 GCF_000687185.1 Egretta garzetta | reverse complement strand
AGCAGAAGGGAGGGGGGAGGAGGAGGAGGGAAGCATCCTTATCTAGCCAGGCAGATATAATGAAGCTGCTTCTGTGCTGACAGTAAAGGGATTGTTGGGAGTTTTAGGAGCTAAAAGAATCACTTAATTGTATCTTTTTTTAGCTCTGGGGAGATAAAAGACAAAAGCCCCCCAGTCTCTCCCCGGTCTCTGTCCCACCTCTTTTATTTTAT
>NW_009261887.1:0-212 GCF_000687185.1 Egretta garzetta | reverse complement strand
TGGGGACAGGGGGACAGGCCTGGGGACAGGGGGACAGGGACATTGACATGGGGACAGGGCTGGGGACATGGGGACAGGGATGGGGACATAGGGACAGGGCTGGGGACAGGGACAGGGAGGGTGGCACCTGGGGACAGGGACAGTGACATCCCTGGGGCCATGGGGATGGGGTGACACAGGGTGGGGGTGACGTGGGGATGGGGTCCCATGGG
>NW_009261886.1:0-212 GCF_000687185.1 Egretta garzetta | reverse complement strand
GAGTCCTCCACCACGATCCTCAGGGTGCAGCCCCTGGGCAGCAGCTCCTGCTCGTAGGCAGCCGCCAGCTGGTTCACCACGCGCCGCTCGACCTGGAGGGCAAAAACCAGCTCCCGTCAGAAATCCCCCGGCCTCCCGGGGAGCCGGGCAGCTCTCCTCCTGCGGCACCGCGGGATCCCCTGCTCATCCCGCTCCTTCCCCGTCTCTTTCTG
>NW_009261885.1:0-212 GCF_000687185.1 Egretta garzetta | reverse complement strand
TGTTTTCTGCCTCATTGAAACCTACCTGTGAAGGACAAAGAGTCATCAAATAAGTCGGAAGAGATCAGACCTCCTTCCACACCGTGCTAGGCACCCATAGGGGTGGACATATCCACGCAGGGTGGGGAATTATGACACAAGACATGCAGGAAGCCCGCACTCAGCTGTCTGTGGCGTCCCAGTCCCACTGCTGTGCAAGGTGGCCACTGTCT
>NW_009261884.1:0-212 GCF_000687185.1 Egretta garzetta | reverse complement strand
CCGCTGGTTGGGGGGCGCTCTTGACGGGTCGTTTTAAGGGCTCGCCCCTTTTTTTGGAGACCCCCCCTTCGGAGACCTCCAAACTTCAACAACTGGTGGAGAAGATCGACCCCCCCAACCCATCCTCGTCATCATCGTCATCGTCACCGGATCCGCCCCGGCACCAGTGCCCCGTTTGCCGCCGGGTGTTGAGTTGCCCCCGGGCCTTACGG
>NW_009261883.1:0-212 GCF_000687185.1 Egretta garzetta | reverse complement strand
CCGGGGCGACCCAAGCTCTGGGTCTGCGAGCGCAGCCTCAAGCACATGAAGTTCGAGCGCACCCACCCCCTCCGCCTGGGAGGGGACGCCTGTGACACGCCTGTGACACGCGTAGGGAGGCATGTGACACGCGTGGGGCACACGTGGGACGCCGGGGCGGGGGGGGAGCAGCCCCCAGCGCGGCTCCGAGTGGGTCCGTGGGGTGGGAGGAG
>NW_009261882.1:0-212 GCF_000687185.1 Egretta garzetta | reverse complement strand
TGTTTGGTGTTGCATTGAAAACGCTGGAATCTGCTGTTGCTATACAATACCAGAGATATTAAAAAGTAATTTTAAAAAGCTATTGATTCAGAGCAATGACAATACTAAACTCATTCTCATGATACTCCCTGATTCTTATACACCTACATTTTGTGAATCCCAGCAGGAGTTTTGAAAAAGCAGCAAGTATGGAACAGGGTCCAAAATGACAA
>NW_009261881.1:0-212 GCF_000687185.1 Egretta garzetta | reverse complement strand
TTTCAGAGAACAGATTGAAACACCAGGAGTTCACGGCCCAGCTACAGCTCAGACCTTTGCCTCTTCCGCAGCCTGCACCAAACAACAACCTCTCTGGTCAAGGTGTTGAGCGCATCCATCACACTCCACCCCATGACTACAGTCAATCCACTTAGTCAGCTCATAGCGTACTGGTACGGTTTCCTCTTGCCTCTATGTCATAAATACGTGGT
>NW_009261880.1:0-212 GCF_000687185.1 Egretta garzetta | reverse complement strand
GGAGGGTTAATCCTCCTACCTCCTTGATTTGCTGCAGCCTCTCCTCCAGGCTGTCCATGGTTTCCTGCTCCTGCTTCAGCTTCTCCAGCCGGGAAATGAGCTCCGCGGCGAAGGCAGCCGGCTCCACTGGGGTCATCTCCTTGGGAAGACGGTGGGTCCTCTACAAGGAGCGGGGACAGAAGGCACAAGGCATGTTTAGCGGGCGGCACGGG
>NW_009261879.1:0-212 GCF_000687185.1 Egretta garzetta | reverse complement strand
TGGAGGTGGTTGTGATACTGGGGGTAGGCCCTTCTGACCTTGGCAACCCTTCTGGTGTAGGTGGACCATCATCCACATCATCAACTGACTGGTCTTCCACATCCAGAGCCTCATACCTGCTGTACAGAGGTACCTGGGAAGGCGAGGTGGGCAAGGAGGGGGTTTGCCTGCCACCCTGAGTGTGGACTTGCCTCCATTCACTCCTTTCCTTT
>NW_009261878.1:0-212 GCF_000687185.1 Egretta garzetta | reverse complement strand
CCTTGGGAAGGGTGCCAAGCCCCGGCACCTTAAAGCAAAGCTCCCCAGGCCACAGGGGGAACGCTGGAAGGTGAAGCGGAGGAGACGCAGGCACTGGGAAGGGGGACCCAAGGCTACACCATGGGTTTAAAGCTCCCAGACAGACAAACACCGCAGGGAACTGCCTGAACTAAAGCACATGGAGAAAACGAGGAGGGAGGGAAGAGGAGCAA
>NW_009261877.1:0-212 GCF_000687185.1 Egretta garzetta | reverse complement strand
GCCCCATCAGGAACCGCCCAGGTCAGGACCAAGCTGACCAGAAAGAAGGTTCCCCACTCCCATAATCAGTTCTTACTTCCAGCAGCTTTATAGAAAATCAAAATGTTGAGCTGGGTCAGCAATTTTTCCAGCCCCTGATTAAAAAGGCAGAGTTCCTCTAAAATATGGCCACAGAGTTTGAGAGGAAGTAGGTACTCAGGCTTCTGGGGGGG
>NW_009261876.1:0-212 GCF_000687185.1 Egretta garzetta | reverse complement strand
GTTGGGGTCCCCGGCCATGCCCAGCACCTTGGGCACCAGCGTCCCCTGCGCCCAGGCCGGCCCGAAGCGCTCCACCAGTTTGCGCAGGTTACTGGTGGCCGCCTCCCGGATGGCGTAAACTGGGAGCGGGGGAGGGGGGGGTGAGCGCCCAGTAAGCACCCGCTGGGATCCCAGTGACACCCAGTAAGCACCCCCTGGGATCCCAGTGACCC
>NW_009261875.1:0-212 GCF_000687185.1 Egretta garzetta | reverse complement strand
CAAAATTATAATAATAATTAAAAAGTAGATAAATTTAACTGGTTGGTGTTGCATTCCAGGCCATGAGAAGCAATTAAAATCTCTATTACGCAGGTGAGAACTCAGTAAGCTTAATTTTCCTTCATTAAGCTGAAAAAGAACAGGATGGATGATGTAGGTGCATTATACGATTAAAAACATCACACACTTTTTAATTCACGCTTGCAACAGCA
>NW_009261874.1:0-212 GCF_000687185.1 Egretta garzetta | reverse complement strand
GGAAATGCCAAAGTGGGTCCAGAATACGGCTTCTTGAGACCGTTGTCCTCGAGCAGAGTGGCCAGAGGGAGACTGCTTGGGAAAAGCTGTAGGATCTGGGGGGTGTGCAATACCGTAGTCAGCCCAACTGCAGGAGAGAGGTTGTCCACTCTTTCAGGTTGGGATCAAAGCCTGAACCTTGCGGTTTAACATCCTGGACGGGATGTTGTTTG
>NW_009261873.1:0-212 GCF_000687185.1 Egretta garzetta | reverse complement strand
GGCTTCAGAGCAATCAAACACCACTGGGGGCAGGGAGGCGGGGCCTCTTAAAAGGGGCGTGTCACTCAGCAGGGGGGTGTGGCCTCACCTTCTTGCCCTCCTTGTCCCCTTCCTCCTCCTTCCGTCCCTTCTCCTTCTCCTCTTCCTCCTCCGGCCCCTTCTTGGCCTTCTCCTCGCCCGCAGCCTCCCCCTCGCCCTGGGGGGAGGCAGAG
>NW_009261872.1:0-212 GCF_000687185.1 Egretta garzetta | reverse complement strand
CCATTGCCTTTCCTTCTCCTTCTGCCCATTAAACTCATCCTTTACACATCTGCTGCCTTATGCAGGTGAACTACTAAGCTGTGAGAAACTCCATAGAGCAGGGAGGCATATAGTGAAAAAGGTGCAGCTGCAGGCAGAGGTAAGATTGTGGAGATGGAGATGTTTAACATCCAAGAGCTCAGGAGGAAAAGCACCAAGATGAGAAGACATCA
>NW_009261871.1:0-212 GCF_000687185.1 Egretta garzetta | reverse complement strand
TGTGACATCTGCTGGCCTGTTAGGTTGTTTTTTCAGTATTTGTATCAATATGTTCAAAACCCTGGGTCCTGCTCAGAGCAGGGTTTAGAGCTGGGCATTTTGTTGTGGTTGAGCAACACCTGAATATTTTGGCAGTGATCCTGCACATGGTGTCGAGTAGGGCCTGGCACGTGTCTTGGGGAGGGTGACTGTGAGCGGGGACGGGTCTTCCC
>NW_009261870.1:0-212 GCF_000687185.1 Egretta garzetta | reverse complement strand
GTCAATATGCTTGTCCTACCCAATGTGTGAGGGCATTTCTTCACCTCTGTAGCCAGGGAGTACACAACAGCTCTTACAGCTCTTCAGGCTCATGCAAAGCCCAGACACCTTCAGACTTTTTGTGGCTGATAATTAGCCTTTCCCCTATCAATACCAACTTCTGTTTTTCCCTGCCAAAGCAGAAATGCAATCCGATACTGATTTGACTTTGT
>NW_009261869.1:0-212 GCF_000687185.1 Egretta garzetta | reverse complement strand
GTCCATGGCTCATTTGGGAAGCACCAGCAATCCGGGGGTCAACGGCAGCCAACTACAGCCCTGTCCCTTTGGGAAGTGATTAGCACTGACACCCCCAGGGCACTCTTGTTCGGGGGCTCATGGTGCCGTACCCACCTCACAGTGCCCCTTCCCCACGGGAGAGCCCCCAGTGCTGCGGGGACCCCAGCTCCCTTGCAGGCTGCCCTGGGGAG
>NW_009261868.1:0-212 GCF_000687185.1 Egretta garzetta | reverse complement strand
AAAATAAAAAAAAAAAAAAAAAAACCCCCCCCCGCCTCTGCTTCCTGCCTCAGTTTCCCCCCTTGAGGAGTCAGGGGATGGGGGCTTGTCCTATAAACCTTTTATTGGGGTGGTGGCTGGCACCCGGGGGGGGTCCCTGGAGACATCACAGCAGCACCCTGCGGGGTGCAGGCAGGTCCCAGCGCTGGGGGCTGCACCCTTGGCTCCCCCTG
>NW_009261867.1:0-212 GCF_000687185.1 Egretta garzetta | reverse complement strand
TATAATGAAGCTAGGGAAGGGACAACAACAAGAAGCAGAATTTTTGGTTGACACAAGGGCGACATAGTTGGTTTTAAATCAAGCCTTGGTACCCCTGGGAAATGACTACATCATAGTAAAAAGGGCGACTGGCCAAAGTGAAAAGGCATGTTTTTGTAAACCTTTGAAGTATAAATTGAGAAAACAATGGGGCATCCACAAATTTCTGTATA
>NW_009261866.1:0-212 GCF_000687185.1 Egretta garzetta | reverse complement strand
CCTGGGATGGACAGACACCCTGCAGTGGCAAGGACAGGGGATGCCTGTCTGGGCAGCAGCTCTGTGGAAAAGGCCCTGGTGATTCTGGGGAAAAGAAGGCAAAACACGATCCAGCAGTGTGACCTGATGGCAAAGGCAGCCAGCAGTGTCCTGGAGTGCGGAAAGAGGAGCATCGCCAAAAGAGTGAGGGAAATGATTGTTCCCACCTGCTC
>NW_009261865.1:0-212 GCF_000687185.1 Egretta garzetta | reverse complement strand
CTGCAGCCCCATGCTGCTGGGGGCAGAGGGGCTGGGGGCTCTCCCAGGTGCCCCCCTTGCTGTGGGCACCGGGGCTGAGGTCCTTCCAGCCATATCCATCTGATCCCGTTCCTCCCCTTCCCAGGGACCCCCCGGCTTGGATGGCCTCCCCGGTCCCACGGGACCAGCGGTAGGTGCCCACCCTGATCGGCTCCCGGGGGGCTGTGGCCAGG
>NW_009261864.1:0-212 GCF_000687185.1 Egretta garzetta | reverse complement strand
AAAGTTGGGGCACCCCAGCCCTCTGCCCACCCCAGGCCCCCCCCCAGGGTGAGGGGGGGTGATGGGGGCTGTGCTGGGGGGCCCCCACCCAGCCACCCCATCAGACCCACCCCAAGCTGATGGGTGCCCCCAGCCCAAGGGGGTCCTAGTGCCCCCACCCCAAGGGGGTGGCAATGGCAGCAGGGAGGTCCTGAGGGTGACTGAGGGATCCT
>NW_009261863.1:0-212 GCF_000687185.1 Egretta garzetta | reverse complement strand
GGGGGAGCTTAAAGAGCTTTTCCAACCCAAACGGTTCTGTGATTCGATGAACTGGGACACACGCTGCTCGGGAAGGGGGTTGTCATCAGTGTGGGGAGGGAAGGGGACTGGCAGCTTTAGGAGCGGGGCAATGGGGACCCACTGGGTGCCCCGATGTGGGGAGCAGGATGGGTGCTATCACCCACGAGGCCACCGCGCTTGGGAGCTTTCCT
>NW_009261862.1:0-212 GCF_000687185.1 Egretta garzetta | reverse complement strand
AGGTCGTGGCGTAGAAGTCCATGAGGTCGGCGCTCCCCCCGGTGCGTGCCTTCGCCGAGGGGGAGATGGCGCCCAGGGGAGATGGCAGGGACCGCAGCTTAGCCCGGGCGCAGACAAACGGACAGGCAGACGCCATGGTAGGGCAGTGCCAGAGGGCCTGGAGGCAGGGGTGGCTGCGGAATGTCCCTGTGGAAGCGGACGTTGGGATGGGA
>NW_009261861.1:0-212 GCF_000687185.1 Egretta garzetta | reverse complement strand
CACTACCTGTCCCCGTACTGTCCCTGTCCCCATCCAGGCCCCGCGGCGCTGACTCCCACTACCTGTCCCTGTACTGTCCCTGTCCCCATCCTGTCCCCATCTCGTCCCTGTCCCCATCCGGGCCCCGTGGTGCTGACTCCCACTGCCTGTCCCTGTCCTGTCCCCGTCCCCCGGCGGGCCCCGCGGCGCTGACCTGCTGACGATGCGGTAGT
>NW_009261860.1:0-212 GCF_000687185.1 Egretta garzetta | reverse complement strand
TTGTCCATCCCCCCCCCCCAGGGGGTATTCGGGGTGATGGAGATTGTCTGGGGGGGACACACCCTCATTTTTGGAGGGCCCCCCCCCAAATCCTGCACCGGGGACGATGGCTTTGGCTCCTGGCATGGGAGTGGCACATGGAGACGGGGGGGCAAAGCAGTGACCCCCCCCAGGATGGGGGGGTGACTACGAGCCCTGTGAGAAGGAAAATC
>NW_009261859.1:0-212 GCF_000687185.1 Egretta garzetta | reverse complement strand
TCGCTCCCCGGTGTTTGCCTGTTGTGCGCTGCGTGGTGTTTCCACCCGTTCTGGGGTGCGTATTCCCTCGCTTTCCCGGGGAGAATTCCCCCCCGCCTGCTGTGTTCTCCCTGTACGACCGAGGCTCCTTGGCTGCTGAGCACCCATTCCGCTTTCCGTGGTCCCCGTGCGGCTGGGGGGGGAAGCTGCTTGCGCGAAGCAGCTCTTGGTTT
>NW_009261858.1:0-212 GCF_000687185.1 Egretta garzetta | reverse complement strand
CAGGCGATACCCCCAGGTACCTTAATTCAGGGCATTAAGCGAGCTGTTCCGTTTGTGGTTTTTATCCACCCCCTGTCAGACGGGAGAGCACTCGCTTCCCTGAGGAAAGCTGGTGAAGATCGTTCATCCAAAGGCATTTTGATTGTGGAATTGGGAGTCTTGATTACTGTTGTTACATGTCCTCAAACCACAGCATTATCTGAGCAGTCTTC
>NW_009261857.1:0-212 GCF_000687185.1 Egretta garzetta | reverse complement strand
ACAGAAATCCAGCGTCATTATGTCATGGTTAGTGAGCTCTACCTGAAGGGAGGAGGGCGGCGGGGGGTGTCTCCTCTGAACTGTCAAAGGGCGCGCAGCCCTGAGATGCGTTCGCTTCCCCTTGCATTTGGGTTGTGTGGCCCGGCCCCGAGGTCTGGCTCCTCCGGCTGTTATTGCCTGCTTTTCCCCTGAAACGAGCCGTGGTGTTCGAG
>NW_009261856.1:0-212 GCF_000687185.1 Egretta garzetta | reverse complement strand
GCTCTGGGACTGGGCCAAAGCTTCTAGCTCCTCCTCTTTACGCCTCGTGCTGCCTACTCAGTACTGCAGAGCCATGCAGACCTACCTCTCTTTTGGAGCCAAAATGTTACGTTTCGCTTGGCCTAACTGAGCCCTGGTCCCCTTGGCTTCGTCAGTGCTGCTCATCGAGACAGAGTCTTGGAGTCTCTCAACATGGTGAAAACCTCCTGCCA
>NW_009261855.1:0-212 GCF_000687185.1 Egretta garzetta | reverse complement strand
CCCTGCCTTCCAGATATTTTATAACTATAAGGTAAGGGGGGTGTGTGTGTGCGTCCCTCCCTTCCACCATTTTCAGTCTCTGTGTGTGTGTGTGGGGCCCCACCGTTCTGTGGGGCTGGAGGAGCTCCTGCCTGCACCCCCGCACGCCTGGTGAAGGACAGTGGGCAGCCCCTGTGGGCAGAGTGACGGGGGCTCCGTCCTTCCCTCTGGCT
>NW_009261854.1:0-212 GCF_000687185.1 Egretta garzetta | reverse complement strand
ATCCTCATGGGGGGGATTTTTCCCCTTTGATAGACCCCGGAGGATGCAGAAGGGACCTTCAGGAGCCGAGCAGCTGAGCTCACCCGAACTGAAGCACTGGATTTTCTTTTTATTTTAATTTATTTCCCTCCCCCCTCCCCGGTTTTATTCTTTCCCGGGGTGAATGGAAGGAGGTTTGGGCAGGCGGTGTTTTTTCCGGGGAAAACGGGCCG
>NW_009261853.1:0-212 GCF_000687185.1 Egretta garzetta | reverse complement strand
ATAGGGGAGGATGGGTGTGTGTGTGTGTGTGCGCGTGTATGCACAGCGGGGCGTGCTCTATAGGGGCTCTGCTCCATAGGGGCTGTAGGGCCTGCAGGGTGTAATCTATAGGGGATGAAATCCATAGTGTGTGCTCTATAGGGGCTGCACTCTATAGGGGTTACAGCACATGTGGGGTGGCCTCTATAGGGACTGTGCTCTATAGGGGCTGT
>NW_009261852.1:0-212 GCF_000687185.1 Egretta garzetta | reverse complement strand
TTGGAAGTGTTGGTAAACCAGCACAGAATGGACCAAGCAGTGAGACTCACCTCATCTCTTTTTGGCATGTACGATGCAATTTCTCACCTTCTGAATCTGGCTTCCTTTTTAGCCAGTGGAGAGAAACAGGTGCTTTTAGGGATCATTCATTTGACCTGCTTCAGCCACTGATTTAGGATGAAATGAATCATATCCTAGAAGGGCTTTTTTTT
>NW_009261851.1:0-212 GCF_000687185.1 Egretta garzetta | reverse complement strand
AGGAGCCCGCTCCTTCCCGCCCTGGGGGGGGCTGGGGTCCCCCCTCTCCCCCTGGGCTCTGCCGCCTTTTGCCGCCGCGGTTTTGCCGCCTTAGGAAGGGTCCCTCGGCTCCAGAGCCCTTCGCCTCGGAGGCTTCCGAGTGGGCTGGGAGAGCTGGGTTAGAATCACAGAATGGCTTTGCTTGGAAAAGCCCTTTAAGATCATCGAGTCCA
>NW_009261850.1:0-212 GCF_000687185.1 Egretta garzetta | reverse complement strand
GCCACGGTGGGACAAAAAAAAGGGAAGAAACAGATTTCGGGCCGCCCGAGCGCTGCTTTTTAACAATCAGTGAGTGGGAAGGTCCCTTTCTCACCCATTTTCCG
The DNA here is from genome assembly GCF_000687185.1 of Egretta garzetta. Taxonomy (NCBI): domain Eukaryota; kingdom Metazoa; phylum Chordata; class Aves; order Pelecaniformes; family Ardeidae; genus Egretta; species Egretta garzetta. The sequence continues at coordinate 108 of NW_009261850.1, read as the reverse complement.
GGGAAAAAAAAAAAATTCCCCTTGCTCCACGTCTCTCTAAAACCGGATCCGATTCGCCGTTGGCCGCGCGTACGGTTTATAAAGGATTAAAAACAAGTTTTCCCCCGC
>NW_009261849.1:0-212 GCF_000687185.1 Egretta garzetta | reverse complement strand
CCCTCCTCTGCCCAGGGTTGCAAACAAGGGCTCCTCTCCTGCCGGATTCCTGAGCCGTTCCCGGCTTCCCAGGGAACAAACAAGTAGCCAAAAGCGCTTCTTTTTCATCTTCGCCTGGCGGAGGAGGTTGCGACCTTTCCTCTCTCTCGGATCCGGACCTCGCCCGTTAAAACCCGCGCCGCCTCCGGACCCGCGATTACCGCGAGGGTGTT
>NW_009261848.1:0-212 GCF_000687185.1 Egretta garzetta | reverse complement strand
AGGGTAAACCTTACAGTTTTGACAGCGGCAGCCTCCATTCTTTGTGATGAGGAAAAAATTGTTCTGAAGATACTAAGAAAAAAAATATATAATCTTTGGAGAAGTGACACCGATAAAGGGACATCGGGGGAAGACAGATGTGGGTAGGTGGACACAAAAATAAATGTCTTTTTCTCTGAGACCATCAGTTTGGTTCTAGGTGGGAACGGCCC
>NW_009261847.1:0-212 GCF_000687185.1 Egretta garzetta | reverse complement strand
GGACCCCCATTTTGGGGTAAAGGGACCCCTGGGGCCCCCATTTTGGGGGTAAAGGGACCCCTGGAACCCCATTTTGGGGTAAAGGGACCCCCGGGACCCCCACTTTGGAGGTAAAGAGACTCCTGGGACCCCATTTTGGGGGGAAAGGGACCCCTGGGACTCCCATTTTGGGGGTAAAGGGACCCCCGGGACCCCCTAGTTTGGGGGGAAAG
>NW_009261846.1:0-212 GCF_000687185.1 Egretta garzetta | reverse complement strand
ATTACCCCCCGTCCTTCCCTGTCGCGCTGCGTGGGGGGAGCCGAGGGGGGACAGCTTAAGCTATCAATGGTCCTGCCTTGATGGGAATAAAATATGCACTGAAAGACATGAAAATGGAGTAAATAAAAGAGATAAAAATGGAACGATCAAGCCAGCAACTTCTCCTCCTCTGATTAAAAAGAGGGAGCGGGGGGGGGAGAGAGGATGCAGAG
>NW_009261845.1:0-212 GCF_000687185.1 Egretta garzetta | reverse complement strand
CAGGGGGGCGGTGGCAGCAATGGGGCAGGGCGGCAGGCTGGGCTGCAGGGCCCGCTCTGGGGACAGGGCTGGCACAGGGCAGGGGTCTTCCTACCGTAGCTTTGTTTCCTGCAGGAGCGGAAAACTTCGCTTCCATAGGGGCAGCAAGAGAGAGAGAGACATCAACACCCGGTTATCGGCCCGGCCTGCGGAGACGCGGGGGGCAGCAGGGA
>NW_009261844.1:0-212 GCF_000687185.1 Egretta garzetta | reverse complement strand
AAAAACCTCAAATGTCTATCAGCTCATCTGAAACCACTTGTTATTTTTATGTGTATTACAGTCATTGTACATGTGTATTACAGTCATTGTTTTATATGCACCTCATGATCCTGTAAGTTTTAAAGATATATTTTTCTTTTTTTCATATTTAAAGAAGTCTTGAAAGATACAAAAAGCAGTGAATGACAGGAAAAAAAAGAAAAACTGAACAG
>NW_009261843.1:0-211 GCF_000687185.1 Egretta garzetta | reverse complement strand
CCGCCTTGCACGCGTTGTCTTCTTGCCCCGGTGGGGCAGGCACAGCCCCAGCCGGGCGGGTGCCTAGGACCTCGCCCCATCCGGAGCGGTGGCAGCTCCCGCCCGGGGCTGCTCTCCCACCGCCATCTCCTTGGTGCCTAGGTCGAAGAGGAAGGTCTTGGGGCGGAAGGAGCCCGGTGACACCTTTGGCAGCCGGCCCAACTCCCACTCG
>NW_009261842.1:0-211 GCF_000687185.1 Egretta garzetta | reverse complement strand
GTGCTAAAAGCGAGATTGATTGTAAATTTATGTTGTAAAAGTGCATCATTATTTCAGCACATTAATGCAGCGCCTTTCTGTGCAAATTGATGTTATTTTTATGATGTTGTTTATGGGCTTGAATAATCGGATTGATTCCTAATTTCTAAGGCACTGTTGGGAACACCGGAGGAGACTCCGAAAGCCACGCTCCATCCCGGCACCGCCACGC
>NW_009261841.1:0-211 GCF_000687185.1 Egretta garzetta | reverse complement strand
AGGCGCTCCCAGTCGCTGCCCTTCCTAAACCAAACTCGGGATCCTACAGCTGCAGCCCCGGCCACCCCCCAAACCCATCCCCTGCTGCAGTCAAACCTGCAGGCAGAGGGGCAGCAGGGTCGTCCTCGCTCCGGGCCGTGCCCACGCGAGGCAGAGGCGAGGGGTATGGGTCTGGGCTCTCTGCCGCGGCAGGGGGGACACAGCGGGGGCT
>NW_009261840.1:0-211 GCF_000687185.1 Egretta garzetta | reverse complement strand
ACACTGTCCCCTGTGGGTCCCCCACACCTGGGTCTCCCCGTGGGTCCCCCATATTCGGGTGTCCCCATGAGTGTCCCCCTCCCTGGGTCTCCCCATCAGTCCCCTCCCCACCTGCATCTCCCCATGGATCCCCCACACCCGGGTCTCTCCGTGGGTCCCCCCCATCCACGCTATCCCCGTGGGTCCCCCATACCCGGGTCTCCCCATGGGT
>NW_009261839.1:0-211 GCF_000687185.1 Egretta garzetta | reverse complement strand
ATTTCACTCTTTCTAAGGGGATAAGTGAAAAAAATCTCCTGCAGGACTGAGTTTTCTCACCTCTCTGGTTGCTTCAACATCAACATTTTAAAAAAGTTTTTCAGGTGCTAAACAAAGAGTCTGTACTACTTTATTTTTACTTTTGAACTTTCTTTGCATGTGGAAGAAATACATGGTACAAAACATTAAGTTCTGCTGAGTCAGCTTTCAG
>NW_009261838.1:0-211 GCF_000687185.1 Egretta garzetta | reverse complement strand
GGAAGCCTTCCTCCTCCTGCTGCCAGCCTCAGCCCTTCCTCCTCCTCCCCTCCTGGCCTTCCTCTCTCCTCCTCCCTTTCCCCTGTCTCTTCCTCTCTGCCCCTTTCCCTTCCTCTTCCCCCTTCTTTTTCCTCTCCATTCCCCTTTCTCTTCCTCTTCTTCTTCCTTCTCTTCCTCCCTCTCCCTCCCCCTCCCCCCCCTTTCCCTTTCC
>NW_009261837.1:0-211 GCF_000687185.1 Egretta garzetta | reverse complement strand
GAATACAACGTGCGGGACGCCGAGGGTTCTTCCGAAGCCGCCTGCCTGCACCGGCACCGGCGCCAGGGCGGGGAGATCTACGGCATCCAGCTCACCCAGCCCTAACCGGGAACCTACGTGTGTCCCCCTGCCCACCCAGACCACTGTGGGGGAATTTTGGGGCAAAAGAAAGGGGTTTGGGGTTGGTTTGGGGTTTTTTTTTAAGCATTTC
>NW_009261836.1:0-211 GCF_000687185.1 Egretta garzetta | reverse complement strand
CAGCTGATTTTTGGGTTGGTTTTCCCTTTTTTTGCCACTTTCTAACCTTGGCGGACCCAAGCAGCGGCTCACCCCGGGGGTCCCTGGTTGGGTGCTGGGTTGGGGGGGGACCCTCCCCAGTGGGTACCACCCAGCAGCCCATTGCTCCCAGTAACCCCCAGTCTGCCCCCACCAGGAACAGAGGCTGCCCTGGGCTGGGGACGGGGGTCGT
>NW_009261835.1:0-211 GCF_000687185.1 Egretta garzetta | reverse complement strand
TTTAAGCCCAGTTCAAACTGGTTTCACCCCTTTATACTGGTTTTAACCCCCTTCATACTGGTTTAACCCCCTTTAAACTGGTTTCACCCCTTTTATACTGGTCTAAAACCAGCTCATACTGGTTTAACCCACTTTAAACTGGTTTCACCCCATTTATACTGGTTTCGCCCCAGTTCAAACTGGTTTTGCCTCGTTTATACTGGTTTCACTC
>NW_009261834.1:0-211 GCF_000687185.1 Egretta garzetta | reverse complement strand
GCGCAACCCCACCTCCCCGCGGGAAAAACAAAAGCGACGCAAGAAAGGAGCCCAACAGCCCCAGGGGTGGAGGGGAGGGGGCTGCCGAGGGACGGGGGGCACCCAGGGCCGACAGGACACGCACCGGGACACTGGATCCCTGCTCGGGGAGCAGGGACCAGGCAGATGCTGGGACAGCAAAGCATCACTGCTGGAGCACCCCGCGCTGCCT
>NW_009261833.1:0-211 GCF_000687185.1 Egretta garzetta | reverse complement strand
GCCCATGCTGCGTGCATTGGTGTAGATGCACTTAATCTGGGCTATTGATTGTACCACGTTTTGGGGGGAAGCAGCCCTAATTCCTGTGTGATCATTCACAGGTTCTTCCATGGTTTCTAAGGCATCCATAACCTCTGCAACTTTGCTGCCGCATGGATCTCCATCCCCGACTTCCACTGAGGCGGCAGACCAAAGGACCTCAGTAGCACAC
>NW_009261832.1:0-211 GCF_000687185.1 Egretta garzetta | reverse complement strand
CATCTCACCGCTTTTCTAAACACCAACCCGCTGCGGCTTTTTTCAAACGCTGTTATTAAAACAACATTTAGGGAGTGTGCATAATTGTACAGTTAAAAGGCATGGCTGATGCCTCTCAGCCCAGAAGGTCGGATTGGGGTAGCAGCCCCCGGCCCTAAAAGATGGGGGAGGAGGGAAGAGAGGGGGGCCTAAAGTTTGACTAAAGCTCTCA
>NW_009261831.1:0-211 GCF_000687185.1 Egretta garzetta | reverse complement strand
GGGCTGTACTGGGCCATACTGGGCTGTACTGGGAGTACTGGGCCATATTTGGCCGTACTGGGCCATACTGGGAGCACTGGGCTGTACTGGGCCATATTGGGCTGTACTGGAAGCACTGGGCCATACTGGGAGCACCGGGCTGTACTGGGCCATACTGGAACCATTGAGCTGTGCTGGACCGTACTGGTCTGTACTGGGCCATACTGGAACC
>NW_009261830.1:0-211 GCF_000687185.1 Egretta garzetta | reverse complement strand
TGTCCCCATGTCCCCTCCCACGTCCCCTCCATGTCCCTCTGGTGTCCCCATGTCCCCATCGATGTGACCATGTCCCCTCCGTGTCCCCATCCCCGCTCCTCCCATGTCCCCATGTCCCCCCGATGCCCCCATGTCCCCTCTGTGTCCCCACCCCATCCCTCTCCTGTCCCCTCCCCTGTCCTTCCCGTGTCCCCATGTCCCCACTGATGCC
>NW_009261829.1:0-211 GCF_000687185.1 Egretta garzetta | reverse complement strand
GTCAGCCTCGAACAGTCGCACTGTCCGTGGGTCGTCCCACGAGCACCGCTGCTCATCGCGGGGGAACCCCCCGGCCAGTTTGACTTTGACCAAGCAAGCAAGGTCTTGACCTTCGCTGCCTTTTGAGGCAGTAACTACCCAGGTGAGGGAAAGGCTGCAACTCATCCCAACCACCTCGCTGGGTGCCTGAGGAGCCGGTGGCTCTGAAACC
>NW_009261828.1:0-211 GCF_000687185.1 Egretta garzetta | reverse complement strand
ACATTCTATGATTCTATGATTCTATGATCTCCAGAGGTCCCTTCCAATCTCAACATTTCCATGATTCTGTGAGTATAAAGGAAAATTACTTTGTCTTTACCAGTGACAGCAATTGGTAAATGATCTCCCTCATCTTTATCTTGACCCAGGAGATTTTCTGATTTATTTTCTCCCTCTTTCCTGTTGAGTCAGGAGAGTGTGTGAGCAGCTG
>NW_009261827.1:0-211 GCF_000687185.1 Egretta garzetta | reverse complement strand
TCTCTGCTCTGCAGTTCCTTGCCAGCGGGCTTTCTCTGCAAGAGAGCAGGAACGGCTTTCTCACTGAGGACACCAGGCGCGCAATCCAAGAGGCAGCCCAGAAGGTGAGGACCTGGCCGGAGCAGGGAGGGTTGCACCAGGAGAGGTTTGTGGGAGCTCCTCCTGGACCCCAAGAAACAAATCCCAGCCCTTCCACCAGCTCTGGGACAAA
>NW_009261826.1:0-211 GCF_000687185.1 Egretta garzetta | reverse complement strand
CCCATGTCCCTGCACACACGTGTGTTCCTGTACGTGCATCTCACTGTCCCCAGACATGCGTGTCCACCATGGTCACACGCACGTGTTCCCGTGTCTCTGCACACACATGTGTTCCTGTACGTGTCCCCCTGTCCCCACACGTGTACCCCATGGTCACACGCACATGTTCCTGCACACACGTGTTCCTGTACATGCGTCCCCCTGTCCCCGC
>NW_009261825.1:0-211 GCF_000687185.1 Egretta garzetta | reverse complement strand
GGGGGGTACCCCAGGGCCCTCATGGGGCTGGGGGGTGCAGGTACCCCAGGCCCCCCATAGGGCTATGGGGGAGGTACCCCAGGACCCTCGTGGGGGGTACCCCAGGACCCCCATGGGACTGTGGGGTGTGTCACTGGGTTTGGTAGCCCAGGAAGGGGCCAGAGCCCCCCACTCGGTGCCCCCTCCCCCCGGAGGGGCCCTGCCCCCCCTG
>NW_009261824.1:0-211 GCF_000687185.1 Egretta garzetta | reverse complement strand
CATGGGGACAAGGAGAAGGTGACACAGCAGGGGACATGGGGACAGGACGTGGGGACAGGGGATGGATGGAAGAACAGGGACACAGGGACGGGGACGTGGGGTCAGAGCAAAGGACGTGGGGACAAGGGACATGGGGACAGGGACAGATGAATGGGGAGAGGGGACGTGGGGATGAGGAGAGGGGGACACAGTGAGGGACACGGGGACAAAG
>NW_009261823.1:0-211 GCF_000687185.1 Egretta garzetta | reverse complement strand
CGGCCGGGAAAGAGCAGAGCAAATACACCATTTACTTTGTGTATTGAGGGCTCTTGTGAAAGGCCCTGAAGAGTCCTTTACCAAACACTCACAAACTTCTCCCACGTGCCATTTGTTGACTAAGGGCTGCCGGGCAGAGTTTTTTCTTTCCTTTATTTTTCCTCCCTTTTTTTTTTTCTTTGCTTTTTTCTTTTTTTTTTTTTTTTTTTTT
>NW_009261822.1:0-211 GCF_000687185.1 Egretta garzetta | reverse complement strand
TCTCCCCTCTCTCAGCTCAAACCCATCGCCCCCTCCCCTATCACCACAGGCCCTGCTAAAAACATCCATCCCCATCTTACCAGTACTGAGAGCTCTCCCCGGAGCCCCCTCCTCTCCGGGCTGAGCCACCCCAGCCGAGGTGCTCCATGAGGAAGCCTCCTGCCCACACTGACCAGCACCATCCCTGGGGCCGTCCCAGGTCAGGTTGGCC
>NW_009261821.1:0-211 GCF_000687185.1 Egretta garzetta | reverse complement strand
GTGGGGTAAGAAAAGCCTGCTTCACCAGCTGGACTGAGAACCTACCTCTCCTCCTCAGTTAAATACTGCTGTCTCCTGAACCACTGGATGAATTTTTGGTCTTCTGTCATGCAATAGTTGTTGCATGCAGATTGCAAGAGCTTAATTTCGGCAATTACTTTAAATTCCTAATAAAATAAATAATCAAATAGGAACTCTAATTAGAAAACAC
>NW_009261820.1:0-211 GCF_000687185.1 Egretta garzetta | reverse complement strand
ACATGAGCCCCAGGGCCCCTCCAGCTCCCTGGGAGGGGTCAGTTATTGTCCCGGTGTTTCCTTTTATTTGGTCCAGGGGGAAGAAGAGCCACCACGGCTGTGCCCAGGCTCCCCCCGGGGATGCCGCCATTTGCCTGCAGCTGGCGGAGAGGGAGCAGGCCCTGCTGCTGGCGCAGGAGACCATCCAGGTGAGCCCCGTCCCCGTCACCCT
>NW_009261819.1:0-211 GCF_000687185.1 Egretta garzetta | reverse complement strand
ATTGCAGGGCACTACAGGTAACAGCAGGAGGTACCAGTTTAGTGGAATTGCTGACCAAGGTTGGAATTGCCCTGGTGACAAGCTCAGAAACACCCAAGGAAGCTACAAAGGGAGCCAACCTAGAGGTTTTCTTTTTATTGCCCTGTCCTATGTGCAAATCTTCTGTTGAGCTGAGCAGAAATGTGGCCACCCAAAACCAGGCTGTTTCACT
>NW_009261818.1:0-211 GCF_000687185.1 Egretta garzetta | reverse complement strand
TTTGGAGATCCCCCAAGCCTCCATGCACAGCCCTTGACAGTGCTGGAGCACCCTCATGGGAAGAATTTCTCTCCTTTGCCCAACAAGTTACCCCTTAGCACAATTTATGATTGCTGCCTCTTGACCTTTCACTGTGCACTTTTGAGAAGAATCTGTCTCTCCTCTACATTGCCCTCTAGGTTGTGGAAGACTGAAATTAGTTCCCCCCATG
>NW_009261817.1:0-211 GCF_000687185.1 Egretta garzetta | reverse complement strand
GCATCGGCCAGGCCAACAAGGTGATGATCTACCGGTTCGTCACCCGCGCCTCGGTGGAGGAACGCATCACGCAGGTGGCCAAGCGCAAGATGATGTTGACGCACTTGGTGGTGCGCCCGGGGCTGGGCTCCAAGGCCGGCTCCATGTCCAAGCAGGAGCTTGATGACATCCTCAAGTTTGGCACTGAGGAGCTCTTCAAGGATGAGAAGGA
>NW_009261816.1:0-211 GCF_000687185.1 Egretta garzetta | reverse complement strand
ACCCTGCCGGCAGCGGGTGGGGTATGAGTCTCATTGCATGGCATCACCCCATGGGCAGCTCGGTCCCAGGAGGACCCCACCACTGTACCAGGACGTGGCACCACCAGATCGGGCTACGGCACAGCCTTGGGCACCTGCGAGGGCATTAAATACACCTCTGCTCGCCAAAGCTTTGAAGGTGCTTGGCTGGATGAGGCCATGAAAACACAAA
>NW_009261815.1:0-211 GCF_000687185.1 Egretta garzetta | reverse complement strand
GCCCGCCCTGCCTGCCCTGCCTGCTGCCAGCACTGCTGCCTGCACAAGGCCAGCTCTGTTCTCCCAGGAAGTCTGCGGCCGGCAGCACCCTTAACCCCTTCTGCCCCCCCCGAGATGCTGGGGCGCGGGCAGCCTTGTGGGTCCGAGGGCACATCCTGCGCGGAGCAGAGCCCGTGTGGGGCAGAGCCTGTGTGGGGGCACATCCTGTGTG
>NW_009261814.1:0-211 GCF_000687185.1 Egretta garzetta | reverse complement strand
GAAATGCTCCCTTGCTCTTCTCCCTGTACATCCTTTTCCCCAGGTCAGCATGTCCATTCTGGCCTGGCTGGCTGGTCCTGGTTCCCACCTTGTGCTCCCTGCAGGGACCTGAGCTGATGGTGTTGCTCTACAGGGCAAGAGGGCTGTGGTGCCATGGGGTGACTCTGCACTGCCTGTACTGGTCAGGGTGGGAAGCAGACCCAGCCAGATG
>NW_009261813.1:0-211 GCF_000687185.1 Egretta garzetta | reverse complement strand
TCCGGCGCGTTATGGTGGCGGAAAAATCCGGTGCAGCATGGCGCGGCAGAGTGCGGCACGGTGGCGGAAAAATCCGGTGTGCCACGTCACGGTGCATCATGGTGGTGGAAAAATCCGGCACGGTGGGGCACAGTGCATCATGGTGGCAGAAAAATCCGGTGTGCCATGTCATGGTGCGTCATGGTGGCGGAAAAATCTGGCACGGCGCGTA
>NW_009261812.1:0-211 GCF_000687185.1 Egretta garzetta | reverse complement strand
CGGACAAGACAACTCCTTGGCCGTCTCCCAGGGGTTTGTTGATTGAAAGGCTTCCTCAAAACAACCCAGGGCCAGCTCGCTCGAGGCGTCCTCTTCGGCTTTAAAAGGCGCGACGGGGAAAGACAAAGCGTCCGGACACTCGCAGGCGACCGAGAAGGCGCAGGAAGGCCCGGCTAAGCCCTCGGAAACGCTATTCCTCGTGGGTTTAGCG
>NW_009261811.1:0-211 GCF_000687185.1 Egretta garzetta | reverse complement strand
CTCTCCTGTCCTCCAGGACCTTTCATAGATGATCTCCGGGGCGGGCGGGGAGGGGCCTGTCCGGCTGTAGGACCATCCTCATGGTGACATCACGTCGTCCCCGCCCTTGTCCCTCGCAGGTGGGCAGCTGGGAACACCGGATCCTGCGGATGAAGTACCCGGTTTGGTCGCGGTACGGGAAATTCCTTCAACCGGTGGACGACGACCAACA
>NW_009261810.1:0-211 GCF_000687185.1 Egretta garzetta | reverse complement strand
GGGGGTATAGGGGTGCATAGCAGGGTTTTAGGGGTCTATAGGAGCCTATGGGGGCCTGTAAGAGCCTATGGGTCCTATAGGAGCCTATGGGGAACTACAGGAGGGCTATAGGGGCCCATAGCAAAGTTTTAGGGGTCTATAATGGCCTATGGGGGCCTATAGGGAACTACAGGGGGGCTATAGGGGCGCATAGCAGGGTTTTAGGGGCCTA
>NW_009261809.1:0-211 GCF_000687185.1 Egretta garzetta | reverse complement strand
ACGGGACGCTTGGGGGGGCGGCTCACCGAGACCATCCTCCCCTCGGAGGGCATGAAGGCGGGCCGGTTGCTGAGCCGCAGCTTGGTCTGCAGGGTGTTGAAGTTGATCTCCAGCTGGCACTTCTCCTGCACCTTGGGGGGCTTGTGGACGCGCCGGTAGTCGCGGAAGTCCTCCAGCTTCTGCTGCATCTCCTGGATGGTCTTCTGGGGGC
>NW_009261808.1:0-211 GCF_000687185.1 Egretta garzetta | reverse complement strand
TGGTGGTTTGACCTTGGCTGGATGCCAGGTGCTGCCAAGCCGCTCTATCACTCCCCTCTTCTTCAGGACAGGTGGGGAGACAATGAGATGGAAAGAAAAAAAACAAAGCCATGGGTCAAGATAAAAGCAGTTTAATAAAGAAAAAGCAAAAGGCCGCATATGGTAGCAAAAGGAAAAAAACACCAAGATTTTATTCTCTACTTCCCATTAG
>NW_009261807.1:0-211 GCF_000687185.1 Egretta garzetta | reverse complement strand
CCGGGCGCAGCAGGGAAAGACGTGGGCTGTGCTTGGGACTCCTCGCCAGCTCCACGCTCCTGCCCTGTCCTGTCACTGTCTTGTCAGACACTGCCGGGCCGTGGCCACGCTGGCTGTGTATGGTGCCGTGGGGTGTCACAGCGTGGGGTCACAAAGGGCCCCACTGTGACCCGGCACTTGGGCCAGGAGGGGCAGGCCTCCACTGTGGGGG
>NW_009261806.1:0-211 GCF_000687185.1 Egretta garzetta | reverse complement strand
AGAGCAGAGCTGGCTTTTCACAGCCGCCCCCAGCGCTGGGCAGGGGGATGAAAGATTTGGAGGGGCCGGGGGGTCACTCCTGGGGGTGAATCCTGGCCCCCCGGGATCCAACAAGAGATGGGGACGCAGGGCAGATAGACAGCGAGGCGAACTCCCCTCACTTTGCAGCCCTGCTCTGCTCATCCCTGCTATTTTATTCTTCTTCTTTTCT
>NW_009261805.1:0-211 GCF_000687185.1 Egretta garzetta | reverse complement strand
TCCGGCAGGGAGCTGGTGCCGGGCGCCGGGGCGCTGCTCTACTACCTGCCCAACGGCACGCGGGTGACGCAGGAGGCCATTGAGCAGGTAGGGCCCGGGCACGTCGTGTCCCCAGCAGTGTCCCTGAGCCGTCCCTATACCCTGGGGGGACCCCAATAGGGGGGTGGCTCCTGACTTCCCCTCTGTGCTGCAGGAGCACTGCTGCTGCCGA
>NW_009261804.1:0-211 GCF_000687185.1 Egretta garzetta | reverse complement strand
GGGCAGCAAACCCCCCCACCATGGGCAGACATGCACTGATGGGGTGGGGGCACGGCCCCGCTGCCGCCCCCTTGGGGAGCTGGCACTCACCGTTCTGTGTCAGCTTCGTGGAGCAGACGAGCGTTGAGATTTGGAAGCTGTCCCGGGCCGACACGGCTAAGCCCGACGCCCCTCCGCTCACGCGGAAGGAGGAGCTGGAGAGGAGCTGCTG
>NW_009261803.1:0-211 GCF_000687185.1 Egretta garzetta | reverse complement strand
TGGTGCTCCCTGGCAGTGCTGCCATGATGGGACTCTTTTCCCCTCCACCCATGGACACAGGAATTGCCCTATAGCTCCGAAAAGAGATTTCAGGATAGATGTCAGGAAAAGAAAAAGTCTCTGAATGACCTTTATTATGTTTAAACACAGAGAGCAGGGCTCCTCATTTACACAGCCGCTCGGTCAGAAAAGCAAAGCAGACAGTGAATTA
>NW_009261802.1:0-211 GCF_000687185.1 Egretta garzetta | reverse complement strand
GGGTTCACAAAGGGAAAGTCCTGTTTAACTAATCTGATAGTCTTCTATGATAATGTCATCTACCTAGGGGTGAAGGGAAGGAGGTGGGTATAGTTTTTCTGGATCTTAGTAAGGTTTTTGATACTGTCCCTCTCAGCACCCTTGTGGACCAGTTGTCCAACTGTGGGATGAGCGGGGACATGGTGTGCTGGGTGAAGAACTGGCTGAAGGG
>NW_009261801.1:0-211 GCF_000687185.1 Egretta garzetta | reverse complement strand
CGCCCAAAATGGAGTCCCAAGGGAATGGGGTCCCCCCCACCCATGGGCGGACACCCCCAAATAGGGTCCCAGGGGAATGGGGACCCCCAGGGACCCCCACCCACCCCCAAAATGGGGTCCCAGGGGACATGGGGACCCCCAGGGATGCCCACCCATGGGTGTCACCCCCCAAAATGGGTCCTTAGGGGAGATGGGGACCCCCACCCGTGGG
>NW_009261800.1:0-211 GCF_000687185.1 Egretta garzetta | reverse complement strand
AGAGCTGATGTCCATCACAGCATCATGAAAGGGAATCTTCTAAGGGCAGTGCCTGATGGCTTAGGTCTGTTTCTAGTGTTGGTCTTAAGACCATGCCCAGGAACATGCATGGGAGAGCAAACACCAGTGGACAGCTAAAGTGAGTGAGTGTGCATGGTGGGGGCACAGGGCACTGTATTTTCACAGCCAGGCTTCCTGGGAGGGAGGTGAA
>NW_009261799.1:0-211 GCF_000687185.1 Egretta garzetta | reverse complement strand
TAATTTAAGGCAATCTCTAACCATTCGTTACACCTAAGCAGAGGCAGATGTGCATCCATATGCATTTTGGAGGAACTTCAGAAATTCTAACTTCATCGGCCAAGCCAGCCCGACGCCGACGCCCTCAGCCTGGGCTCCCGTTCAAGCGGAGGAGGTGAGGACGGCGGCGTGGACTCCACGGCCGCCCGGCGCCCGGTCCCTTCGGCGGTGG
>NW_009261798.1:0-211 GCF_000687185.1 Egretta garzetta | reverse complement strand
ACGCCGAGGCGTGCGGGCATTTGTCCTGATTTTCCCTGTCACTTACAATTCCCAGGAAGGGAAAAATACCAAAAATTGACACTGCAAAACCGGCAGCGCCCGGGGGGGGCTTCGGCTGACAGCTCCCTAAATGCTGATGTGCACAGGCCTGCAGAAAGAGCAGGTTTTAACCCAAGGCGGAGAAATTCTGCATCTCCTCCCCAAGAAGCAG
>NW_009261797.1:0-211 GCF_000687185.1 Egretta garzetta | reverse complement strand
TGGGCCGGAGCCACATGGTGCTGCTTAAAATGTTCGCTTTGAGATTCATAAAATATTTAAAGCCCCGAGTCAAGGCTTCTTCTATTTATTGCAGCGTATAATTCAAAATTATCGCGTATTAATAAGCCAATAATGATAATCTCGATAGGAAAAGCACGCTAGTTGTGCTGGTTTTATGGCTGCCCTTATCCTTCCTAATAACCTTTGGCTC
>NW_009261796.1:0-211 GCF_000687185.1 Egretta garzetta | reverse complement strand
ATCTGGTCTGGACCTGGAGCACCTTCCTCTCCTCCTTCTCTGACCTTGGTGTTCTCACGATTGTTTCCCACACTTTGTTTTTCCTCACTCCTCACTGCCATGCAGCCTTTTGCCCTTTTAGAAACATTTTTTTCAGAGAGGGGCCATCAGCTTGGCTGATTGCCTCAACCCTGGCCTGAGGTGGGTCCATTGCCAAGCTGACTGGAACTGT
>NW_009261795.1:0-211 GCF_000687185.1 Egretta garzetta | reverse complement strand
CCCCCCCCAAAAAAAAAAACCCAACCAGATCTGAATGAGGCAAAGCACGACGCAGCCGTGCCAAAACGATGACGATTCACCTCGAACCCCGGAGAACAATTCCTGGTGACAGCAAGCGGGTGGGGGGCAAAGCTCGGATTATAATTCTGGATTAACAAAATTTAGAAGAGCTGCCCACGCCCCTGTGCTGGGGACTGGGGGGGCCGCCCCT
>NW_009261794.1:0-211 GCF_000687185.1 Egretta garzetta | reverse complement strand
CAGTTGATTCTGCCACTCTACTCTGCTACTCAATTAAATTAAAGGAAGTGAAAAAATGAGAAGTTAAATTAATCCATATCTAGGTATCTTCTGAAATTCCATACCTGCTGAAACAGATTCTCTTCACAGTTGGACAATGGTGTTTTACACTGACACTGTTGCCACGCTAAATTAGAAACTTAGAGGTTTGTCACATCAATTTTAAAGGAAA
>NW_009261793.1:0-211 GCF_000687185.1 Egretta garzetta | reverse complement strand
TGTCATCTCCGTCACCAGGAAATTGCTCTTTTGGTGTAATTTTCCTCCAGTAATTAGTCTCTCTGTGATTTTTAGTCTTCGTGTCATGGTGTGAATGCACCGTGTTCGACAGCATACCTGCCGGGGAAGAGATCTTCCGTGATGGGTACGGAAATAACATTTTTCATTAAAGACATCAGAAAAATGGGATGTGGAGCTCCTCAGCAGCTGG
>NW_009261792.1:0-211 GCF_000687185.1 Egretta garzetta | reverse complement strand
TTCCCTGAGCAGGGCAGGGCTGGCATCTCATCCCGACCTGGAGGCCCTTGGGATGAAGCGGGATTCAGCTCCCCCCACGCACCCCACAGACCCCATGGAGCTGAGAATCCTCCTGGCTCAGCTCAGGCGTGCAGAGAGGAGTTTTCAGCACATGACCCCCTGCTCTGGGACCCTCACCGTGTTCAGTGGGAACCCAGGTGCTCACGTCCAG
>NW_009261791.1:0-211 GCF_000687185.1 Egretta garzetta | reverse complement strand
TCCCATGGGTGCTGGGTGGGGGGCTATGGGGGTGACACCCCATAGGTGCCAGGCAAGGGGGACGCCTGGGGGGTGTCCCTGGGTGCCAGACAGGGTGTAGGGGGGGTCACACTGAGGGTGCTGGGCATGGAGGGGGTGATGCCCAGGGACTCAGGGGTGCCAGGCAGGGGGTTCTGGGGGTGTCACCCATGGGTGCCAGGCAGGGAGGGAT
>NW_009261790.1:0-211 GCF_000687185.1 Egretta garzetta | reverse complement strand
CGTCCAAAGCTGAGCCCGGCGCTCTCGGCGCTGTGTCCTGCCCGTGTCCGCCTGTTCATGGGGAGCCGGGCTGGGGTTCCTCCAGGGGTGAGCGCCCAGAGGACCCACTCGCCCACACGGGGCATCTTGAAGGGCAAGAGCACAAGGAGCAGGGCAGGAGATGACGAGGAGGACGCGGGTTTCCTTTTCTGCTTGGCACAAAGCAAGAGGC
>NW_009261789.1:0-211 GCF_000687185.1 Egretta garzetta | reverse complement strand
CTTGTTCTGCTCATTCTCTGCTTCGGGATGAAGAATAAGACTATTTCCCGATCTCCCTCCATCTCCCTCTGCCCAAAATACTGCAGCTGGCCCCGTGACATCTGCAGGGCCGCTCCTCCTGGGCCAGGTTCTTCATGTTCTCCCGCCCGGGCCACTGCTCAGGTGCGATGGGCACCGACTCCTCCTGCTCCTCCTGCAGGCTGGGCGCAGC
>NW_009261788.1:0-211 GCF_000687185.1 Egretta garzetta | reverse complement strand
AGGAGTCAGCCCTGCTCTGCAGCAGTGAGCTCAGGGGGACTGTGGGGGAATGGGTCAGTCCTGGTGTTTGACTTTGTCACGTGAAACCACTCCTAACACAGCATCTGCACTCTTAATGCTAAGGAATGAGGATAGCAGAAGCAAGTTAGAGATGTTTGGGTATTTTAAATCTCCCCCCATTGCACCTGTGAAGTTTTCTTGGATTGCAGAA
>NW_009261787.1:0-211 GCF_000687185.1 Egretta garzetta | reverse complement strand
TGTTGGGAGCACTTTCCCCTGTACAATGACAAAGCAGTGGGACCTGTATGTCTGGCCGTGACAACTGTAAGTTGCAGCACCCAGTCAAGGATGAAGAGCAAGAACAAGACCAGCAGACAGCAGTACCCCCGCCAAGCACTGCAAAATGCAAATCTACCTTGGGCAAGCTTTTGGGTCAGGGACCCGCAGGCACATTACACACACATGAAAG
>NW_009261786.1:0-211 GCF_000687185.1 Egretta garzetta | reverse complement strand
CCCATGGTCTCCTTATAGCCAGAGTGGTGATATATGGGCTGAAAAGCACACACTGACGTGGGTGGGAGTTATGCTGGATGAACAGGCCTAGATGACATCAGTGGTACAGAATCCTCCTGTCAGCTCTTAACTTTTGGCATTCCTCTGTGACCAGAACTGTGGCCAACACTCTTGAATATCTTGATATCTTGTGGTTGGCAAGTTGCCTAGC
>NW_009261785.1:0-211 GCF_000687185.1 Egretta garzetta | reverse complement strand
GGGTATTGGGGGGGGGGCGAGGGGGATTTTGGGCAGCTTCCAGTGCAGAGTGCCCTCCTTTAATCTGCGACACATAGGGATGGCTGGGTAGTCTGTCCAGAAGGGATAGAAAGGGGGTGACCCCCTCCCAAGGGTGACCCCCTCCCAAAGGTGACCCACGGTTCGGTATGTGCCAGTTTCTCCTGTGATGGAGAGCCCAGACGAGGGGTGC
>NW_009261784.1:0-211 GCF_000687185.1 Egretta garzetta | reverse complement strand
CTTAGTTGCCAGCCGGGTTAAACCACGACATAGCTGTAGACAGAATGATGTTGATAACACGGTAGTGTTTTGGCTATTGCTATGTATATTTGGCTATGCTCACACAGCATCAAGACTGTCTCTCCAACATCTCCTCAACCCCTCATAAAGGCCAGTAGTCTGGGGGTGGGCAAGAGATTGGGAGGGGACATAGCTGGGATAGCTGACCCAA
>NW_009261783.1:0-211 GCF_000687185.1 Egretta garzetta | reverse complement strand
CCCCAACTGGGGGTGCACCTGGGCACAATGGGGACCCCAGAACCCCGCCTGGGGGCACACCCAGGCACAACAGAGGAGGGGTGAACCCCAGAACCCCAATTGGGGGCACACTCAGGCACAATGATGGGGTGCACCTGGCCCCAAAGGTGGGGTACACCCGGGCACAACATGAGGGGGCACCCCGGAACCCCAACTGGGGGCACACCCAGCC
>NW_009261782.1:0-211 GCF_000687185.1 Egretta garzetta | reverse complement strand
CCCAGCCCGGCTTAGCGCGGCTCAGCTCGGCTTAGCTCAACCCGGTTCAGCTCAGCCCGGCTTAGTTCAACTCAGCTCGGTTCGCTTCGGCTTAGCTCGGCTCGGCTCGGTTCGGCTCAGCCCCGGCTCGGCTCAGCTCAGCTCGGCTTAGCTCGATCCGGCTGGGTTCAGCCCGGCTCAGCTCAGCTCGGCTCAGCCCGGTTCGGCCCCG
>NW_009261781.1:0-211 GCF_000687185.1 Egretta garzetta | reverse complement strand
TGCCGGGGCTGGGAGCTGGGGCAGCCCTGGCACCGGGGACACGCACACGGGTGCACAGACACACACACGCGCGCAGGCACTTGCACGCACAAAAGGGCAGACACACAGAGCCAGCTGAGTTTTGTAGCCCCCGATGTGGGGATGCTGGGGCAGGGAAAGTCCCTGGCGTGTCCCCAGGGCTCCTCAGGGCAAGGCTTGGCAGCGCCTGGTG
>NW_009261780.1:0-211 GCF_000687185.1 Egretta garzetta | reverse complement strand
ATTATTTTCTTTTATTTGCCCAAGTATAAGTGAAAGAAAGCTGATAGCTACAGATATGCATGTGCGCACACATACCACATACATAAGTGAGTCTAAATTACTTTTTTTAAAAAAAAAAATCTTCCTCAGCTTAGGCCAGGACTTTAAGGGACATGGATTTCCCATGCAACAAGGAATGTGTTATTGATTCTTCATTGTTCAGAGGTGATCG
>NW_009261779.1:0-211 GCF_000687185.1 Egretta garzetta | reverse complement strand
GGAAGGAAGGGGGGGAAGGGGGGGGAGAAAATCAAGCTTTTTTTTTTCTTCCCCGATATTTTTTTGTATATGTTTTTGTTTTGTTTGTTTGTTTTGTTTTTGTTTTTGTTTTTGCTTTTGTTCTCGTGGTAAAGGCGACGGCGGTCTCTCAAGAGCAACCAAACCTGGAGCGGGGAGAAGGAGAAGACAAAAAAAAAAAAAAAAAAAGAAG
>NW_009261778.1:0-211 GCF_000687185.1 Egretta garzetta | reverse complement strand
CGCGGGACCCTGCCGCAAAGGGGAGCGGTGGCGGGGGGCAGCCGGGGTGCGGGGTGCTGGGTGTGGGATGTGGGGTCCGGGTTGCGGGGTGCAGGGTGTGCGGTGCGAGGGTTCAGGGTGTGGGGTGCAGGGTGTGGGGTGCTGGGTGTAGGGTGCAGGGTGTGGGCGGTGCAGGGTATGGGGTGCAGGGTATGGGGTGCAGTGTGCAGGG
>NW_009261777.1:0-211 GCF_000687185.1 Egretta garzetta | reverse complement strand
GGTATTTCTACCACAGCCCGGAGCCCTTCTGGGTCTACTAACCTTTGTCCTTCTTTTCATACGAATCCTAAGTATTTTCCTTCTTGCTGGTGCAGCGTAAGCTTAGAAAGACATGCACGGTGACCTTCTGCTGCTGAAGCACTACACAGCCAAATGGCATCTTTCAAGCAGTCTTGGTATGTCCGGCTGGCCAGTAACAAATCATCTGCCT
>NW_009261776.1:0-211 GCF_000687185.1 Egretta garzetta | reverse complement strand
CCCCGTCAGTGCGCCCCCAAACTGGGGGGGACCCCCCCAAACCGAGGGGATGCCTCCCAAACTGGGGGACACACCCCCAAACCTAGGGGATGCCCCCCAAACCGAGGGGGACGCCCCCAAATTGGGGAACCCTCCCAAACAGAGCGGAACCCCCCCAAACCAAGGGGACACGCCCTAAACTGAGGGGGACCCCCCCAAAATTGGGGGGGAC
>NW_009261775.1:0-208 GCF_000687185.1 Egretta garzetta | reverse complement strand
GCAGACGAAAAATACACAACTAGTGTACCGGGAGGGGTCCCCCACCCTTCCAATGCTATTTACTAGTCCGTTATTTACATTTTTCACAAGTCTTTTGCAGGAAGCACAAAAAAAAAAGTCACAATAAAAAATAAGTCCTTTATAGTGCCACCAAAGCGCAGACGGAAAGAACCAGGAAACCAAAAAAAAAAAAAAAAAAAAAAAAAAA
>NW_009261774.1:0-211 GCF_000687185.1 Egretta garzetta | reverse complement strand
TCCCCATCCCTCCAGGGTCCCTGTACCCCCACCATCCCTGTCCCTATCCCTCCAGTGTCCCTGTACCCCCAGAGTCCCCATCCTTGTCCCCATCCCTCCAGGGTCCCTGTACCCCCAATGTCCCCGTCGTCGCCCCCATTCCTCCAGGGTCCCTGTACCCGCAGGGTCCTCGTCCTCATCCCCATCCCTCCAGGGTCCCTGTACCCCCACC
>NW_009261773.1:0-211 GCF_000687185.1 Egretta garzetta | reverse complement strand
TTCCTGCTTTTGTATTTTTAGTCCGTACCTCTAAGATTTATCATTAGTCCAACAAGATTACACACGCCTGCCGCCTCGATCCTCTTAGGCACCTGGAGCAAATTTCTGTCACGTCCTCTCCCCCAGCTCCCTTCCCACCTTGGGGCCCTGATGGGGACCCCCCGTGCCCAAACACCGCATGGACACCTGGTTCAGCTTGACCCTCCTGCCC
>NW_009261772.1:0-211 GCF_000687185.1 Egretta garzetta | reverse complement strand
CGGGGGCCTGCAGCGGCAGAGAGGGGTGCTGTCAGCACCCCGGGCTGGGAAGCCCTCTCCCTCACCCGCCGCCGGCCCCTTGCCTGCCCTCCCAGGCTCACCCGGGTGTCCAGGCACTGCAGGCCAGTGCGGTCAGCACAGCTCAGCACCCGCGGGTGGGCGGTGAAGTCGCTCCAGCGCCAGGGTGAATGGTCCCGAAAAAACATGGTCT
>NW_009261771.1:0-211 GCF_000687185.1 Egretta garzetta | reverse complement strand
CTTTCCTTCGCGCCACGCAGTGCTGGTTTGAGGGGTGGGGAAAGCGTCGCCCAAATTTAGTCACCGCACCACTTCGTTCTATTTATTTAACAACCAAGGAAAGCGGCAGCGGGCCGAGCTGGTGGGGAGTTTTTCCTGGCTGAAAGGGGAGGGATTGCACTTGAGGGGGTGGGAGACGAGGCGCTTGAGGGGCAGGCAGCGCCGAGGGGGA
>NW_009261770.1:0-211 GCF_000687185.1 Egretta garzetta | reverse complement strand
TGCCTGCCCCCCCCGGGCGCCAGCCCACCCTGGTCCTCAGTGGGGAGACACCCCACCCCCCCGCTCAGCCCTCCCCTTTGTCCCCTGGTGCTCCCCGCCGTCCCTTGGGTGCCCCTGCTCCCTTGGGGTGCTGGGGCGGTGCTGCTGACCCCCCCTGTCCCCGTCTCTGTCCCCTCCCCAGGAGAAGGAGCGGGCGCACGAAGGGGCTCGG
>NW_009261769.1:0-211 GCF_000687185.1 Egretta garzetta | reverse complement strand
AGATGGTGTAGATTAATAGGACTTTTTTTTTTTCTCCCCCTTTTTTTATTTATTTTTTATGGAACTATCTAATCTGCTGGAAACATAAAATGGTTTGGGGACTGTATTTTTACCATTAAATACGAGATAAAGCAGTTTTATCTCCTCAATCCTGCTTTGCAAATAGAAAGGAGACCAGTTCAATTCCTGCATAATGCGGGTTACAAATTCA
>NW_009261768.1:0-211 GCF_000687185.1 Egretta garzetta | reverse complement strand
CAGATTCTTGCTGGGCTCTTTCTCAGTCATAAAACTGTGGGGTTTGAGGAAGGCACTTAGAGCACTCCGCTTTCCACCTGCTAGATATACGATACCACCTTTTCCCACAAGATTTACATTTCAGCAAAACCCAAGCCTGATGTCAAACCTCATAAAACTTAGGAACTAGCCCACATGTAAAGCAGGGAATTACCCCTGTTTTCCACCAACT
>NW_009261767.1:0-210 GCF_000687185.1 Egretta garzetta | reverse complement strand
CTCCAATCTCTTCCGCACTGTTACACTTTCATACACAGTTTTCCTGCGCAAAAGGCACAGCGCGACCGCCTGTCAGTGCCTCCAATCTTGCCCTTCTTCTTCTTTTTTTTTTCTTTTTTTCTTTTTTTCCCCGCAGACCCCCCTGAATCCGGCCGAGAAATCAGAAGAGATAGAGAGAGGGAGGGGGGAGCGGGGTTGGAGAGAGAGAGA
>NW_009261766.1:0-210 GCF_000687185.1 Egretta garzetta | reverse complement strand
GGGGGAGGGGGGGGACAGCCGCTCTGAGCCCAAGCTCCTGGGACACAGCCCCCCACAGCCCTGAGCCCAGAGCTGTGCCCACCAGCCCCAAAAGCGCCTGCTGTCCCCCTGGTCCTCACCGATGCAGCGGTGCTCGTGCAGCACCCAGCCCCTCTTGCAGCGAAGGCAGCTGGAGTCCTCCGGCCCCGTGCAGCGCCCGCACGCCCGGTA
>NW_009261765.1:0-210 GCF_000687185.1 Egretta garzetta | reverse complement strand
ATCTGGCTCTCTTTTTGGCCCAGCTGGTTTTAGCGCTGCTCCGACTGGCACGACTATTAAGTTTAACGTAAGTTCTGGTTTTCCTTCTTATCCAAGCCTGCTTCCTGCAGGAAGCGTCACATTTGGCAGTTACTCGCCTAGTCAGCGAGCCGGAATTTAAAAATGAGTAGTTCCTAGGCAAGTATGCAATGTTCTGAAATGATTAGGAAA
>NW_009261764.1:0-210 GCF_000687185.1 Egretta garzetta | reverse complement strand
ACAGACACCCAGACTGCCAGCTCCACCTCTGGAGGTGATAGCACCACCAGCTTTTTAAAATCCTCCCCCTCTTTAGGAGCTCTAATCCTATCACAAGCCAGCTGAACTTCAGCCCTTAAGCGTTTCGGCAAATCCCATCTTTGGCAGATTAATGAGCAAGCCAGCAGAAGCACAAATCCTTCATGGCATCCCATTTTGGGTAGCAGCACC
>NW_009261763.1:0-210 GCF_000687185.1 Egretta garzetta | reverse complement strand
CCTGCCGAGAGACCCCCACTGAGAAGCAACGCGGGTGTTTTTTTATGGATTTGCAGATTATTCTGTATTTCTCTCTGCTCTCCCTCCGGAGCGTGTTCCTGGCACGGGACCAAGCCCCAGCTCCAGCAGCAAGCGTGAGTCATCCCGGCAGGCAGCGGCCCGGGAGGGGGAGGATGACCCAGGCTGGGAAGCGAACGCCACGGCTTTTCC
>NW_009261762.1:0-210 GCF_000687185.1 Egretta garzetta | reverse complement strand
ACCATGATCAAGTACGGCATCAACAACATTCGGGAGCTGGTGGGGCACCGGGTCAACCTGCAGATGGTCTACGACAGCCCACTGTGCCGCCTGGCTACCTAGGCCCCACGCGCCGGGGAGGGGTGCCCCCCAATAAACCCCCTTTGCCCAGCCGGGTGCCTGTGTCTGTGCCCAAAAGCAGGGACCGCGCGTGGGGCGGCGCTCGGGGAG
>NW_009261761.1:0-210 GCF_000687185.1 Egretta garzetta | reverse complement strand
AGGAGTGCTGGAAGCAGGTCGAAGGAGGTGATCCTTTCCTCCTGCACATCCCTGGGGAGGCCACACCTGGCGTCCTGTGTCCAGTTCTGGTCTCCCCAGGACAAGAGAGACATGGACGTACTGGAGAGAGTTCAGTGAAGGGACTAAGATGATGAAGGGACTGGAGCATCTCTCTGGTGAGGAAAGGCTGAGAGAGCTGGGTCTGTTTAG
>NW_009261760.1:0-210 GCF_000687185.1 Egretta garzetta | reverse complement strand
AGGAGGAGACAGAGGGCCAAGTAAGTTAACCTTACAACTCTCTTATCAGACAATTCAGAGAGGTATGGCATCGTATTTCTGGAAACACAGGCTGAAGTCCATCTCACTCAGACATTTGACTGAAATAGCTGACCTTTTCTGGACTTCATTCTACTCTTACTTGCAGTCATGAACTTTCTGACTGACTGGAAGTAGTGAGAACTGTGGAAA
>NW_009261759.1:0-210 GCF_000687185.1 Egretta garzetta | reverse complement strand
GTGTGAAACACAACCTTCTCCTGCATGCCACCCGTGGGATGTGCCAGTTCTAGGAGACCCTTCCAGGATGTGCCCTGCAGCCAAAGACTTATTGTATTCAGGGCTGTGAAGATGTCTCCTCCAGTGAGCTCTATGCATTTTCCTACTCCAGACTGCCTTTAACCTCTCTCTGTCCCTCTCCTCTCCCCTCGCTGCCTGCAGGCAGTGCCC
>NW_009261758.1:0-210 GCF_000687185.1 Egretta garzetta | reverse complement strand
GGGACAATGGGGGAACCAAGTCACCCCAGAGCCTCCCAGGGACACCCCAGGGGACACCCCAGAACACCCCAGGGGACAATGGGGGGGGAGGAGTCACCCCAAAGCCCCCCCGGGGACACCCCAGAGCCCCCTTGGGGACAATGGGGGAACCAAGTCACCTCAGAGCCCCCCTGGGGACACAGGGGGAGGGACATGGGTCACCCCCAGAGC
>NW_009261757.1:0-210 GCF_000687185.1 Egretta garzetta | reverse complement strand
CCCGGACGAGGAGGAGGATGAAGAGGAGGAGCCGGCGCTGAAGGTGAGCGAGGAGAGCGGTGGGCCAGCAGACGATGGGTTGGGCTGGTTGCTCTTGGCCATTCCTTGACCATCCCCAACCACCCTTGGCTGTTCCTTGGCCGTCTCCTACCATCCTTGACCATCCCTGTCCACCCTTGGCCATTCCTTGGCCCTCCCCAACCACCCTTG
>NW_009261756.1:0-210 GCF_000687185.1 Egretta garzetta | reverse complement strand
GGTGAAGTCAGTGATTCTAACTGTTGCTTAAAAATACATTATATATATGATAATGGGAAGATTCTGAAACAAATAATCTCTGAAATATGGAAGTTAGCCCACGTTCCTGTCCAAACTTGGGATAGATTGGACATGTTCTCATCACTCCTGGGCAGCCCATGGGTTAAGCATTTCTTGTTCTACTTATGTATGATTTAGCAATGTTATTTT
>NW_009261755.1:0-210 GCF_000687185.1 Egretta garzetta | reverse complement strand
CATTTGTGGGTCTGTAGTCCTGGGGCTAGAAGAAGACTCGGCTCCCTCTCGTGCCGGCCACAAACCCACTGGAGGTGGGATTCCTCGTGCCTCAGTTCACACATGCATAAAATAGGCACCTGCGTGGGATCTGTTTGTGTCCACTACCATGGTAATTAATGGAGATTGAGGGAGTAATTCAGGTGGGAACACCTGGTGACATTCAAGGTG
>NW_009261754.1:0-210 GCF_000687185.1 Egretta garzetta | reverse complement strand
AGGTCCCTGGAAGGAGCCCAGAAGGTGCACAGGTCCTCGGAAGGTCCCTGGAAGGTCCCTAGGTCCCTGGAAGGAGCCCAGAAGTTTCCCAGGTCCCCAGAAGGTGCTCAGAAGGTCCCTGGAAGGGACGCAGTGACGGATGAACCACGCTGGAGATGCCCCAGCGCATGCTCTCCACAGACCTGGCACAAACCACCCCTCTTCTTCCCA
>NW_009261753.1:0-210 GCF_000687185.1 Egretta garzetta | reverse complement strand
AAGATTGTCCCCATCTTTCCTCTGGGCCCCCTTAAAGTACTGAAAGACTGCAATAAGGTCCCCCTGCAGCCCTCTCTTCTCCAGGATGAACAACCCCAAGTCTTTCAGCCTGCCCTGATAAGAGAGCTGTCCATCCCCCAGATCATTTTTGTAGCCTTCCTCTGGACCTGTTCTAAAAGTTCCATGTCCTTCTGTGCTGAGGGCTCCAGA
>NW_009261752.1:0-210 GCF_000687185.1 Egretta garzetta | reverse complement strand
GACCCCCTGACGCAGGGCCGCCCGAGGAGACCCAGCTGCTGCGGGAGATCCTCTTCGCCCCCCTGCCCCGTGAGTCCCCAGCTGGTGGCACTGGGAGCGGTGGGCTCTGGGCTGGGGTGCTCCAGGCCCTCACCACCCCCCCACCGCAGGGCACGTGCCCCCCGAGGCTGAGGAGCCGGAGGAAGAGGAAGAGGAGGAGGAGGAGGAGGA
>NW_009261751.1:0-210 GCF_000687185.1 Egretta garzetta | reverse complement strand
TCCCAGCACCCCCCGTGAACTGGTCCCAGCATCCGCCTTGAACTGGTACCAGCATCCGCCCTGGCCTGAACTGGTGCCAGCATCCCTCCCCTCCCAAACTGGCCCCAGCATCCACCCCAAACTGGTCCCAACATCCTTCCTGAACTGGTCCTAGCATCCCCCCCCCAGACTGGTCCCAGTACCCCCCCCAAACTGGTCCCAGTGCCCCGT
>NW_009261750.1:0-210 GCF_000687185.1 Egretta garzetta | reverse complement strand
GCTGATGGGCTCCCCCGAGAGCTGCCGGAGGGCTGGTGTGTCCCCAGGGGGGGACCAGCCCCCCCATCCCTGCCCCAGCACGGGGCTGGGCAGTGGTGGGGTCCGCTGGGGCTGGGGGGTCGCCCCCCATGCCTTCCCTTAGACCGGGGTGGGCTGCACGCAGCCGCAAGAGTACGGTGCAGGCAGAGCAAACTTCTAACAGCACTCTGC
>NW_009261749.1:0-210 GCF_000687185.1 Egretta garzetta | reverse complement strand
CGCCCAAAATAACCTTGCAAGAAAAAAAAAAAATTATAAAATTAAGGCGAGCTCCTGCGAACGAAATCTTTCCTGGCAGCGCCTGAAAAAAATGTTTATACCTTTTCCTGGACAAAGCTGTGCGTGTGCAAACCCACCTCCCCCTCCCGCACGCGTTCTTCTTTGGGAACTTGCACAAAAGGCGTTTTTGTGGACAGGCTGGGGGAGACT
>NW_009261748.1:0-210 GCF_000687185.1 Egretta garzetta | reverse complement strand
AGGGGGACAGGAGCCCCCCCCCTCAGCCCCCTCCTCACAGCACCCTCGGGGACTGGGGACGCTGCCATGAGGGGGCAACCGTCACCCGGGGGAGCCGGGACACACGGGGACGGGAGTGGGGACGCACTGGGACCATGGCTGGGGTGGGGAGGCAGCCCAGCGCCCTGCCGCCTGCCAAACTGGGAGCAGTTGGGAGCAGCTGGGGCCAAA
>NW_009261747.1:0-210 GCF_000687185.1 Egretta garzetta | reverse complement strand
GGGCACCCACCGGGGTGGCAGGGACCCACTGGGTGCCAAGCCGTGCCACCACCAGCGGGGACCCCCCTTGCTGCACCAGGTGTCCAGGCACAGCCTGCTTTTGGGGGAAAACCCTCTGGTTTCAGGCCGCTGGGAAGAGGAGGATGATGAGGAGGAGGAGGACGGTGAAGGCTTCCTGGAGGGAAGAGCAGCTGAAACTGTGGCAGGGGG
>NW_009261746.1:0-210 GCF_000687185.1 Egretta garzetta | reverse complement strand
CCTGCACCTGGGTCAGGGCAATCCCCAATATCATTACAGGCTGGGTGATGAATGAATTGAGAGCAATCCTGCAGAGAAGGATTTAGGGATATAAGTAGACGAAAATGAGATATGAGCCATCAATGTGCTCTTGCAGCCCAGAAAACCAACCACATCCTGGGCTGTATGAAAGAAGTGTGGCCAGCAGGTCAAGGGAAGTGATTCTCCCCC
>NW_009261745.1:0-210 GCF_000687185.1 Egretta garzetta | reverse complement strand
CTCCCAGGGTCTGCTGGAGCTGCTGCCCATGGGTGCTGGTGGGGTCCCCCTGCACCCTGACCCCGGTGCAGAGCACCCCAGGGCTGGCCTGCAGCAGCGCACTGGCCACCACTGCTGGAGACATGCAATGGTGAAATTAGGCACAAGTCCTGCAAAATAAACTGGAGGAAGGGGGAAAAAATCCCTCTGGCTGCAGCCCAGCTGCTCTCC
>NW_009261744.1:0-210 GCF_000687185.1 Egretta garzetta | reverse complement strand
CGCAAAGCTCACGCCAGCCCCCGCAGGGCGTACTCAGGCTTTTCGTGCTTTAGGGAGGCCGAGCGCTAAATTGCACGAGGGGACGTATTCTGCCACAACCGCCCTGCGGGCGCTTCCTTACATTCGCCTGCCCCTGCAAATGCTCACTGCTCCAGGGAGAGCTGCAGCCCATGGGTGACCGTCCCTCCTTCCGCTCCAGAGTAAACGCCC
>NW_009261743.1:0-210 GCF_000687185.1 Egretta garzetta | reverse complement strand
CTGCCTGCACCCAGCCGTGCCAGCAACCTCCCTGCAGCCCCAGGGGCACAGGGACACCCCTGTCCCCACCGGGACCCCGTGGCTGGGGCAGGGATGGAGCCAGGAGCAGGGCAGGGGGCAGGGGCCGGCTGCAGCCCCCTGGAGGGACAGGGACAGGGGCAGGGAGAGGGACAGGGACAGGGGCAGGGGCAGGGACAGGGACAGGGGCAG
>NW_009261742.1:0-210 GCF_000687185.1 Egretta garzetta | reverse complement strand
GGGGGTCCCCAAAACCACGGGGGTGTCCCCAAAATCGGGGGGTGGTCCCCAATACCCCAAGGGCTTGTGTGTCCCAAAATGGGGGGGGTCCCCAAAATTGGGTGGGGTCCCCCCAAAATGCCACGGGGGTCCCCAACATCCCGGGGGGGTCCCCAAAAT
Source organism: Egretta garzetta (assembly GCF_000687185.1). Classification (NCBI taxonomy): domain Eukaryota; kingdom Metazoa; phylum Chordata; class Aves; order Pelecaniformes; family Ardeidae; genus Egretta; species Egretta garzetta. The sequence goes on along the minus strand of NW_009261742.1, from coordinate 51 downwards.
CACAAGGGGGTCCCCCAAGACTCCTTAAAGAGCCCCAGTGCCCCCTCAGAG
>NW_009261741.1:0-210 GCF_000687185.1 Egretta garzetta | reverse complement strand
AAGCGGAGGAAAATCTCTAACCTTTTTTTTCTCCTCTCCCCCTTCTTTTATTTTTTTTCTCCTTTCTCTCTCTTTCTCTCCCTTCGCATCCTGTCTCCCCAGAACGAAATCTTGAAAAGCACAGTTAGCAGCAACGATAAGAAAACCAAAGGGAGGACTGGCTGGCCGCAGCATGTCTGGGCTTTGGAGCTCAAGCAGTGAGCACGGCAG
>NW_009261740.1:0-210 GCF_000687185.1 Egretta garzetta | reverse complement strand
GAGAGCTCTCCAAGGACACTTGCCATGGGCTGCTCCTTCTGAAGGTGCAAAGCACTCAGGCAGTTGCGACACCAAGACAACTTGTGCCTTTCCCGAGATCTCAATTCACCTGGCAGCTTCTGGGAACTTCTTGCAGCCTAACATGTTTGAGGGAGGGTAAGACAGGCATTTAGCACAGGGGCAAGGCAGATGTGAGACAGGACTTGTAGA
>NW_009261739.1:0-210 GCF_000687185.1 Egretta garzetta | reverse complement strand
TGGGGGGGAGCCGGCACGGCCAGGCCCCACGCCAGGAGGCAGTGGGTTTTGACAGCGGGTCTGCAATGTTTTAACCCAGCTGGGAGCAAGGAGCGGAGCCCAGAGCAGAGCGATGCAAACCACTTCCAGACGCATGGTGGGAAGGAGCCAGGGGGGAAGGGGCAGGCAGCAAGCTGGGGGGGACTGGGGGCAGCTGCCTGCTCCTGTGGT
>NW_009261738.1:0-210 GCF_000687185.1 Egretta garzetta | reverse complement strand
TCCTCTCCGCTGGAAAGGACAAGGCAAGAACATCTTCCCTTACGGGAAAACCTCTTCCCGACCTTCCCACTTCTCAGCCAGCTGGAGCAGCCCCTCTCCGGCACAAAGGCAGGCGTGAAATTCGGCTGGCTAAAGCACCCGCTCGCGCCTGGCCCCCCAACCTCGGCGACCGGAGGGCAATTAGCAGGATTTTTCCAAACTTTCTTGTTT
>NW_009261737.1:0-210 GCF_000687185.1 Egretta garzetta | reverse complement strand
CATTGCCGGTCGTTCCAAACCCTCTTGGCAACTTAATTCGCCTTTTGGCCAAAGCCGGCGGCCGCGGGGAGGGGAGCCGGGGGAGATTTACGCTGTGTGCCGAAGATCTGAAATATAAAGTTTAATTCTTGGTGAGGGGGGGATTTCAGGGGTGGGTGGAGCGGGTGCTTAAATAAAAGCACATTCCCCTATTCAAATAAAAAGTACAGA
>NW_009261736.1:0-210 GCF_000687185.1 Egretta garzetta | reverse complement strand
TCTGACCTGGAGCAAAGTGAAAACACCCAACCTTTCCCCCAGGCCCCACTCCAACTTTATCAAAATGCATAATGCCAAAATAATTAGGACCAATGCATTGACTGATTGCCTGTGTCGGTTATGTCTTCTGATCACTACTGCTGCCTACTAGCCCTAGAAAAGATTCAGAAAAGTAGGGGATGAGATTACAGAGACAGAGAGCTCTGTAAA
>NW_009261735.1:0-210 GCF_000687185.1 Egretta garzetta | reverse complement strand
CCCTGAATTCTGTAAGTCGGTGTGGGGATGAACGTGAGGCAACCGGCAATGTGGCCAGTGGAGATCTAGTAAATCCACCAGAAGAAGAAGAGAGAGACTGAGCTCTCCCTACGGCACATCACTCCAACTGTTCAGGTGAATAACTGTATGAGCTGCCCTGACCATCATGAGTTCAGGTGCCCTTCGTTTGGACATCAGCTGTCATTGCAT
>NW_009261734.1:0-210 GCF_000687185.1 Egretta garzetta | reverse complement strand
CGGGAGGGGACGGGCACCCCGGGAAAGGACGGGCACCCCGGGGAGGGACCCGCACCCCGGGGAGGGACCGGGACCCCGGGAAGGGACCGGGACCCCGGGGAGGATCCGCAACCCAGAAGGGGACGGACACCCCGGGAAAGGACGGGTACCCCGGGAGGGGACGGGCACCCTGGGCAGTGACCGTCTCCCCCAGGAAGGGACCCGCACCCC
>NW_009261733.1:0-209 GCF_000687185.1 Egretta garzetta | reverse complement strand
ATGATCTCCCGAGGTCCCATCCAACCCTTGCGATTCTGGGATTCTGTATCTGCATAGAATGCACCGCCTGCCGTGGGGGATGATGGGTCTCTCCCCCCCGCCTGGGGATCGCCACCGCTACGACTGATCCAGCTGAAGGTGGGGCATGGCCGGCAGCCAAGGCAGCATCACGAACCCCGCACAGACCCTGGGGCTCAGGGCTTTCTTCT
>NW_009261732.1:0-210 GCF_000687185.1 Egretta garzetta | reverse complement strand
CCGCCTGCCCCCACCGCCCCGTGGCCCCCCCCAGCTGGCCGGGCATAAGGAGGCTTTTATCGGTGCTCAAAGCCACCCTCACATCTGCTCCGTGCTCGCCCCACGCTTTGACGTCAGCCTGCGCCGCACCCCACTCCATGCCACGCTCCGGGGGGGCCCTGGGCACAGAGGGGCCCTGTTGTGGTCACAAAGTCGGGTATTTTCATACAA
>NW_009261731.1:0-210 GCF_000687185.1 Egretta garzetta | reverse complement strand
AAAAAAAACTTAAGAGTTCAGAGCTTGGGGGAAGCTTCCTTCATTAGTCAAGGTGTTTTGATATGGTATTAAACCAATGTTCAATAAAATACTCACTGTTATTTTATTTCACTGGCTTTCTTGGTGAAGCAGGCGATGCCTGCAGGGTGCTGGAGACCCCCACCCATTCTGATGCCTCTTCCCCGTGTCCGCCTCAGTGGGGGGATGGCC
>NW_009261730.1:0-210 GCF_000687185.1 Egretta garzetta | reverse complement strand
ATGCCTGGAGTGCCCGTGGTTTTACCTGTGGGAACACACATGTGCATGTGGGGACAAGCATGTGCATGGCAGGGACATGCCTGGAGCACTGTGTGTGTGCATGTGAGGACACGTGTGCAGTGCAGGGACATGCTTGAAGTGTCCCATGGGGGGACATGTGTGTGCAATGCAGGGACATGCCTGGAGCACGTGTGCATGTGAGGACACGCA
>NW_009261729.1:0-210 GCF_000687185.1 Egretta garzetta | reverse complement strand
CTGGTCACATCACAGTTTAGACTGCAGGCCAGAGCCTGTTCTCCTAAGTCTTGTCTGAGCCAGAATGCAAGTGTGTGAATTCCCCTTACACCTCCAACAGCAATTCAACCTTCTGACCTGTATGCATAATAATTTAAATACATCCCTGCTTGTCTAAAAGTTCCTATGGCACTGAAGTATGTCATAGAATCATAGAATCATTTAGGTTGG
>NW_009261728.1:0-210 GCF_000687185.1 Egretta garzetta | reverse complement strand
ATGAGGGCTCCCCTCAGCCTCCTCTGCTCCTATTGCTTCTAATAATATTATTTCTATCTAGAGGATACAATACCAATAAATAAAAGGTCAGATACAATACATTCAGAAGGCACGGGGGGAGGCAGCACCCCCGGGTGGGCGCAGCTACCGGAGGAGCTGCAGGTTTTCCTCTTCCCACCCGCGCGAGAGCCCGACGGCTCGGGGGAAAGG
>NW_009261727.1:0-210 GCF_000687185.1 Egretta garzetta | reverse complement strand
TGTGAGCACAGCCAGCACCAGCCCGCCGCAGCCCGGCGGGGGGACACCGCGCTCCCCACAGCCATGTTGCTCCCTAGTTCTTTGTTAAGTGCTGGAGGATGAGGCTGGCACAGCCCAGCAGGCAGCGCTGGCCTGGATGAGGATGGGCTTTTGGGGGACAGCAGCTGCCATGCCAGTGTGCAATGGGTGCAGTGGGTGCAGTGGGTGCAA
>NW_009261726.1:0-210 GCF_000687185.1 Egretta garzetta | reverse complement strand
ACCATTTTTATGGGGTTTTTTGGGGTTTTTTTCGTTATCTTTGCAGATTTTCTCTTCAAATTCCTCGTGATAGGGAGCGCCGGCACGGGCAAATCCTGCCTCCTCCACCAGTTCATCGAAAATAAATGTGAGTCCTTTGATCCGGAGCTGTATCCCGGCCGCTCCGGGATTCCTTTTTCTCGGCGCTGCTGGAAAACGCCGCCGTGATAT
>NW_009261725.1:0-210 GCF_000687185.1 Egretta garzetta | reverse complement strand
GTGTGTTTTTTTTTTTCTTCAAACCCTTGGTTACACAGTTACTATTCTATTACGGCTATAATCATATTAGTATAAAGATAAAAATAAAGTTCATAATCTGGAATGTGCTTCCTTCTGAATAAGCTCATTCATATTGGCATAATTGTACTGATATAGTACAACCACAGGAGTACAGCGTTTGGAATAAGCAAACTGGAGACACTGTCTGCC
>NW_009261724.1:0-210 GCF_000687185.1 Egretta garzetta | reverse complement strand
AATTTCCTGTATTTCCATTTGTGCCCATTGCCTCCTGACCTTACACTGGGCACCAATAAGAAGAGTCTGTCATCTTTACTGTCTCCCAACATCAGGTATTTATATATATCCGTAAAATCCCCTTGAGCCTTCCCTTCCCTGGGCTGAACAGTCATGGCTCCCTCAGCCTTTCCTCAAATGTCAGGTGCTCCAACCCCTTCATTATCTTCA
>NW_009261723.1:0-210 GCF_000687185.1 Egretta garzetta | reverse complement strand
TACACGCAGCCCAGGGGCATCGCACCCATGGCCCAGCTCCTCCCTGGGCCGCCCCTGCCCATCTGCCAGCACTCACCGAGCTTCAGGAGCCAGCCCTCCCGGTCGGGGTTGAAGAACGTGTGGGTGAGGTCATTACCGTCATCCTCAGGGATTTTGAAGGGTTCGTTCTTGATGCTCTCGTAGAGGTTCTGGTACAAGGACACACAGCGT
>NW_009261722.1:0-210 GCF_000687185.1 Egretta garzetta | reverse complement strand
TGCCGGGGCTGGGGGCGAGGCAGGGAAGAGCCTTCCCCAGCCCTCCCGCTCCCTCTGCTTCAAAGAAGGGTCAGGAGCTCCTGCTTTGAGATGCTCCCTGGTTTTTTCTTAATTTTAATTTATTGGTTGTTGCATGGGTTTTGTTGTGGGGTCCCCCATTCTGTTGTGTGTGTGTGTCCCACCCCAAGCTCCCTTAGCTGGGGTGTTTGG
>NW_009261721.1:0-210 GCF_000687185.1 Egretta garzetta | reverse complement strand
GCTCACCCGGTCCCCGGAGAGGTGCCAAGACATGGCCAAATTTTGTTAAGAAGAACACAAAGCACTTGGCCAAAATTGGTTTTCCCGCCCCCCAAAAAAAGCCTCGGGAGGAGGAGGAGGAGCGACAGCACCTCTGGCAGCCCGGGATGCGAGAGGATTTTCCCCCAGGATTAAAGCAAAGCTCCCCTAAACCTCCGCTGTTTTAACATC
>NW_009261720.1:0-210 GCF_000687185.1 Egretta garzetta | reverse complement strand
GCCCCCCCCCAGCGGCCCGGGGCGAGGGCAGCTTTGGGCAGCTTTAAATGTTTGCCCCCGGTCAGTCCGCACTCGCTCTTTGCCTTGCAGCCGCAGCGGGAAGAGCGATCCTTTCTTCGGCAGACGGAAAGAGACCAGAAGAGCGATTGCTGGGTTTGGGTTTTGGTTGGGTTTGTGTGTGTGTGTGTGGTTTTTGTTTTGGGTTTTGCG
>NW_009261719.1:0-210 GCF_000687185.1 Egretta garzetta | reverse complement strand
GTGAGATGTTGGTGAAAAAGAAACCTGAGGGCCGAGTGGCTCTGTAGGAAATGCCGACCCTTGGCTTTTTCTTGGGGTTTCTCTGTTTTCTGCTGTGGTGGAAGGATTCTGCTCGTCTTTTAAATGCGCCTCTGCGCATCTGTTGGCGTGGCTGAATGAGAAAATTGTGCAGAGGGCGTCTAAATGATACTGGCTCTTACGTGTCTCCTT
>NW_009261718.1:0-210 GCF_000687185.1 Egretta garzetta | reverse complement strand
TGCTTTGCAGACACCCTCAGGCCAGAGACCCTCCCCAGCCTGTCCGATTTGGGGGACCCCGCAGAGGCTGTCAAGAGGGAGAAGAAGGTGAGGCCAGGATGGTCCCATCCCAGGTGGGCTCAGGGGTGGCTGGGATGGGGGATCCCCCCGTAACTGCTCCTCTCCCTCCTCAGATGAAAGCCGCTCGCCTCAAGTTTAACTTCAAAGCAG
>NW_009261717.1:0-206 GCF_000687185.1 Egretta garzetta | reverse complement strand
TTTTTTTTTTTTTTTTTTTTTTTTTTTAACATAGGGTTTTTTCAGCGAGGCTGCTGCGCCTTCCCCAGTCCGCCCGGATTCCTCTGGGATGGGGGTGTGTACGTTAGATATTTAATAAAGCGTGAAAGATATTACTCTAAGCGAGTTGTTGGAAGCGATTGACTCCGCCACAATTCATCCTTCAACCCGGAGTGGAACGCTTATTA
>NW_009261716.1:0-210 GCF_000687185.1 Egretta garzetta | reverse complement strand
ATAAATTGACGGCGCCGGCTGGGGGCCGGGGAAGCGGTCGAAGGCGTTCGCCCGGGAGCTTAAAGCTCGGCACAATGATTCTTTAGATTTGGGGCTTTTGAACGGAAACGGGGGCTTTGATTTCTCGATAGCTATTTTCTATGATTTGATTTTCGTTATTTATTTATTAAATTAATTTTTTTGTTCCCCCCCCCACCACCACCACCACTC
>NW_009261715.1:0-210 GCF_000687185.1 Egretta garzetta | reverse complement strand
CTGTGTGACCTCCTGAGCCACAAAGTAACAGAGCAGGATCCACAAGAGTCCATCAATGCAGGCTTTGGTGCTGGTTTGGCACCTTCTTCGGATGGAAGGAGGGAGTGGAAAAGAGCTGAGGATCGCTGTTTTGCACTGGGGTATTCAACGACGCACCCACCACCAGAATTTCTGAGCGGCAGAAATAATACAAGGCAGCCCTCAAACACA
>NW_009261714.1:0-210 GCF_000687185.1 Egretta garzetta | reverse complement strand
CTGTGTGACCTCCTGAGCCACAAAGTAACAGAGAAGGAGCCACAAGAGGCCATCAGTGCAGGCTTTGGTGCTGGTTTGACACCTTCTTTGGACGGAAGGAGGGAGTGGAAAAGAGCTGATGATCGCTGTTTTGCACTGGGGTATTCAACGACACACCCACCACCAGAATTTCTGAGTGGCAGAAATAATACAAGGCAGCCCTCAAACACA
>NW_009261713.1:0-210 GCF_000687185.1 Egretta garzetta | reverse complement strand
TGGCTGAAGCAGGAGCTTGGTACGTGAAAATGGGTTGAGGGGGAGTCTGTGCCAGTTCTCAGACCTGTCTTTCAAATTACACAGATGCATTCTGAAGGATCAGGAGAACTGTTGGAGAGCGTGCTGCTTCCAGCTGCAGATAAACAGAGTCTGTACCTGCAGTCCATATCAGAGGAGCAAAGCAATGGTAATTTGATGATGGAGCAAATG
>NW_009261712.1:0-210 GCF_000687185.1 Egretta garzetta | reverse complement strand
CAGGGGGATGGGGACATGGGGACAAGGACATGGGGACATGGGGATGGGGGGACAGGGACAGGGACAGGATGGGGACAGGGGGATGGGACGGGGATGTGGGGACACGGGGATGTGGGGACAGGGACATTGGGCTGGGCTGGGGACACGGGGACAGGATGTGGGGACAGGATGGGGACGTGGGGACAGGATGGGGACAGGATGGGGACATGG
>NW_009261711.1:0-210 GCF_000687185.1 Egretta garzetta | reverse complement strand
CCCCCGGGGAGCCACACCGAGTTCCCCGGGGACTGGCTGGAGCCCACAGTCTCTTCCCAGAGGCCTCCTGCCAGCTCTCACTCACCTCAGACCTCCAGCCCCTGCGGGCAACTTTGCAACTCCCTGTCTGACTCGCTCATCCAGCAGGAACCTGGCATCCCTGGAGGCTGCGCTCCGTGTGTCCAGCCCCAGCTTTTACCCTGCCTCCTG
>NW_009261710.1:0-210 GCF_000687185.1 Egretta garzetta | reverse complement strand
AAGCACCTGCAGAAGCCAGAGGCCTGATCCTGCTCTCTCAGCCCCTGTGAAAGGCAGGATGCTAACAACAGTCCAACTTGCTTAGAAAAATGAACACTATCTGGAACTAGCATCTGGCTTGAGACCATAGAAATATGGCTTTGTACTCTCCAAACAAGTAGTTAGGCTTTAAAAATAAGGGTTCAGGCCCCCCAGATGAGGCTTTGGGCC
>NW_009261709.1:0-210 GCF_000687185.1 Egretta garzetta | reverse complement strand
AAACACTGTGAGAAAAACTTAAACAATGTCTCCGTTTTGTACCTTTAATCTACTAAATGTATGTTAATCTTTTGACACTTCAACGTGGAAGTCATATAAGCCAACAGATGAAAACACAGATTGTTGTCATCACTGTTGGGTTTGTTGTTTTTTCTCAATTTCTATTGCCATGCTGTGCAGAAAATCTTCTGACCTGCTGAGCTTGGTTAG
>NW_009261708.1:0-210 GCF_000687185.1 Egretta garzetta | reverse complement strand
TTTCATTTCATTTTAATCATATTTTATTTATTATTTTTTTCTTTTACCTTTAAAATGTATGTAATTTTCTTTATTTATTTTTCAATTTATTTTATTTCATTTATTTTACTTTTTAATTGTACTTCTTTTCTTTTTAAATTTTCTTTAATTTTCTTGCTTTTCTTTATTTTTAAATGTCTTTCCATTTAATTTCTTTTATTATTGTGCTTT
>NW_009261707.1:0-210 GCF_000687185.1 Egretta garzetta | reverse complement strand
AGGGGTGTGGGGACAGAGGGCAGCACCCAGGGATGGGACGTGGGGACATGGGGACACCACTGGGGAGGACAGGTGCCATGGGGGGGGACACACCAGAGGGGAAACAAACAAGAGGGGACAAGGGACACTGAGGACATGGGGAGGGGAGAGGGGACAGGGAAGGGGACACAGGGACATGGGGAGGGGACATGGGGACATGGGGACCCCCCA
>NW_009261706.1:0-210 GCF_000687185.1 Egretta garzetta | reverse complement strand
GGTGGAGGTTAATAAGAACTTTATAACAATCTTGGAGTGGAAATTTGTGTATATGAGTGCATGCCTATTTGCCTTTGAAGTTGCCCTTCCCAGACAGCGATTGCAAGATTTTATGCAGTCAGAAAATATGCAGATTTCTGCAGCCACCGATCTCTGGGATTCTTCAGGACATACGGGTGGGCTCTGTGGATACGTGGATGTCTTATTTTG
>NW_009261705.1:0-210 GCF_000687185.1 Egretta garzetta | reverse complement strand
CCCCCACCGGGGGCAGCCAGGGGTGGCTGCGCCCAGGGGCCTCCACCCTACAAAGCGGCGCCATTTTGGGGCTAAACCCCAGGGTTTGGGGCGCTGGGTGACACCAGGTGACACCCGGTGACACCCGGCTCCTCCACAGGCAGGTGACAACGAGGGACAGCCCCGGGGGGTGACAATAAAGTGGTGACAAAGTGGCTCTGGGGTGGCTCC
>NW_009261704.1:0-210 GCF_000687185.1 Egretta garzetta | reverse complement strand
GGGCACCCATGGGTGCCCTGCGCCCCACCCAACATCCCCACGTGTGTCCCCCCAGTGTCCCCATGTCCCTTTCGAGGACACCAACATAGAGGGGGCACCCAAGGGGGGAAGGTGGGGAGATGTGGCCACCACTATGGGTGGTCCCCCTGGAGATGTGGGTCGCTGTGGGGCACTGTGGGGCACCCATGGGTGCCCTGCGCCCCACCCAAC
>NW_009261703.1:0-209 GCF_000687185.1 Egretta garzetta | reverse complement strand
AGGAATGTCTGGTAAAGCTCGATCAACCACTGCTGTGGTGATCTTTATGCTTAACTGATCAAGGTGACGCTCATGTTCTGTAGACCATGGCACCAAGGTTGCGGGGTCACTGCCACGCAACAAGGCAAGGAAAGGCTGTAAGTCCTGGTTAGTGAACCCCACTAAAGGCCGAAGCCATTGCAGTTCTCCTACAAGTCGCTGAGCGTCAT
>NW_009261702.1:0-209 GCF_000687185.1 Egretta garzetta | reverse complement strand
TCAAACTGCTGTCATCTTTTGACTCGTAAATACATATATTGATATGTATCCCAGATACAAAATCCTTATAGGCCTTTTTATAACATAGGCATGTTAGGCCTACAGTGTTGCTTTCAATATTTTGGACAAATTCCAACTAGATCATTGCATTCTGCATTGTTAAATTTTCCCTGAGCTTGTAGCTGGATGTAGTGGTCTTCCCCTCGGCT
>NW_009261701.1:0-209 GCF_000687185.1 Egretta garzetta | reverse complement strand
TGAGGGTCTTGGCATCCCAGTGAAGGTCTTGGGATCCCCAGGAGGGTCCCTCTGAGGGTCTTGGAATCCCTGTGAGGGTCTCAGGGTCCCCATGAGAATCCCTGTGAGGGTCTCGGGATCCCCATGAGGGTCGCAGTGAAGGTCTCAGGGTCCCCATGAGGGTCCCTGTGAGGGTCTTGGCATCCCTGTGAGAGTCCCAGTGAAGGTCT
>NW_009261700.1:0-209 GCF_000687185.1 Egretta garzetta | reverse complement strand
GGGGAGGTCCCAGAGGTCCAGGAGGATCCAAAAGTCCTGGAGAACCCCAAGGTCCTGGAGAATCCAAGAGGCCAGGAGATCCCAAAAGTCCTGGAGAACCTCAAGGGTCCAGGAGGTCCATGGAGGGGGAGGGGGAGTGAGGAGAATGATGGGGTTTGGGGGGGACCCAGGGGTCTGGGGAGGTCCCAGAGGTCCAGGAGGATCCAAAA
>NW_009261699.1:0-209 GCF_000687185.1 Egretta garzetta | reverse complement strand
TTGGTATTTCTGTTTGATTTTTAAAACTAGTCCATCAGTTTAGACTGCCACCTTCCTGAGACTTAGAGAACATTGGGAGTTCGCTTTGTCCTACTGTTGTACCTAGTCCAAGTCTAATCCATTAAGTTTTTAAGCATTGTTACTGATGTGTTCAATGACCATTCCCTACTTACTTTTTCAAGAAACATGAGATAACATAATGAGGCAAT
>NW_009261698.1:0-209 GCF_000687185.1 Egretta garzetta | reverse complement strand
GCTCCTGCCCCTCCTGGGGGGTGCTGGGACTGGGCTGGCCGGGGCTGGGTTGGGCTGGGACTGGGACAGGGCTGGGACTGGGACTGGGACTGGGGCTGAGACTGGGGCTGGGAGTGGGACTGGGACTGGGGCTGGGATTGGGACTGGGATTGGGACAGGGGCTGGGACTAGGACTGAGGCTGGGCTGGCACTGGGGCAGAAGCAGGGGC
>NW_009261697.1:0-209 GCF_000687185.1 Egretta garzetta | reverse complement strand
AGTTTCAATGTCACTTGAATGACAGATTAATAACACCACAGAAATTTGAAAAGATTTTTTTCCAATTTCGCTAAAGAATATAAAAGTTAAGTTTCATTTTTCTACTTCTCTAGAACAAATATAATAGAACAATGTATCTAACTTTCTTTAAAGGCAGGTAGAGTCTTTCTTCCCCGCTTCCTTTAAAAAACAACCAGAAAATAATAAAA
>NW_009261696.1:0-209 GCF_000687185.1 Egretta garzetta | reverse complement strand
GTCCATCTCTTCCCCACCCTCCTCAGCTCACCCCAATGGTCAGTTCTTGTTGCCTCCCCACAATGTGGGGACTCTCTGGTAGGTTTTTACTCCATAATGCCTAATGCTGCCTTCAGGAAGAATTTCTGGACTGTTTTGATTCGTCCCATATCTGTGCAGTCTCTGCGCACACAACTAATGCCACGGGCATGCCTGGGGCCTTGTCCTTC
>NW_009261695.1:0-209 GCF_000687185.1 Egretta garzetta | reverse complement strand
GCCCCACCCTGGCTCACCCACTCACGGCTGCCCTGCTGTGCTGGCTAAGGCTGGGCAGGAGTGAGTTTTCTTTGCCGGCGCTTGCGTGGTGCTTTGCTTTGGATTTGTTACCATCTGCCTGCCAATGGCCATCTCATCGTCACCGAAGAGCTCGCGTCGGAAGGGCCCCACGATGGCGTCCATCCCCGATCATGGCGTCCATCCCCTGA
>NW_009261694.1:0-209 GCF_000687185.1 Egretta garzetta | reverse complement strand
TATGTTCTTGTTTTCAGGATCAGGTCCAAAAGCAAATGCTTTCTAAGAAAGATGGAAGGAAATTCAGGGACAGAACCCTACGCGGAATAAAAAATTCAGGACTTTGAAACAGTGCCAGCATAAGCCAGTGAAGGAGCTAAGAATTTCAAAAACTTTTTACAGAACTTAAAAAAGCCAACTTTGACAGGACTAAGAAAACTCAATTCCAA
>NW_009261693.1:0-209 GCF_000687185.1 Egretta garzetta | reverse complement strand
TCCTCTCCTGTATCAAGCACTTGCTATGACTACTCGGCCTGGCAATCTGCTCCAGAATTCACCTTTCGTCTTGGTCACAAGAGTTCTAATCTTAGAAGTGCCTAGAGTCATTTGGGCAACTTTGGTTTGTTTCAGGTTTCCTCTCAATCAAATTAAATTTCCAATATTCTCTGCTGCTCAAAGGACTATCAAAGCAGTTTGGATTATGC
>NW_009261692.1:0-209 GCF_000687185.1 Egretta garzetta | reverse complement strand
AAAAAAAAATGCGAGGAATGTGTTTATCCGCGGTCATATCAGTGTCTCTCTTTAGTTTTATATATGTGGTGATTCATGGCCTCGGAGGGGAGGTGAATTTGTGTCAATCCGTGAATTGGCTTTGCCTGTTTGGCAAGTTTGTAAAGGGTTTGGTCAGTTGTAGAAGGGCTTAAATAATTGTGCCTAATGGAAGGGTTCTGGTGGGCTTT
>NW_009261691.1:0-209 GCF_000687185.1 Egretta garzetta | reverse complement strand
TTTTTTAATTATTACTGTGATGACAAAAAGCTCCGATCTTAAATTAAAACAATAATCTGCCTCTGAGCTCAGGCAAAATAGATCCGTCCTGTTAATATTAGCACAGCTTTAGTGTGTCTTCTTCCCTTTCTGTGAAGGAAAAAAAACTATGGATGTGCACAACAAACATAATGCTGGCAGCATTCAGCTTTCCCTTCCTAGGTAGGCCT
>NW_009261690.1:0-209 GCF_000687185.1 Egretta garzetta | reverse complement strand
CTAGGGGAGTCACCGGGCTTTGGACCCCAGCTGGGGTGGCTGGCACCAGCCCCAGCCCCAGGACCACGTCCCCAGGAGAAGGATCAGGGACACATGGAGCATCAGGGGAGGACGGGGCACTCAGCCCATCCATCTGCTCATGGCCACTCACTTGGGACCACGCTGGGGCTCCTGCGCAGGCACTGGAAGGGGCTGCCCAGGGACGGGGT
>NW_009261689.1:0-209 GCF_000687185.1 Egretta garzetta | reverse complement strand
AAAGATTTAATATGCATCTGGGAATAAGAATTTCTCTTCCACTTATTGTAAGACACCAAACACTGAGGGAGAAAAGAGAATCCTATCGGTTTGTCACATCCCACCCTTTCTTCATTGTTGGTAAGTTTGTGCTGCCTTTCAGCGATACAACAGCATAACAGAACAGCATTTGTGTTACCCAAGTGTCCATCTCCAGGGGCATACTGGGA
>NW_009261688.1:0-209 GCF_000687185.1 Egretta garzetta | reverse complement strand
CCCAAGGTTAACGGTGCAGGGAGGTCACAGGGAGCCTGGCACAGCCAAGCATGCGAGGGGTGACCCTGCCGAGCACGAGGTGCGCTCCGTGCCCGTGGGGACCCCGCAGCGTCGCTGCTGCCACGCCTTGAGACTCTGCTGAGCGGGACCTTCGCTCCCTGCTCACCATCCCATGCGGTGCGGGGGCTCGGCCGGGCTGCGCGCATCCC
>NW_009261687.1:0-209 GCF_000687185.1 Egretta garzetta | reverse complement strand
CTCTCCAGGCAGCAGGAGAGGGGGGGGAAAAAGGGAAGAAAAAATAAAAGGGAGAAGGCGAACCCCTTTTCAAGCCACCCCTTTGCTGCCTGAGACGGGGAAAGGGCGAAAAGGGACTTACCGGGTTGAGCTTGGAAGCGGGGCTGTGCTGCGGGGGGAAGCGAGGAAGGAAGGAAGGAGGAAGGAAGGAGGGAAGGAAGGAAGGAAGG
>NW_009261686.1:0-209 GCF_000687185.1 Egretta garzetta | reverse complement strand
GTCAGGGGTTGGGGGGGGACATGCCTGACCCCCACCCCATCTCCCATCCCAGGTTCGACTACCAGGAGCTGCTGCACAACTCCACCTTCTGCATCGTGCCGCGGGGCAGGCGCTTGGGCTCCTTCCGCTTCCTGGAGGCACTGCAGGTACGGGGCAGGTGGGGGGAATGGGGGACCCAACTCCGGGGCCCAGGGGCTCTGCCCCAGCCT
>NW_009261685.1:0-209 GCF_000687185.1 Egretta garzetta | reverse complement strand
CCCCAACTCTCTCAGCCATTCTTCACAGGAGTGTTGTTCCAGCCCTCTGATAATTTTTATGGTCCTGCTCTGGACCCATTCCAACAGGTATTTCTTGTACTGAGGACCTGAGAACTGGATGCAGTACTCCAGATGACATCTCACCAGAGTGGACTGGAGGGGGAGAATCGCCTCCCTTGACCCGCTGGCCACACTTCTTTTGATGCAGC
>NW_009261684.1:0-209 GCF_000687185.1 Egretta garzetta | reverse complement strand
CAGCGCGTCTCCCTGCTCACCCTGTCCCTCGCAGCCAGCCCCTCACCTTCCAGGACAGGCTGCCAAGGTGCATTGCCCAACAGCATCACTCCCCCAAAAATAATAACATATAAAACCCCAAACCACCCAACCTAAACCCGAAGATTTGTGCCATTGTAATCAGGGGGTGCCGGATCCCACCGATGGCACAGGAAAGGGAAGGCGGGGAG
>NW_009261683.1:0-209 GCF_000687185.1 Egretta garzetta | reverse complement strand
AAAAAAAAGAAAAAGGGGGGAAAAAAAAAAAAAGAGAAAGGGAAGGAAAAAGGGGGGGGGAGGTTGGGAGGAGAAGGGGGAAAAAGAAGAGAAGGGGGGGAAGAGAAAGAGGAGAAAGAGGGGGGGAAGAGAAGGGGAGAAAGAGAAGGGAAAAGAAAAAGAGAAGGAAGAAAAAGAGAAAGGGGGGAAAAAAGAGGTTAAAAAGTTTC
>NW_009261682.1:0-209 GCF_000687185.1 Egretta garzetta | reverse complement strand
AATCGTTTTAATTTTTCCTTTTAGGAAAGATGCAAACGCCGCATTGCTAAGTAACTTTGAGGTAAGTTTACCTGCGTCCTGGTTTTAAAGCAGCAGTTTAAAGCTGTAATCAGTCACTTTTACACTTTGGAAGCTGAAAATTGGCAGTGGCAATCAGCAAGACCTGCATGTGATTTCCACCCCCTCCATTTCATTTGTTACTAAGAAAA
>NW_009261681.1:0-209 GCF_000687185.1 Egretta garzetta | reverse complement strand
AAAGGAGAGGGGAAAAGGAAAAGGAGAGGGGAAAAGGGGGAAGGGGAAAATGAGAGGGAAAGGGAAAGGAAAAGGAGGAAAAGGAATAAAGTAAAAGCAGGAAGTGAAAAGGGAAAAGGAAAGAGAAGAAAAAGGAAAGAGAAAAAGATAAAAATAAGAAGAAAAATAGAAAAAAGAGGGAAAGGAAAAGGAAAAGGAAAAGGAAAAGG
>NW_009261680.1:0-209 GCF_000687185.1 Egretta garzetta | reverse complement strand
CGTGCTGATCTCCGCTTGTGTCTCCCTCCCCAGGGCCACCCCGGTCTCATTGGCCTGATCGGGCCCCCAGGGGAGCAGGGGGAGAAGGGAGACCGAGGTCTCCCCGGCCCCCAGGGCTCCACGGGGCAGAAAGGAGAAACTGTGAGTGTGGGACCTGGGGAATGGGAGAGACTGGGAGGGCGGTGAGGAGGGGCTTGTGGCTGGTGTTG
>NW_009261679.1:0-209 GCF_000687185.1 Egretta garzetta | reverse complement strand
TGGGGGCTGGGTGTGGGGGTGCTGGCAGGCAGGGACCCCCCCGGGAGCGGGATGTGCTAATTCCTGGGCTGAGGTTTGCAAAGAGGAGCGAAACCCGTGCCCGACGTCTATGGCATGTGGTTGATGAAACCTCACGATGCTGGAGGGCAGGAGGAGGCCCCCAGCCCTGGTGCCCCCCTGCCCTTGGCAGCTCTGCAGAAGCTCATAGG
>NW_009261678.1:0-209 GCF_000687185.1 Egretta garzetta | reverse complement strand
GTTAATGCTGGGAACCGTGATCTCACCTTGACTCACATACTGGTAATCATATGGGTTGGTGGTGATCAGGAGCATCTCTGAAAAGAAGGAGGAAACACATACAGATCCAATGTAATTGGCATGTGAAGGAATTAAATGGTGTTCTATGACCTTTGTCCAGAGCCCGTTAGTGATCTTTCCTACCGATTAGCTCTGGCTTCTTGTTGGAC
>NW_009261677.1:0-209 GCF_000687185.1 Egretta garzetta | reverse complement strand
CCCTGCCTGCCGGTGGCCCCACGCCTTCATCGGGCGTGAGCGTGCCTGGCCCCATGGGGAGATGGACGGGGGAAAGAGCGTTTTGGTGGAAAGGAGCGTTTTTCGCTAAGCAGGGGAGGAGCTGGAGCCGGTGGCTCCTGGTCTGCAGTGGCCTGGGGCCAGGCAGTGGCAGCACAGGCGGTGACGCCACGGAGCTGCCTCCGAGTGGC
>NW_009261676.1:0-209 GCF_000687185.1 Egretta garzetta | reverse complement strand
GAGCCAGGGAGGGGGCTGCAACCCACCCCCCCAGCCTTGTCCCCATGTCCCCAAGAGACACCAGTTCCAACGTCCTGGGAAAAGCAGGTCACATCTGGCTGCGGAGGAGCTCCGAGATTACGGCTCGGCTTTTCTTCCCGGTTAATTGGAAGATGCTATCGGGCGGGTGGGATGCGGTACCCTGCCAGCATCACCGGCCGGGGCAGGGG
>NW_009261675.1:0-209 GCF_000687185.1 Egretta garzetta | reverse complement strand
TGCACGGTTTTGACATTTGCTCGTTCACACTTTGAGCCACCAGGCTTTCAAAACACTTGTGTCGCCAAGACTTTTTTTGAGAACGGGAACTAAATACTCTGGGCACGTGCTAGATTGCATGTTGATGTGTGTAGCGTGGACTTGCAATTCACGGGTCAGCCCCTGAGCGTTTATTCTTTCACTTCTCTTCTCCTCTAAGCTCCCTCTGG
>NW_009261674.1:0-209 GCF_000687185.1 Egretta garzetta | reverse complement strand
CTAGAGCTGGTTCATCCCACAGCCTGTAGGATGTGTGAGGAGGATTCTCAGTTTCCCTGCTGTAGTGGAGGAGGACGTACCCTTTAGCAGGGCTTCCCAGCTGCACTGTCTGTGGGACGGGGAATGATGGTTTCTTTTTCTTGGGGATGACTGTAGGGGTGCAATGCTGGGTGTGCAGCCAGGGCTGCCCAAGGCTGTCCTTCCAAAGA
>NW_009261673.1:0-209 GCF_000687185.1 Egretta garzetta | reverse complement strand
CCACCTATTCACACCCCGAGGGCTGCCTGGCCACGCCGCGGGCGGTGATTTCGGCCACCAGCCAGCACGGAGGCTCCGGAGCTGCCACCGCAGGGCAGGGGAACGCGGAGCCTCCCATCCCGAACCCCACCTCTAACCACCGCCCAACCCTTCTCGCTCACCCCAGATGGGAAAACCTGAGACAGAAATCCTTTTTTCCAGCCCCCCTC
>NW_009261672.1:0-209 GCF_000687185.1 Egretta garzetta | reverse complement strand
GACTGGGGGGGGGCGGGGCTATGGGGATTGATGATGTCACTCCCCAGCCGTGATGTCACCCCCCCGATCGATGTCGCTGCCCAGCATCAATGACATCACCCCCATCGATGACGTCACCCCTGCTGATGATGTCACCCCCATCCGTGACATCAGCCCCATCGATGACATCACCCCATCAATGTCATCACCCCCATCGATGATGTCATCCC
>NW_009261671.1:0-209 GCF_000687185.1 Egretta garzetta | reverse complement strand
GTAGCACTTTCCTTAAAACCCCCCGCAATTGCTGCTGGCCGAAGAGGGGGGAAAGCGAAGAGCGGGGCTATTCACGCGTGAGGGCTCTGGGCCCCCCCTTCACTAATTTAAACGCGATCGGGTTTGAATCCGCAAAACGGCGGAGCGGGGGGAGCGGGAGGGGAGGGAGGAGGGGGGGGCACAAAGGAGCTGGGAGTCGGGGAAGTCAC
>NW_009261670.1:0-209 GCF_000687185.1 Egretta garzetta | reverse complement strand
CGGTGCTGCCGGTAATTCATCCAGCAGCAGGCCTCAACGTCGGTCTCATCGATCCCCCAAAAAGCCAATTCCTCCTCAAAAAGAGGCCCGCAAACATCAGCCGGGCAATGAAGTTTCCCGGTTCGGTAATAATTTAAAACGTAAGCAAAAACGGCCGGGTGACGATCGAAAAAAAATTCCCCCGCTGAGGGATCGTAATCGAAACGAGC
>NW_009261669.1:0-209 GCF_000687185.1 Egretta garzetta | reverse complement strand
CCAAAGGAGTGAGGGCAGTGATTGTCTTGCATTTCTCATTCCTCATTAGACCATCTGGACACTTCTGGGTCAATTCTTTGGCCCCCTCTGGGGAAGGAGAGGGAGGAGTGAGCACCTGTGGGGTTGCTGAGCCATTGGCCAGAGACAACCACTGCAGCAAGGAAGATTTTCATAACTGGCAGTGAATTCAGTGGAGGAGAGTCATTGAG
>NW_009261668.1:0-209 GCF_000687185.1 Egretta garzetta | reverse complement strand
TCGGGGTCGGGGCCCCCCCAAGCCGCTGGCTGCGGTAAGGGGAGCTCCTGCACAGGGGGAAGTTCCATATCGCGGACCATTGTCGTCGTCTTCTTTCCCTGCTTGGTCCCACCTGGGTTTCGAAGGCCAATAAGCCCGTTCAGAGCATTACTTTAGAGATTTATTTTTTTATTTTCCTCTAAAAAAGCTGATTTTTGCAGCAGGCCACC
>NW_009261667.1:0-209 GCF_000687185.1 Egretta garzetta | reverse complement strand
GAGAATCCTCCTCCCAGATCCTACAGGCTGTGACATGAACCAGCGCTAGGAGGTGCCTCCAGATTCAATGCCATGCAGCCAGAGACTTACTGTATAGAGGGCTGTGAAGATTTCTCCAAAAGTGTGCTCTCAGAATCCTTCCACCTGAGGCTGCCTCTAAGCTCTCTCTGCCTCACACCTCTTCCCTCGGTGCCTGCAGGCAGTGCCCT
>NW_009261666.1:0-209 GCF_000687185.1 Egretta garzetta | reverse complement strand
CTATACATTGGAATACATTCATCTTCTTAATGGTCTATATGTTTGCTAATGCTTCAAAGAGTTGTTCTGAATTATCTTATGAAGTAAGTCTGGCAGTTGTCTTAATTTCTTGATGGATATTTCAAATTTCATTATGAAAAACAATTTAATAAGGAAACTTGTTAATCCCATACCGGTAACTAACTGAACAATTCATTCTGTTAAATTGA
>NW_009261665.1:0-209 GCF_000687185.1 Egretta garzetta | reverse complement strand
GCCCCGACGCCTTCCACCTCCTGCGCCATCCCAGTACCGGGGACCTGCCCTGGCCCGGCCTCCTCCTGGGACTGGGAATCATCTCGGCTTGGTACTGGTGTACCGACCAGGTGGGACTGGGGGGCACTGGGAAGGGGACTGGGGAGGAGTGGGAGGGCAGTGGGAGGTGCCGGGAGGGACTGGAAGAGGATTGGGAGGCACTGGGAGGG
>NW_009261664.1:0-209 GCF_000687185.1 Egretta garzetta | reverse complement strand
GTGTGCCCGGGGGTCGGGGTACCAGTACACGCGTGTGCCCGGGGATCATGGTACTGGTGCACACGGGGATCATGGTACCGGTGCACGCGTGTGCCCGGGGGTCACGGTACCAGTACACGCGTGTGCCCAGGGATCATGGTACTGGTGCACGCAGAGATCACGGTACCGGTGCATGTGTGTGCCCGGGGGTCGGGGTACCAGTACACGCG
>NW_009261663.1:0-209 GCF_000687185.1 Egretta garzetta | reverse complement strand
GCCTGAGCCTCTGCAACACCTCCCTGCCCGAGAGCGTGCTGGCAGCAGGCATTGCCGAGGACGTGGGCGTCGTTTGCAGGGGTGAGTGGCGCTGCAGGGGCCCCCCAGGCTCTGGGCTGCCTGGGCACCAGCCCCTGAGGGCAGCGGGGCTTTCTTCCCGCTGCAGGGAGCCGGCAGGTCCGGCTGGTGAACGGGCCCGGGCGCTGCGC
>NW_009261662.1:0-209 GCF_000687185.1 Egretta garzetta | reverse complement strand
CTAAATCCTCTGGGCAAAATCCCACCCCGGCTGCGCTGCCCTCCCCTCCCACCCGGGCTGGTTCAAACACAGCAATGCCGGGACCCGCAGCCCAGCCGAAACACGAGGCACCTTTCCAGGGAAATCTCCACTTCTGGAGGGGTCCCACGCTCCCGCCTTTAGGAAATTTAACAAGTGGAACTTAAGCTCTCCAGCGCAGTTTGGGATTG
>NW_009261661.1:0-209 GCF_000687185.1 Egretta garzetta | reverse complement strand
TGTGTGGGGGGTGGGGGTGTGTGTTTTTGCCCCAGTTGGGAGCTCCCCTGGTCACAGCGTGTGGCGCCGGGGCGCTGGTGGTGACGCGGTGCTGCCCCCAGAGCTGAAGCAGGCCTTCCGGGAGTTTGACAAGGACCGCGATGGCTACATCAGCTACAAGGACCTGGGCGAGTGCATGCGGACCATGGGGTACATGCCCACCGAGATGG
>NW_009261660.1:0-209 GCF_000687185.1 Egretta garzetta | reverse complement strand
CCTGCCAGCCGCTGGGCTCCCTGGTGCTTGCTGGGCTCCCTCTGGCTTGCTGGGGTCAGCAGGAGTCATTCTGCAGCCCCAGTGCCCAGGGCTGCTTGCAGGGGTGGGGAGGGGGCGTTAGGGGAAGGGACTCACCGTTGTCTTCATCAGCTGCCCTGGGCTGCAACAGCTTTGCTGCAGCCGGGGACCTGCGCCCGCTTTTATGCTGC
>NW_009261659.1:0-209 GCF_000687185.1 Egretta garzetta | reverse complement strand
AAATCCCTGTCCTCCCCCCAAAATCCCCAGGACACCCCAGACACCTCGAGACCCCTGGGATCCCCCAGACTTCTGAGACCCTCGGATACCCCCAGACCCCCAAACCTCCAGTGTCTTTCCAGACTCCCCAGGACCCCCTGGGGTCCCCCAAACCCTCTGGACCCCTGAGACCCCTAGGATCCCCCAGACCCCCCCAGAACTCCTGAGTC
>NW_009261658.1:0-209 GCF_000687185.1 Egretta garzetta | reverse complement strand
GGTCCCCAGCCCCCAGGGGGGGGGTCAAGGGGAGGACGGGCCCCACGCTTGTTCCCGCAGCCCAAAGCGGGAAAGGTCAAGCGGCGTTCGTGGGGGCAGATTCCACCCCGAGGAATGCGAGCGCGCCTGGACGCCTTCCAAAATACTTGTGTTTTGCACAGGAGTGTCCTAAATACGCAGCCAAACAGGAGCAAGGGGGAAGGCAGCAC
>NW_009261657.1:0-209 GCF_000687185.1 Egretta garzetta | reverse complement strand
CTCCGCTCTGCCCCGGTGTGAGATGTTTCTGCTGTTCCAGTTAAACCACAGCCGGGTTTCCAAGTCGGCGCTGGGTGCTGCTCGCTGTGTCAACCGCGGGCCGTGCCCGGCGTCTCTCCCAACACGTCTGCGTGGCGTTTGCACATCAACTGGCGTCAGGCTTGGACACCGGAGAGCCAGCACGCGCCTGGCTGCTTCCCCCGAGGGAC
>NW_009261656.1:0-209 GCF_000687185.1 Egretta garzetta | reverse complement strand
GGAGGAGGAGGAGGAGGAGAAGAAGAAGAAGAACAAGAAGAAGGAGAAGGAAAGGAAAAGAAAAAGAAAAAAGAAAAAAAGGAGCGATTTTTGGGGTTTCCAGCAATTCCACGCGAAAGCAACTTTGAAAGCCGAAAGGCTGGAAACGTTTGCCCGGGCTCTCGGGATTTTGGGAATGCCTTTTTTTTTTTTTTTTAAGGGTTTTTTTT
>NW_009261655.1:0-209 GCF_000687185.1 Egretta garzetta | reverse complement strand
CCGAAACCGCGGGTTTCTGGAAACGGCGCGTTTCTGAGCGTTTCTCCTCTGTAAAAGCGGGTGTCCGCCACGAGGGCTCTCCCTGGATGAAAACTGGGCCAGACCCCCGAAAATAAACTACAACCCAGGCAGAGCTGCAGGCCAGCTGGGGCCGCAGGTGGCCGTGCTCCGAGCGTCCCACGGGAGACCGCCCGTCCTCTCGTTTGCGA
>NW_009261654.1:0-209 GCF_000687185.1 Egretta garzetta | reverse complement strand
TTGCGCGGAGGCAGAGCTGGAAACAAGGAGGGGCAAGTTCTCCTCAGACTGCCACAAGGCTGCCCGAGACATGGACAACTGTTGCTCTGCGCTGCCTCTAACCCGGCCACTCCTAGTGACTGAGTCCGGAGCGAGGCGTCCCCGTGCCTTGGTCTGCTCCAGCAACGGCCCCGCTCCTCTCACTCTCAGAGGCCTGCACGTGCCGCAGC
>NW_009261653.1:0-209 GCF_000687185.1 Egretta garzetta | reverse complement strand
GGGAAAAAAAAAAAAAAAAAAAAAGGGCAATAAAAAAATCACCAAAAAAACCCCACAAACGCACTTCTGAGAATTGAGAGGAAAGCACTCGTGCGGTGCAGCTCTCGCCGCCTTCCTTCAGTCACACCCACGGGGACGTTTAGAAGCAGCCCCCGAGCGCGGGAGCGCCCGGACGCGGCCCTCAGGAGAGAATCACGGCTCGCGTTTTT
>NW_009261652.1:0-209 GCF_000687185.1 Egretta garzetta | reverse complement strand
AGACACCCAACACGATGGAGGCGCCCAATGCCATGTGGACGCCCAATGCCATGGAAGCGCCCAATGCCATGAAGACACCCAACACCCAACGTCATGGAGACGCCCAACGCCATGACGGCGCCCAACGCCATGCAGACGCCCAACGCCATGCAGACGCCCAATGCCATGGAGACGCCCAACGCCATGAAGACACAAAGCCATGGAGAAGC
>NW_009261651.1:0-209 GCF_000687185.1 Egretta garzetta | reverse complement strand
TGCTGCTGGAAAAGCCTGCGCAGCGCAAAGAACGATTTCAGGATTCGCGATCGAAGATCCCGGCTCTAAATGCTGGGAGGGGGCTGGGTGCTTCCAGCGGGATCCCTGGGGCGCTCTCGGCGTACGCCAAGCGGATGTGATTTTGGGGAGATTGCGTCCTTAGAGATGAGTTCCTGGTGGAAACCAGCTTGGGTGACAGATTTTGGAGC
>NW_009261650.1:0-209 GCF_000687185.1 Egretta garzetta | reverse complement strand
CTCTCAACCTTGAGGAGTAACCTTGAGGTGTCCCCGCTCAAGGGGAGATCCCGGCCTGCAGCCCATTGCCGTGTGGGGAGCTCAAAGGGCTCTCGGGCTGCTCACTATTGATGAGGGTAAGAGGACGGGCTCACAGCCATATCTGGGTACCGACCGCAGATTTTAGTTTCTTTGCTGTGCTTAGGTGGGGTCATCGCACAACAGCCCTT
>NW_009261649.1:0-209 GCF_000687185.1 Egretta garzetta | reverse complement strand
GTAGCAGAAATCCCTTTTATATCCCTGAATTGCGTTACAAGTAATACTGCGGGCGGCCGGTTCTCAGTAGACTTGTCTTACTGGGGGTTGTCGAGTACAAAACCTGGCAGAAAAAAATCTATCATGCACGGAAAATTATTGCTGTAGTATCTGCTATTTACAGTATAGACAGGGGCAGAGGCGCGGTGCTCCGTGCCTGCCCGGCCAAG
>NW_009261648.1:0-209 GCF_000687185.1 Egretta garzetta | reverse complement strand
GGGTCCCCGGGGCGGGGGGAAGGGACCAGCAGCAAGTGGGGCTCCAGCCCTGGGGCCGTGGGAAGGGACCGGTGGCGAGGGGGGTCCCCGGGGCGGTGGGAAGGGACCAGCAGCGAGCAGAGCTCAGCACCGGGGCGGTGGGAAGGGACCGGCAGCGAGTGGAGCCCTGGCCCCAGGGTGGTGGGAAGGGACCAGCAGCGAGCAGAGTC
>NW_009261647.1:0-209 GCF_000687185.1 Egretta garzetta | reverse complement strand
TGAAAACACCCTGCAAAACACAGCAATGGAGAATGGGGGATCTTTGTACCATCCAACTGCTGCTCCGATCCGCTTACTTGCATGCAATTAGCGGGGGCTAATTTGTATATGATTTGTTGACAAGCCCGGGCTTCACTGGGGAGAAAGGGGAAGGGTAACAAGTGAGTGCCCTTTTAACCTTAATACTTTGGTAATATTTAAAGCCTTTC
>NW_009261646.1:0-209 GCF_000687185.1 Egretta garzetta | reverse complement strand
CACGGCGTGCCATGCTGTGCCACGAGGTGTCGTGGTGTGTCACGGCGTGCCATGCTGTGCCACTGTGTCACGGCGTGCCATGGCATGCCATGCTGTGCCATGAGGTGTCGTGGTGTGGCTATGGTGTGCCATGCTGTGCCACGGGGTGTCGTGGTGTGTCACGGCGTACAATGGCATGCAGCGGTGTGCCATGGTGTGCCACGGTGTGG
>NW_009261645.1:0-209 GCF_000687185.1 Egretta garzetta | reverse complement strand
CTTGCCTGGTGCCACATCTGGGGTGCTATAGCCCAAATGTGCCGCAATGGTCTCAGCAAGGGGCACAGAGAGGATAGTCTGGAGCTATTAGTGTTGGAGGCAGTGGGGTGACAGTGATGGAATCAATTGCCAAGGCATGGTTGCAGAGCTCAGTACAGCTGGTCTTCAAGGACAGCATCCTCCAAGCAGAGCAATAATCCAAATTGAAA
>NW_009261644.1:0-209 GCF_000687185.1 Egretta garzetta | reverse complement strand
GCCCGGCCCCGGTGCCAGCTGGAGCTCGCCCACGCCGGTGCCAAGAGCAGGGCTGTCCCGGTTTTCCCAGTATGGCCAGGATGAGCACAGGGTGCCAGGAGGAGCAGGAGGAGAAGGAAGAAGAGGAGGAAGAAGAGGAGGAGGAGGAGGCGGCAGCGAGGGAGCATGCTGCTTGCAGCAAGGGGCAGCAGGATGCTCAGGGAAGAATC
>NW_009261643.1:0-209 GCF_000687185.1 Egretta garzetta | reverse complement strand
AACTAACCACTGCTACAATATATGAACTCTGTCCTAAAGAAAACTGAACAAGCTAAACCAAAATCTGTCATGTACACATTAACTTTTATACTGTCAATATATTCCTTCTGTTTTCTATATTATTTCTAATACTTTCTACTAAATCCTGCAGCTGCATCACGACTATCTGGCTGGATACATCCTATTGATTAGTTTAAAAACCTCTGCCC
>NW_009261642.1:0-209 GCF_000687185.1 Egretta garzetta | reverse complement strand
CAACGGCACCCAATGGCACCCAACGGCACCCAACGGCACCCAACAGTGGCACCCAATGACATCCAATGATACCCAATGGCACCCAATGATGCCCAACAGCACAGAGGCACCCAACGGCACCCAACAGAACCCAATGATACCCAACGGTGCCTAACAGCACCCAACACCCAATGATGCCCAACGGCACCCAACAGTACCCAACAGCACCC
>NW_009261641.1:0-209 GCF_000687185.1 Egretta garzetta | reverse complement strand
TGGCTCTGCCCCGGCTGAGCCGATTCCGCCCGGCATTAACCTCCTCCCATTGTCCTCCGCAGAAGCCGGGGATCCTGGGCGACTCGCCGCTGAGCTCCTTGCCCCACGGCACCCTGGCTTTGGCCAACGCGCCGGCGCAGCCCCCCAGCCAGCTCCTGGGAGAGCTTTCCTCAGGTAACGGCGCCGGTGGCTCTGCCCGGCATCGCTTT
>NW_009261640.1:0-209 GCF_000687185.1 Egretta garzetta | reverse complement strand
GGAGAGGGGAGAGGGAAGGCATGGAGGAGGTGATAGAAAATGGGAGGAAGAGGGGATGGAAAATGGAGGGCGAAAAGGGGACAGAAAGAGAGGGAAAACGTGACAGAAAATGGAAGGAAAATGTGACAGAAAATTTTGGGGGAAAAGGGGCCAGAAAATGGAGGGGGGAGAGGGGACAAAATGGCGGGAAGGGGGGAGAGGGAAGAGAT
>NW_009261639.1:0-209 GCF_000687185.1 Egretta garzetta | reverse complement strand
CTGCACGAGCGCAAGTGTGAGCCCATCGTCATGACGGTGCCACGCAAGGTGAGCCCGCGGGGGTCCCAGGGAGATGGGGAGGGGGGTCTGGGAGGGACACAACACCCCACCTCACTGCCATGTCCCTCGCCCCCGCAGTCAGACCTTTTCCAGGATGACCTGTACCCCGACACGCCGGGCCCTGAGCCGGCCCTGGAGGCGGATGAATG
>NW_009261638.1:0-209 GCF_000687185.1 Egretta garzetta | reverse complement strand
CCCCCAAGCGCAGCCGCCACCATGGGCATCACCTATGGTTGGCGGGGTCTGAAATGGGTTTTTATGGGCCTGGGTCTCCATGAGCACCAGTTTTGTGTTGCTGCCAGGGCTCTCGGCCGTGTGGGTGCTGGCAGCCCCCGAGGTCTCAGCCCTGTTGGTTGGGGTTTTGGGGCTGACGGAGATGCAGCTTCACCTCCGGTGCTGCGCTA
>NW_009261637.1:0-209 GCF_000687185.1 Egretta garzetta | reverse complement strand
TGGGAGAGAGAAGGAGGGGGAAAAAAAAAAAAAATCAAAATTAAAATCAAAAACCCAACCCCAAACCCCGCATCCCGGCGCGGGGACTGGGAGGCGACGCATGCCGGGTGGGAGCGGGGACGGACGGGCGGACGCAACGGAAAGGCGCGCGCGGTTTGTATTGCTGAGCAAAGAAGTCAACCCCGGGGGCTGGACAAAACTTTTAAGGA
>NW_009261636.1:0-209 GCF_000687185.1 Egretta garzetta | reverse complement strand
TGGCACTGTGTCCACCTAACCACAGTGCTGGTCTGTGTCTGACTCAAGTTAAAGTTGGAAGAAACCAACATCTACAGTCGGTTTGTAAACATGACTATGAGCCAGCCATCTTACCCCCATCAATAGTGAGCATCCCAAAAGCCCTCTGAGCTCTCCTGCGTGGCAGGGGGCTGCATGCCAGTGTCTCCCCTTGAGCAGGGACGCCTCTC
>NW_009261635.1:0-209 GCF_000687185.1 Egretta garzetta | reverse complement strand
ACAAGAGACTCTCTTCTATGGATGGGGTCTGCAGTTGGGTTGGAGACCTGTGCAGTGCTACACCACCTGGGTACCCACCATCTAAAGGCACATAAGATTCTCTCTAGGACTCTTACTTTACAGCGTTAGCTCTCATACAGAGCATTTTAAAAAATACCTTATAGGGTCCAAGTGCTTTTCTTACTGGGATCCTATCAGACCAGCACCTC
>NW_009261634.1:0-209 GCF_000687185.1 Egretta garzetta | reverse complement strand
TCACCTTGCTTCTCTACCTTATGTATTACGCAAGTTTGTTTCCTTTTGACACTCCTTTAAATTCACTTGACCTGCATTTAGAAAGGAGTCTTGGAGAGGGAGAGCCTATAATTTGCACTCTCATCATCTCCTCATTGTGGACACGTCTGTTTCGACTCTTAGAGAGCAATTGTGGCACTTTTATTGAGGGAAGGAATTTGCAGCGGGGA
>NW_009261633.1:0-209 GCF_000687185.1 Egretta garzetta | reverse complement strand
CCCCATGTCCCCGTGCCCCTGTGCCACTGTGCCCCCCCCCTGCCATGCTCCTGCACCTCCATGTCCCCATGTCACTGTGCCCCCACACCGCCATGCCTTGTGCCACCATGTCCCCACATTGCTGTGCCCTGTGCCACCATGTCCCCACGTCACCATGCCCCTGCACCACCGTGCCCTGTGCCACCATGTCCCCATGTCACCATGCCCCC
>NW_009261632.1:0-209 GCF_000687185.1 Egretta garzetta | reverse complement strand
TCTGGGGAGGTCCCTGCTGACTGGAAGCTAGCCGATGTCATCACAGTTTACAAGAAAGGTGTGAGGGAAGGCCCAGGAAACAACAGACCTGTTAGTCTAACCTCCCTTCCTGGAAAAAAATTTGGAGAAAATCATACTGGGTGCTATTGAAGCACATTTAAAAAACAATGCAATCGTCAGGCACAGTCAACATGGGTTCACAAAGGGCA
>NW_009261631.1:0-209 GCF_000687185.1 Egretta garzetta | reverse complement strand
CTTCATTTCTTTTTGTCGGTACCACAGACAAGGTAATGAGTGAGAGGAGGAGGAGGACCATCACGAAGTGACTTGGCTTTACACTAACCCCGTTGTCAAGCCCACCCCGCAGACCCCCGAGAACACTCTGCGCCAATACCAGAACATCGTGGGTGATATCACTGTGGCTCTGAACGTGCCGGTGGCCTTGCGGAACAGTCTGGAAGGCA
>NW_009261630.1:0-209 GCF_000687185.1 Egretta garzetta | reverse complement strand
TGCTCGCTGGACCTGTTCCCTCCTGGCCCCTGCTTGGTTTTGCCAGGAGAACAATCTGTGAGATCTCCCACAGGAAACATCTTTCATTTTCTCACTGTAGTCCTTCATTGGCACTTAAAAAAAAGAAAAAAATAATCTTAACTGCATTTCCATCTTGCCTTGCCCTTGCACCCTGCTGAGCTGCAGCAACTGTAGTAGAGCAAATGCAA
>NW_009261629.1:0-209 GCF_000687185.1 Egretta garzetta | reverse complement strand
CGGCTGGGGTGCCTCGCAGGCCCGCGCGCGGCCCCGGGCGGGGGAGCGGTTCCCCGCAGCCCGGCGGCGTCTGCCAAGGAGCCTTCGTCCCCCTAAATCGAGACTCGGGGAAGCACTCCGCAGCTCCCCGCTCCCGGAGCGCCCGCTCGGCGGAGCTCGTCCCGCCGGGGTGTCGCCAGGGTTCGGTCCGGGCCGGTCGGGCCCGGCGC
>NW_009261628.1:0-209 GCF_000687185.1 Egretta garzetta | reverse complement strand
TCTAGACAAGATGGCCCAGCACCCTGTCCAGCGAAATATTAAAAGTGTCCAATGTTAGGGAATCCACCACTCCCCTGGGGACATGCTTCCAATGGCCCATTGTTCTCATTGTGAAAAAATTGTCCTCTTGCACCCAATCAGAATCTCCCCAGGAGTAACCTGTACCCGCTACCCCTCCTCTTTTCCATGTGACTCCTTGTAAAAAGGGA
>NW_009261627.1:0-209 GCF_000687185.1 Egretta garzetta | reverse complement strand
AAAACACTCAGGTGCTGAGGAATTCCCTTCACGGCACGGCCGGAGCCTCCCCTGAGGCACCGCTTTTCCTCCATTGGCAACCCCAGCCACTGCTACTCATAGCCAATGGAGAAAAAAGTTCCAGAAATTGGGATTTTTTCACAGGAGTGACGCCGGCACCTTCTCATTTCAGGAAGGGGGTGACACAGGCGTCAGTGGAGGCGGCACTT
>NW_009261626.1:0-209 GCF_000687185.1 Egretta garzetta | reverse complement strand
CCCTTGCCATTCTGTGATTCTGTGTGAATTGATCCCTCTGGGGAATGGCTTTTGTTTCCTGAGGCTTTTTGCTTTCTCAGCTTCCCCTTTCTCTCCGGCACTGCTCAGTTGTATTATAGCTGCTTGAACTGGGAGAGCTTGAAATGGGTGCAGCAGGTGAAAGCAGCAGTTAGAGAATTTGGGAAGCTTAAACACCCCCCCCCCTCCTC
>NW_009261625.1:0-209 GCF_000687185.1 Egretta garzetta | reverse complement strand
CGGGGAAAGCGGGATCCGGCCCCGGGTGGAGAGAGAGAGCGCCCCGATCGCCCCGGGAAGTCGGTCCCGGAGGAGGCCAGAAGCAAGAAGGGGTGAAAAATCAGGCGCTTTCAGTCAGTCCCCCTAAATTCGTTGGTTTGGGGTTTTTGTTTGTTTGATCGCCTTTTTTGTTTTGTTTTGTTGTTTTGGGGTATTTTTTTGTGGTTTTT
>NW_009261624.1:0-209 GCF_000687185.1 Egretta garzetta | reverse complement strand
CTGCTTCCGAGGGGGATGGCTGGCCTGGAGCTCCGCATCGGTGGGCTCGCACTTGTCGGAGCAGATGGAATTTAATTACCGTACCAGTGGGCGCATGAGGCGCTTTGCAGTATAAGGAGTTGGGCAATAGTGAAAACACGCTGCTTATTTTTAATTAAAAGCCGCGTTTTGGCTCACGGAGCCTTTGGAAACTCCCTCTTCCTGGGGAG
>NW_009261623.1:0-209 GCF_000687185.1 Egretta garzetta | reverse complement strand
AACCCTGCACTGGGGGGGCTCTCACAGGCACCAGCATGGGGGGGCAGGCGATGCTCAGCTCCCACTGAGTCCCGGGGCTGGATCTGGAGGGTGCTGGTGACCCCCACTCCTCCCTGCCAGGGGACAGGCGCTGGGACAGGAGGTGTCTCTCCCAAATTTGCAATTGCTTTCCCAGATGCTGTCCAGCCACCCTGCAGCTGTGTGCTGTG
>NW_009261622.1:0-209 GCF_000687185.1 Egretta garzetta | reverse complement strand
CGCAATCTTAGACTTTTCCTTTGCTACCGGTTGATCAGCAGCCGGTGTGCATGCAGGCAAGGGGCACGCTTGTTAAACAGATATCAAACGCTTTTCATCAGCGGTCGTGCCTGGGGCGGGAGCAGCGGGGCACCCCGGAAGGCAGCGCGAGGAAGCCAGCCCAGGTGAAAGCTCCAAAGGAGCTAACGGGGCTTTCCCACAGACTTAAG
>NW_009261621.1:0-208 GCF_000687185.1 Egretta garzetta | reverse complement strand
ACATGGTGACCTTGGTGGCCCTATGGCAAGGAGAGGGTGACCTTGGTGGTGGCCCTATGGCAAGGATGGGGTGACCTTGGTGGCCCTATAGCAAGGAGAGGTTGACCTTGGTGGTCCTATAGGAAAAACATGGTGACCTTGGTGGCCCTATGGCAAGGACAGGGTGACCTTGGTGGCTCTATAGCAAGGAGAGGTTGACCTTCTTGGT
>NW_009261620.1:0-208 GCF_000687185.1 Egretta garzetta | reverse complement strand
TTGGGGACATTGGGGACAGTGGGGACAGTTGGGGACAAGGGGGAGGGGACCATTTGGGGACACTTTGGGGGCACCTTGAGGACAGTTGGGGACAAGGGGACACTGGGGACAGGTTGGGGACATTGGGGACAGATTGGGGACAGGGGTGGGGACATTGGGGGACAGTTGGGGACAAGGAGACACTTTGGGGACACTGGGGACACCGGGG
>NW_009261619.1:0-208 GCF_000687185.1 Egretta garzetta | reverse complement strand
CAGATCTTGTGCTAATATTCCCAGGGCAATCCCTGCTTCTCATGGGAGAAAAGGAAGAACAGCTTGCTTACATCCGGGAGCCCTAAGGCCGGGGCCGACATCAAAGTCTTTTTCAATAGTTCAAAGGCTTTTGTGTTTTCCTTGTTCCATTCAAGGTGTTTCTGTCCACTAGCTGTTAGTGCATATAGTGGTTTAACAAGCAGTCCAT
>NW_009261618.1:0-208 GCF_000687185.1 Egretta garzetta | reverse complement strand
TCGGCCGTGCCCACCTGCGCCATGAGGACGCCCTGCACGGCTGCGTCGTGCTCAAAGTCCTTGTCCACATCCAGCACCAGGACGGGCGCCTGCTTCACATCCTCAAAGTGGACCCTGAAGGAGAGAAGGGGTTAAACCAAACCCCCAAACCAGGGGGGTGCCCCCAAAGCCACGGCTGGTCTGGGTGCCGGGGGGGGGCACGGCGGGG
>NW_009261617.1:0-208 GCF_000687185.1 Egretta garzetta | reverse complement strand
CCCCCCCCCCCCCCGCCCCCCCAGCCACAAGGACAGCGGCGAGGCCCTGGTGACGCCCTATCAGGTGCGAGCAACCGGCTGGGGGCGTGTGCACGTGGTTGGCGCGTGAGACCCCGGGCACGGGAGGGCGGCTCAGACGGGAGATGCGCGCCGTTGCCCTGGGCAAGCACGGCGCATGCGTGAAGCTGTTGCCGAGGGCCGGCGCGAA
>NW_009261616.1:0-208 GCF_000687185.1 Egretta garzetta | reverse complement strand
CGGCTCTTCGCCCCTTTTTCGCACTACTGTACGCTTATTTCACCTGTTGTCTGCAGGCGCTTGCTCTTGCCTTCACCGGAGAGGATCTGCTGGGGACCTGAGAGCTGGGCGGGGGGATGTCAACCCAGACAAGGTCTGCCCGTCCTCTCCTCTCGCCTGGGAAGAGGCCAAACGCCCGCAGGCACTCGCCACGGGTCGCCTGAGTTCT
>NW_009261615.1:0-208 GCF_000687185.1 Egretta garzetta | reverse complement strand
GTGAGTGCTGGCTGCCCCTTCCCTGCACACTCACACAGCTCAGCTCTGCACTGGCATTTTTCCTCCCCAGGCTCCTGCCAGCCCAGCCCAGCCCCTCCCCATCTCTCCCCACCTCCCCTGACCTTCCCCTAGCCCAGCCAGGCAGAGCAGCCCAGTCTGGGATGGGTCAGTGCCACTGCCCACCACAGGGAGCTGCAGAGCTCTGGGC
>NW_009261614.1:0-208 GCF_000687185.1 Egretta garzetta | reverse complement strand
GCTGGGACCAATCTCAGTCTCGGCCTTGGCCAACAGTTTATGTCTAAGGGTGACATCTACCGATCTATCCAGTAGCAGCATAAAATTCACTTTATAATCAAATCGTACATCTACAAAGTACTTACACGGGTTCGCACTGACACGATTGTATTTTTATAGAGATCTATAAAGGCAGAGCTGTTAAAAATTCCCCTCGGGCTGAGGGAAA
>NW_009261613.1:0-208 GCF_000687185.1 Egretta garzetta | reverse complement strand
CATCCCCCCCCCAGGTGACGGCGCATGTCACCGGCACGGTGAGGCGCAGCCTGGAGCACCGGGCCTTGCTGCAGGAGCAGCCCAGCGGCACGGCACAGCCAGGTGGCAAGGTGGGGCCCTCTGCCCCTCCAGAGCCCCGCAGCACCCTGCTGCAGGGCAGCCAGCTCTACGCCGTCATCGACGTGGTGCCAGTGCGGCGCTGGAAGGA
>NW_009261612.1:0-208 GCF_000687185.1 Egretta garzetta | reverse complement strand
AAAAGGAGACTGTAGTATCCTGGTGGAATTGTAAGGAAATTTACAATTGCAGCACAAATAGTAAGAAAATTCAAAAAATCCCGCCTTTAGCAGATGCACTACAACATGGATGTTGGTGTAGAGGGCTGAGAACAAATTTAAAAGTAGCAGGAAATTATGGCTCTGGACGAACAGCATTTGATTGCCATAGGAGCACAGTCCAGAGCCC
>NW_009261611.1:0-208 GCF_000687185.1 Egretta garzetta | reverse complement strand
GCCCCGGGGAGGCGGCCGTGGGGCCTGCGGGGGGCCAGGGCCCAGCACGGGGCTGCTGCTCAGCAGTGTCGGTCTTGGGAATGGCAGGGATCAAGCGAGACGAAAGGCGGTGGCACGGCTGTGCCGGGGACATGGACATGGCCTGAGCGTGGCAGGGAATCACTGAAGGAGCCCGATCCTCCCCAGGCGGCATCGTTGCAGGCTCTGC
>NW_009261610.1:0-208 GCF_000687185.1 Egretta garzetta | reverse complement strand
TAAAGAACCTTATCCAGACATTGCAACACGTAAGCGGTGTGAGGTGTCCCACTGTGCCTCAGAAGTTATTCCATCAATGTCACAGCTTGTGAGATACCACAGGGGTCCAGCTCCTCCTGACTCTGCCCAGTCTGAGGAGAGGGTTGCACATCTGGGCTGCAGACTCTGGGCTGTGGCTCCAGGGCCAAGCTCAGACTTCTCATGGTGA
>NW_009261609.1:0-208 GCF_000687185.1 Egretta garzetta | reverse complement strand
CCCTCCCAGTGCCTCCCAGTCCCCACATAGCGCCTCCCAGTCCCCTCCCAGTGCCCCCCAGTCCCTCCCAGTGACTCCCAGTTGCCCCCCCAGGTGAACCGGGAGTGCGTGCGGGGCCTGTGGGCCGGGCAGCAGCAGGAGCTGGTGTTCCTGCGGAACCGCAACCCGGAGCGCGGGAGCATCCAGAACGCGCGGCAGTCGCTGCGCA
>NW_009261608.1:0-208 GCF_000687185.1 Egretta garzetta | reverse complement strand
ACATGAAACACTAAAAAAAGTAAATAGTCTTACCCTATCAAAAGTTACCACCTTGTCCTGCACCCCTGTGCCTCCTGCGAGGGAGGTTTGCAAGTCTCATTCCATATATCCCACTTCAAAATGCCACACCTTTTAAAGGCAGCCTTCATCTGTTCAGATAACAAAAACCATTACTGGCATCAAGAAAAATAAACATAGGAAGTTTTTT
>NW_009261607.1:0-208 GCF_000687185.1 Egretta garzetta | reverse complement strand
GACCCTAAATGAGGAGAAATTGCCCCAAAATGAGGAGAAATTGACCTAAAAGGGGGAGAAATTGCCCCAAAAAGGGGAGAAATTGCCCCAAAACTGGGGGAACTGACACCAAAATGAGCAAAAAAAGGCCTCAAATGGGGTGAAATGGGCCCAAAACGGGGGGGAAACGGCCCAAAAAATGGGCAAAATCGATGGGAAAATGGGCAAA
>NW_009261606.1:0-208 GCF_000687185.1 Egretta garzetta | reverse complement strand
CCTAACACTACCAAGTCAACCATAAACCATGTACATAAGCATCGCATCTTCGTGTCTTTTAAATACCTCCAGGTGTGTGTAATGAGTGTCACTAGGAAACTGGTTTCCTTTTTTTTAATACAGCTCGTGGATTTGGGTATCACTTAGCCCCAGAGGAGCATGGGGGTGTCCATGCAGCAAAGGCCCCTCCTGAGAGCTGGGGTGTTTG
>NW_009261605.1:0-208 GCF_000687185.1 Egretta garzetta | reverse complement strand
TTTACCCAGGGACAGGAGACATCCCAGCAGGCAATGTCCTCGAAGCACAGTGCCCCCTAAGCACACGTGCACCCCACCTCATCCCAAAGACAGTCAGATGGCTGCCTTCCTCCCACACAAAACTCACATCCTCCACAAATACACCAAAAAGAATGTCATGACAAATGGAACAAAGTCCTTGCCCTCTGACACACTCTGAAAGGGATTA
>NW_009261604.1:0-208 GCF_000687185.1 Egretta garzetta | reverse complement strand
GGACACACGGACAGATGTCTGTCACCCCCCCAAACCACGCTAACGGCACGCTAACGACGTGCTAACGAGGCCCTCACCCGCTCAGCACCCCCAGCACCAAGTTGAGGACGAAGAAGGAGCCGAAGATGACGAGGCTGACGAAGTAAATCCAGGGGAGCTCATGGCCCATCGCGTCCTGCATCTGTAATGGGGGGAGGGGGGACAAGGG
>NW_009261603.1:0-208 GCF_000687185.1 Egretta garzetta | reverse complement strand
GCCGCGCCAAGGCTCGGTGGCAAATGTTTCCCGGTCTGCTGGGCGAGCGTGAAAACGCTGACGGGAGAGTGAAGCTCCGACCTTTTGATCTCATCAGGAAGCTACCGCGAATCCTCGATAGATGGTTAAATTACACTAAATTAGAGAGGAGCAGCGCAATTCTGCCACGCTGCTGAACTGTGCAATTAGCGTCCTGCCTAGCAACAGC
>NW_009261602.1:0-208 GCF_000687185.1 Egretta garzetta | reverse complement strand
CCCGGGCTCCGCACCCGCGGAACTTAACGCGGCCCCGAGCCGGCCGGGCCGCTCGGAGAGAAATACGAGAGAGAGGAAATTATTTCCATAGGCGCCTTACAATCTCCCTTAATATCAGCTGGATTTAATCACCTCGTTAAATGATGAAAAGGGGAGGGGAAGTTGGGGGAGGAAAGGGGTTTTTTAGGGGATGGAACCTAAAATAAAA
>NW_009261601.1:0-208 GCF_000687185.1 Egretta garzetta | reverse complement strand
AAAAAAGTGTTTGGATAAACTGAATGAACTGAAAATTGGTTCTAATCACCCCCAATTTATCTATGAGGCACAAATGGGAAAGATGGACTTGATTCAAACTTGTTTAACCAACAGACTGCTTGAGGCAAAGCGATCTTGCCTTACCTACACGTCCCTGCTCTGCCAGCCCGGCAGCACGCACACCCACAGGCAACGCCGTTGGGGTTTG
>NW_009261600.1:0-208 GCF_000687185.1 Egretta garzetta | reverse complement strand
CCAGGGTGCATCCTCCTCCCTCCTTGCCATTTCGTAGGAGGGACCTGGAGCATCTCCCAGGCTGCTCAAGCCGCCCCAGGGCACGGGCTGGAGCTGGGCTTTCCCGGGCCAGCCTGGAGCCCGGCTGAGAGGGAGGAAAAGACACAGTGGGATAAGCCACAGCGATGGCTCCTGGACGGGCTCCTCCACGAGAGCCAACGCCCCCCAT
>NW_009261599.1:0-208 GCF_000687185.1 Egretta garzetta | reverse complement strand
GTCCCCGCTCATCCCCCGTCTGCCCGAGAGCTGCCCGCAGCCGTGGGGGCACCTCTCCCCAGCTGCAGAGCTGTGTTCCCCCGTACGGCCGCCCCTGGAGCATCCCCCCGGCTTACCCCAGCAGCGTGCCCACCCACAGCTCCTTCACTGCGCGAGACCTGCAGAAAGAGAGGAGATTCCATGATTCTATGGCACAGCATCAGGCCCC
>NW_009261598.1:0-208 GCF_000687185.1 Egretta garzetta | reverse complement strand
CCTCCTTCTCTTCCTCTGCCTGTTGCCTACTTTGCCTCTTGTTTCCTCCTCAGCATTTTGCCTTCTGTTGCCGCCTCCTCCCTACTTCTTCCGTTGCCTCCTGTTGCATCCTCTTCCTCCTGTTGTTTTCTCCTCCTCCCCCTCCTTTTCCTCTCCATCCTTTTCTTCTTCTCCCTCCTCCTCCTCCTGCTGTTGCCTACTCTTGCCT
>NW_009261597.1:0-208 GCF_000687185.1 Egretta garzetta | reverse complement strand
TTCCTATGGCTCTGGGCTTTTTTCCTGCCCTTCTGGGAGCTTTTCCTGCTCCTCCAGGGCCTTTTCCTGCCCCCCAGAAGTGTTTCCTGCTCCTCTGGGAGCTTTTCCTGCCTCTCCAGGGCCTTTTCCTGCTGCTCCGCGGCTTTTCCTGCCCCCCTGGAAGTTTTTCCTGGTCCTCTGGGGGTTTTTCCTGCCCTTCCAGGGTTTT
>NW_009261596.1:0-208 GCF_000687185.1 Egretta garzetta | reverse complement strand
AAGTCCATGGATGTCTTTGCCAGTATGTAGAAATTTTACTTCATTGGCTACTTGATTGATGGCTCAAGAATTTTTATATCCTGAATAATTTTTTAATATGACACTAAGATATTAAGCATTCTTTAATTTTTCTTTCCTAACCAGTTAATTAACAAATTACTCAGAGAAGTTCCTTTAGTTAATTCTCAAAACATGGACAGCTATATAG
>NW_009261595.1:0-208 GCF_000687185.1 Egretta garzetta | reverse complement strand
AGCTGGGGAAACAAGCAACTGAATCGAGGTTGCCCAGGCTGCCGTGTGGAGAAGAATGACCTTGGGGATGGCGAGGTAAAGCAGCTCCTCAGCTGCGCCCAGCAATGGGGGTCACTGCGGTGCTGTCAGCAACCTCACAACGGAGCAATTTTGGACAGCAGAGGAGGCAGAACACGGGGGATCTGAAAAATGCAGTTGTCTAAAGCTA
>NW_009261594.1:0-208 GCF_000687185.1 Egretta garzetta | reverse complement strand
GCTGCTCCTTCGCGTAATGTCTGCTCACTTAGTATCCTTTCGTATTTATAACATTCATCATAATACCGGTAGGAGGATACCGATAGAGGCAATGGGCCCACCACGTTTCTTTGCACAGATTACAGTTATAACAAAGGATGACGAATACAATCAGGATTTTTACTAAAGACTCATTCGCTTTTGTTCGGAAGATAACTATTAATTTGTC
>NW_009261593.1:0-208 GCF_000687185.1 Egretta garzetta | reverse complement strand
TGCCAGAAGCTTCCCCCATGTCCAACAGAGCCACTTCCAGTCAGCTCCAAGACAAACCTGCCACTGGCCAAGGCTCAGTGAAAGCTGTTGCTGGCCCTCACCTTACTTTGGCAGCCCCTTCACAGCTGCCCCGTGGAGAGGAGCCCACACTGAAGCACATTTTCTGGCAGAACTTGTGACCCATGCTGGAGCAGTCCATTCCTGAAGG
>NW_009261592.1:0-208 GCF_000687185.1 Egretta garzetta | reverse complement strand
TGCTTCGAAGAGGAGCTCATCTGCCCCATTTGCCTGCACGTCTTCGTGGAGCCGGTCCAGCTGCCCTGCAAGCACAACTTCTGCCGGGGCTGCATCGGGGAGGCGTGGGCCAAGGAGTCGGGCTTGGTGCGGTGCCCGGAGTGCAACCAGGCCTACAACCAGAAGCCCAACCTGGAGAAGAACCTGAAGCTCACCAACATCGTGGAGA
>NW_009261591.1:0-208 GCF_000687185.1 Egretta garzetta | reverse complement strand
TCTCTGATGCCCCCCTTGAGGAAGGTGTAGACTACAATGAGGTCTCCCGTTAGCCTTCTCTTCTCCAGGCTGAAGAAGCCAAGTCACCTCAGTTGCTCCTTGTAAGTCTTGCTCTCAAGACCCTTCGCCATCTTGTTTGCCCTCCACTGGACACACTCTCATAGTTTGTTGTCCTTCTTTTATTGAGGCACCCCAAACTGCACACAGG
>NW_009261590.1:0-208 GCF_000687185.1 Egretta garzetta | reverse complement strand
TCCAGGGTTGGGGTCTCAGTAGGGTTGGGGTCCTACAAGGGTTGGGGTCTCAGTAGGGTTGCGGTCTCTGAAAGGTTGGGGTCTCCCCAGGGTTGGGGTCCCACCAGGGTTGGGGATCCTCCAGGGCTGGGGTCTCTCCAAGGTTGGGACCTTTTCAGGGTTGAGGTCTCTCAAGGGTTGGGGTCCCACCAGGGTTGGGGTCTCTCCA
>NW_009261589.1:0-208 GCF_000687185.1 Egretta garzetta | reverse complement strand
GAGGAAAACAGTAACAAAAAGAAGTCGTCTTTTTGCACCTCGATTGTTTCTTGCCTTCTTTCCCTGGTGACCTCAGTTCTGGGCACACCTCCTTTCCTGTTTCACGCCATTCCCACCTCTCTACTTCGGTTTTATCCGGTGTTGCTGACACTCATCATTAACTTGTTCCAAAATTAAGTTTTGCTCTTTTTTTTTTTTTCCTCCCCCC
>NW_009261588.1:0-208 GCF_000687185.1 Egretta garzetta | reverse complement strand
AAGGTGGGGGCTGCAGGGGGGTGTGTGTGGGGTCCCCGTGCTGCGAGGGCTGGGGGGAATGCGTGGGGGGGGAATGCACGCGCTCCTCGTCGTAGGGGTAGTGCCTGGATGTGTGCGCGCGCACGCACGCACGTCAGTCTGCTGAGGTCGTCCGTCCTTCTGTCCGTCTGCGCGCGTCCCACCTTGTGGAGATGGTGTGCTTGCATGT
>NW_009261587.1:0-208 GCF_000687185.1 Egretta garzetta | reverse complement strand
AAGCCCTTCCTCTCTTTTCTTTCAGGGTTTTCCCCTTCCTCCCCTCTCTTTCTTCTCGACCTCCCGGGATAGAAAGGGCTCGGAAGGGTGAGTCCTTTTTAATTATGGCCAGGGAAGGAAAAAAAAAAAAACCCTCACACTGCTTCTTTCTTGTTTTTTGAGGTGAGACCCGGGGCGGGGCGTGGAGGTGGGGACAGGAATGTCCCCT
>NW_009261586.1:0-208 GCF_000687185.1 Egretta garzetta | reverse complement strand
GCCTACCAGGAGAAACTGGATTTGGAGGCTCTGTTCTTGGTTTCCTCCTCAGCATTTCCTGGGGAGGCCTGAAGGTGTCAGGGAGTTTTCCTACACTTGGCATTGCTCACCCTCCCACCCCACTGCCCTCAGAAAGAGCCCTGAGCCACGCAGGAGGGGCAGGATCTGCATTCCCAGGGCCTGGGGGGGTCAGGTCTTGGCCTTTCTG
>NW_009261585.1:0-208 GCF_000687185.1 Egretta garzetta | reverse complement strand
AAAACATTCGATGATTCTGTGATTCTATGATTCTATGTAAGCTCATTTTGCAAGCTGAGTCCAGCGCAGGCACTCCCTCCAGGAGTCACCATGTGCCTTCAAACGTCCCTGACCGGGATGATCTGGGGGGGACTGGGAGCAGCACAGGAGCCTTTCCTGCTTCCCTAGGGGCTTGTGGGATGCAGGCGGCTTCGCTGGGAGAGCAGTG
>NW_009261584.1:0-208 GCF_000687185.1 Egretta garzetta | reverse complement strand
AGGGGGTGTCCCCAAGCGTGTCCCCCCCAGATCACCAAGGTGAAGTACGTGGACAAGATCCACATCGGGCACTTTGAGATCGACGCCTGGTACTTCTCCCCGTTCCCCGAGGACTACGGGAAGCAGCCCAAGCTCTGGATCTGCGAGTACTGCCTCAAGTACATGAAGTACGAGCGCACCTACCGCCTGCACCTGGTGAGGGACACGC
>NW_009261583.1:0-208 GCF_000687185.1 Egretta garzetta | reverse complement strand
GGGAAGTTGGGGCAGCCCAGAGCGTGTTCCTGCGGGCACCAGCAGGTAACTTGTCCCCCGTGCAACGCTAATCTGTTCTGAGACTTTTTAGTGTCCCCCCGTTACGGATCCTCCCTTCTCCCCCTTGGGCACACGGGTGACGGGCGCCTGCGGGCGGCAGGGCCCTCGCAGCGCCGCTCACAAGGTGTGTTTGCTGCCCGTTGCCGTG
>NW_009261582.1:0-208 GCF_000687185.1 Egretta garzetta | reverse complement strand
CGGGGGTAGATCGGGCCGTACTGGGGCGCGCTGGGCCCGTGTTGAGATGTATCGAGGCTTTACTGGAGCGCACTGGGTGTATCTGGGGGCGTTTTAGGGGCTGCGGGGGTGCCTGGCATCTGCCGTGATATTTTGGGGTGCCCTGGGAGGGGTTGGGGGCTCCCTAGGGCCCCCCTCTGAGCTATGCGAGGGCTCCTGGGGCCATATC
>NW_009261581.1:0-208 GCF_000687185.1 Egretta garzetta | reverse complement strand
GTAAAGAAATGCTTCCTAATGTCCAGTCTAAGCCTCCATTGGTTCAGCTTTGAACCATTCCCATGCATCCTATCACGGGATACCAGGGAGCTCAGCACCTCCCTCTCAACGTCCCCTCCTCAGGAAGCAATGAGGTCGCCCCTCAGGGTCCTTTTCTCCAAACTAGACAAGCCTGAAGTCCTTAGCTGCTCCTCACAGGACATGCCTT
>NW_009261580.1:0-208 GCF_000687185.1 Egretta garzetta | reverse complement strand
GCAGGGGTTCAGGGGTGGGTTTTTTTCCATGTTTGTTTGGTTTTTCTTGCCCAGAAGTTAGATAAATTCTCGTCCGGGCGGTTGGGCGGTGCCTGCGCTCCTCAGGTAAGTCTGCATACGAGCAGCAGCCCCGCGATGCGCTTTTGTTTTTTAAATTTTCCCTCCTCCTTCCCTCTTTTTCTCCTCTTTTTTTTTTTTTTTTTTTTTT
>NW_009261579.1:0-208 GCF_000687185.1 Egretta garzetta | reverse complement strand
CCTGTGTGGAGAAGCTGAGGGACCTGGGCTTCTGCAGCCTGGTGAAGTGGAGGCTCACGTCTCTACAGTAGTACCAT
This sequence comes from Egretta garzetta, assembly GCF_000687185.1. Classification (NCBI taxonomy): domain Eukaryota; kingdom Metazoa; phylum Chordata; class Aves; order Pelecaniformes; family Ardeidae; genus Egretta; species Egretta garzetta. The sequence goes on along the minus strand of NW_009261579.1, from coordinate 131 downwards.
GCAACTGCTTGAAGTGTGGTTTCAGAGCTGTTCTTGGTAGTTGGAAGAGAGGGAAACCTCTACAAAGTGAAGCTCAGAGACTTCAGACATAAGGTGATTAAGAAGTGTCACTCAGAGGGTATCCTTGTGGT
>NW_009261578.1:0-208 GCF_000687185.1 Egretta garzetta | reverse complement strand
TCGGAGGATGATGAGGACATGCAGGACATGGATGAGATGAACGATTATAATGAGTCTCCTGACGATGGGGAGATCAACGAGGTAAACAGCAGGGCTGGGGGCACCGGCCCCCGCCCCACCGGGACCCCAAACCAGGGGGAAGGGTGGTGGGAGCCTGCGGCTGAGCCCTGGGGCTGGGCTGGCTGAGCTGGGGGCAGGGGGGGGGGTC
>NW_009261577.1:0-208 GCF_000687185.1 Egretta garzetta | reverse complement strand
TCACTGCTGCACTTGCACTGCTTCTTGTAAGGCGTGTCCTCCATTGGTTTGGGTGGTTCCTACTATAGCAATTCCTGTATCACGCAACTCAGATCCTGGTTACAACAATTTAAAGGTGTTTCTATAACAATCTCCATCCCTGGTCCTTTTGGTCCGGACCATAGGTTTTAACACGGCAATGAACTCCTCCCCTTGCCCCTGCCCCGGC
>NW_009261576.1:0-208 GCF_000687185.1 Egretta garzetta | reverse complement strand
CCCAGACAGCACACACGTACACATCCCCATCCCCGGGATCATTTTGACAGGATACTGAAATCATAGAATCATAAACATCCCTCCTTCTGATAGCGATTCTCCTCTGCAGAATGCTTTGGGAGATCTTCCTGTACTGACTCCATTAAAAGGAGATTTCATTGACATTGAATGTTTTGGGTTTGGGTTGGAAGGGACCTTTAGAGGCCAT
>NW_009261575.1:0-208 GCF_000687185.1 Egretta garzetta | reverse complement strand
GGGAAGGGGTAATTGCAGGAGTACTTGGACAGCAAAGAGGTTGGAATAAACAGGAGACTCGGATGCTCTGGAGGAATAAGAGGCATGGCCTTTGCTCTTTGGTTTAACCAGCCCAGTGCTTTGCTATTTCATCCCTGCACTTGCCTTAACTGTAAGCCTGTGGCTGGAGAAATTGTGAGTGCTTGCACAGGAGAACTTGGGTGTGAGA
>NW_009261574.1:0-208 GCF_000687185.1 Egretta garzetta | reverse complement strand
GGTGATTATTACAATCCTCCCTGCTGCCTCCAGTGTTCACGGTGAGCTTTCCTGGACAAAACAGGGCCTTTACAGCCCCCTCTTATGAAATTTTTGTCTTTTTATGACCTTTTGCGCAGAAAGCGTGGTCACAAAAAAGCACCAACTATACCGGAATGGATGTCAAGTGACGTGCCAGTAAGAACCAGGTGAGCTGCCCCCATGGCTG
>NW_009261573.1:0-208 GCF_000687185.1 Egretta garzetta | reverse complement strand
GGGGCTCTATAATAAACCTGCTTGTCACACACCCCCACGGTCAGTCACACCCCAGGCAGCCCCCAGCCCCGCTGGGAGAGGGGTGAGAGTGGGGGGACCAGCACTGTCCCCTCTCCCCAGGGTGGGGGGCAAGGGCCAGGGCAGGACCCTCCTCCCGGGGGGTCTGGAATGTCAAAGGCTTTATTTAGAAAATGATAGGAAATGTCTT
>NW_009261572.1:0-208 GCF_000687185.1 Egretta garzetta | reverse complement strand
AGTCCCCGTGCTGGCTCATTCTCCCTGCCAGCACACGGTGGCCAAGCCCTCCATGTGACGCTTGCTCTGGGATGTCCCCTGTGTCCCCTGCCATCCCCAGGTCCTCCTGGCTGGGCTCGGGCAGGGTGCCACGGGCACCCACGGGGCGGCAGGGTTGGCGCCGGTCGGGCTGGCTCCCTGCACCCTCTTCTCTGGCTCCCCCGCCTCT
>NW_009261571.1:0-208 GCF_000687185.1 Egretta garzetta | reverse complement strand
GCTCGCTCCGCACGAGCTGTCCCAGTTGCCTTGGGATTGGGCATCAAGGGAGCCAAGCGTGACCAAGTCGGATATCACCGGGCGCTGTTGTGGCCACCCGTTCTCCCGGATGGGTCCCACCCTAGGGTGCAAATATTAATTTGCCACCTTCCAGGTCAGCTGCCACGTCCCTCGCCTCTTAATAACGAGCGGCGCTGGGGCTGTACGT
>NW_009261570.1:0-208 GCF_000687185.1 Egretta garzetta | reverse complement strand
CCAGTTAGGGCAGAAAACGCGGCGCGGCTCTGTGCTGCGAGGGTCACCGACCCCCCCTCCGAGAGCTCAATAAAAACATAACTGAGATCTGTCGCTGCCCTCGCTCGCCGCAAAGCCAGATCGGCAGCGCTCTGGGCACACGGATAAAAGGGAAAGGGGCTCCGGGCTGCCGCCCCGCGCCGCCCCCCAAAAACCTGGGCAGCCAGGC
>NW_009261569.1:0-208 GCF_000687185.1 Egretta garzetta | reverse complement strand
TAACATAGTCAGCAGGATCCTAAATCAGCATTCGCGACAGAGGGTGTTATTAGTTCAGTGATAGTCTGGAGGGTTAGAGGAGTGGGTTGTACTTGTTGCTTTTCTCCCCCCTCTCTCTCTCTCAAAGGTGTTCAGAGTTTAAAACCAGAAAAGTAGCTGTAAACTACCTGTAGCCTGCAAAACGCAAGTGACATGGAGGCATATTCTT
>NW_009261568.1:0-208 GCF_000687185.1 Egretta garzetta | reverse complement strand
CCAGCCTGTCCAGGTCCCTCTGGATGACAAGACAAACCTCTGGCATATCAGCTACTCTTCTTAGTTTTGTATCACCTGGAAACGTACTGAGGGTGCACTCTGCCTCATCCAGCTCATCAAGGAAGAAGCTGAACAGTGTTGGTGACTATGTCTACCCCTGGGATACGCCACCAGCGACTGGCATCCAACTAGAATTTGTGCCACTGAT
>NW_009261567.1:0-208 GCF_000687185.1 Egretta garzetta | reverse complement strand
CCATTTTCCATTCAGCTCATGTGCTTCATTTTTAGGACACCTCTGCATCTCGCTTGTGCAAACGGCCATGCGGGTGTCGTGAGGTTTCTAGTAGAAGAGAACTGCCAGGTGAACCTTGCTGACAATTTCCAGAGATCGCCACTGATGACGGTATGTGGAACACGTTAGGCTCAGTTGAGAAGCGGGGCTTATCGACCGGGCATTACAC
>NW_009261566.1:0-208 GCF_000687185.1 Egretta garzetta | reverse complement strand
GTGCTGAGGGCCGGGGTTTGGGGGTGGGATGGGCAGGGCTGGGCTCCATGACCTTAAAGATCTTTCCCAACCCAACCCATTCCATGATCTCTCCGACAACGCGCTCCTAAATTCTCATTCCTACCCCCACAAGAGCCAAAAAGCACCGCCACCCAACGGCAGGTCGCCGTTATTAAGGATATTTAATTACACCCAGCTGGAAAGGGAG
>NW_009261565.1:0-208 GCF_000687185.1 Egretta garzetta | reverse complement strand
ATTACTGGAAGGAGGCCGTTAAACTGCAAAAGTTAGGAAGTAGCAAATAGAATGACTTCAGAAGGAGTGACTGTTCCTCGCCCAGGATTTGTAGAATGCTGGCTGGGTTTGCATGCATAAAAGCAGGGTTTTGGAATGGAAATTATAAGATTCGGGCCCTTTGTGTCTGGAGGGGGGATGGGTTGTGTAATACGGGTGATTGTGAGGT
>NW_009261564.1:0-208 GCF_000687185.1 Egretta garzetta | reverse complement strand
GGAAAAAGGGTCGAAAAGGAAGGAAAAAGGGTCAAAAAGGCGTCTGCCCCTGTGGGGGGAGCGTTTTAAGGCTTAAAAATGGGTGAAAACCGGGGAAAAGTGGGGGGTTGTGAGGTAAAGTGGGGGGGAAATGGGGGGAAAATGGGAAAAAAGGGAAAAAAATGGGGGAAAAGAGAAAAAAGAGTTAAAAAGGGGGAAAAAAGAGTTA
>NW_009261563.1:0-208 GCF_000687185.1 Egretta garzetta | reverse complement strand
TCCTCTTCTTCACCTTGTCCTTTTGTTGAACTTTGGCTTTTACCCCCCTTATTCCGCTGCCAGAACAACACAGCCCAGCTGGTACCTGCCAGCTCCCCACCCTTGGAACATTCCCCCTTACCTCTGTATCTCATGGTTTCCCATCCCTGGCTATCCTCATCTTGACAAAATGCTGGACATTTTGTCCCCTACATGCCTTCCAAGGCCA
>NW_009261562.1:0-208 GCF_000687185.1 Egretta garzetta | reverse complement strand
AGAAGCTGATGAAGCATGGGCTGGATGAGCAGATGGTGGGGCAGGTAGAAAACTGTCTGGAGAGCCAGGCCCAAAGTGTCATGGAATCCAGTTGGAGGCCAGTGACTGGTGGTGTACCCGAGGGGTCTCTACGGGGTCCAGTCCTGTTCAACATCCTCTTTAAAGGTCTGGATGGTGGGACAGAGCGCACCCTCAGCAAGTCTGCAGA
>NW_009261561.1:0-208 GCF_000687185.1 Egretta garzetta | reverse complement strand
AATTGCAATAACGATTTTAGAAACAACAGCTATTTCTTGGAGCAGAGGAAACGGATTTCCTCTTGTCTCCTGAAAAACGGTAGGTAGGTACTTTTTTAAAAAGCCATGCTATAGTCAAGTGGCATCCAGAGGTGCCAGCTGAGACCAGGGGCCCATCTGGATCAGACACCCAGTCCTGCTGATGCCTTTGCAGCGTCGGGGCTTCAGG
>NW_009261560.1:0-208 GCF_000687185.1 Egretta garzetta | reverse complement strand
AGAGGACGGGGATGGGGAGGGACGAGATTTTCAGCCCCCAGCCCCTGCCCGTCACCGAGCCAACACAACCCCATTTCCCACCCAGGCGCTGGGGTGGCAAAAACCCGCTTTAAACCATTTAACCAAGCTTTTTAACCCATAAAATAGCCACAGCTTTAACCCTTTTAATTCTCTTGCAGCACCAGGAGATGGGTAGCACAGAACAGGC
>NW_009261559.1:0-208 GCF_000687185.1 Egretta garzetta | reverse complement strand
TTCTGGGGAACATTTTGGGGCTCAGCCCAGCCTGGGGGGTCCCCAGTGCACCCTTGAGACCCCCAAACCCACCCTGGGACCTTGAAACCCTCTCTGGGGACCCCCCCCCTCTGGGACCCCCCAATTTGGGGGGCAGAGCCACCCCCCGGCATCCCCACCCACTGCAGAACCTCCAAACTGGGAATCACTGCCCATTCTGGGGAACATT
>NW_009261558.1:0-208 GCF_000687185.1 Egretta garzetta | reverse complement strand
TCCCCAGTGTCCCCCCCCATGTCCCCAGTGTCCCCCAATGTCCCCAATGTCCCCCGGGTTCCCCACTGTCCCCTCATGTCCCTCAGTGTCCCCACTGTCCCCATGTCCCTTGATGTCCCCAGTGTCCCTCAGTGTCCCCTGGTGTCCTCACTGTCCCCCCACTGTCCCCCAGTGTCCCCAATGTCCCTCAGTGTCCCCTGCTGTCCCC
>NW_009261557.1:0-208 GCF_000687185.1 Egretta garzetta | reverse complement strand
CAGCCCTCCCTCCCCTCCTGCTGACACGGCTTCCCCGCAGGGTCGGCACCTCCGTCTTCACCCGCGTCAAGTGATGGGGACAGGGACCGGAGCTGCCTGCACCCTGCTGTCCCACCTGCATCCCCGAGGAGCTCTGCTGCCCTGCTCCTGGGCTGGGCTCCCGCCTGCTCCCACCATCCTGGCTGGGAAACACACCCTTGCCCCTGCC
>NW_009261556.1:0-208 GCF_000687185.1 Egretta garzetta | reverse complement strand
GAAGGGGAGTAAGGCAGCCGAACCAAAAGGCCACAAAAGTTATCACTGCAGCAGGCTCAAAGATCTGGTCAGAGCATGACTGACTCTGTAAACCCAGAGATGTATATTTAATTTTTGCATGATAATGAAAGACGTGGGAAGAGTTTTAACTGTGGATATGGAGAAGGACAGCTACTGCTTTAAGAACTTGTAGGTGTAGGAACCTATT
>NW_009261555.1:0-208 GCF_000687185.1 Egretta garzetta | reverse complement strand
TCTCCAATCCCAGGGGGTCCCCGAGCCCTGGGGGGTCCCCAAAATGTGGGAGTCCCCACATCCTGAGGGTCTCCAAGCTCAGGGGTCCCCAAACCCTGAGGGTGCCCAAGCCCGGGGTTCCCTGAGCCCAGGGGGTCCCCAAACCCCAGGGATCCCCAAACCCTGGGGGCCGCTGAGCCAGCAGTCCCTGGAGCCCTGGGGGGTCCCC
>NW_009261554.1:0-208 GCF_000687185.1 Egretta garzetta | reverse complement strand
CCCATAAGTACCGAATCTTTGAAAATAACTAATAACTGTTGGGATTTTTGTAGAGAATTCATTAACTGCTTTCTAAGCGGGAAAACGGCGCCTGTGAAACGTGAAATCCCGTATTTCTTTTCAGACCTGTTTTATCTTCAACTGAATGCCTTTTTATATTACATTTGTGACTTTCTGTAACAGATATTTTGGGGGGGTGGGTGGGGTG
>NW_009261553.1:0-208 GCF_000687185.1 Egretta garzetta | reverse complement strand
TAAAAAGGATATTTTAAAGCAAGTGGTTTGTTTGGGTTTTTTTTCTGTGTCAATGAGAAGCTAAGCAGTCCCCTTTCAAATACTTAATGATTTGGTTTGGTTTGGTGCATGAGATTTTATGAGTGTTTTCATTAATTTCATTACAAAAATCCTAACATATTTTGTATTTAAAATTCTCTAGCCAAGCTCCACAATTAGGCAGCAAATA
>NW_009261552.1:0-208 GCF_000687185.1 Egretta garzetta | reverse complement strand
GTCTTCCTTGAGCCCCCCCCACGCTCAAGGTTGGCCTGGGCCAAGGCTGAAGGCGCCGTCCATCCTCCGCCAGCGTAGAAACGGCTTCACGCCCCCTCCCAGCGTTGGAGGTGCCAGGGCGAGGGGGGAGCTTTCCGCTGTTCCCTGCCGGAATTCCCCGGCCAAACAGCCGTCCCTGGCGCGAGGACGGCGGCCGCGCGCCGGTGAT
>NW_009261551.1:0-208 GCF_000687185.1 Egretta garzetta | reverse complement strand
CCCCCCCGGCCATGGGAAATGGAGATTCCCGTTGAATTCCCGGATTTCTGGCCCTGGCATCGCCGCGGGCGGTTTGGGGGGAATCCCCCCCGCGTTTGTCCGGGTTTGGTCGTTACAAAATGTGGGCGTTTCTGGAGGAACGGGGATGGGGAAAGGGATTTAGAAGGACAACGGGCATCAAAGGTTTGAACTGGATTTAAGGTGGATT
>NW_009261550.1:0-207 GCF_000687185.1 Egretta garzetta | reverse complement strand
TAGAGGGGCAGAATCACCTCCCTCGACCTCCTGTCCATGCTGTTTTTGATGCAGATATTTTTAACATTTAGGTACTGTACACTGAATTGTTCCCTCACCTTATTAATGTTTTCTTCCTTCAGGACACTTGGCTGAGTTCCCACCCCAAACATGGAAAAATTAGACCTAACTTCTTGGTGTTCAGCTCACGGTTGTGAGTGAAGAAGA
>NW_009261549.1:0-208 GCF_000687185.1 Egretta garzetta | reverse complement strand
CCCCCCCCCCCGCCCCCCCCAGCCGCTCCCCACTGCCTCGCCGGGGCCGGGCCCCCCATTTTATCATGTTAGCCCTCATCCCAGGATTTTATTCCTCCCCTTCCCCAGGCACAGGGCTCAGCTTCTGCTCCTGCTCCATCCTTCTCCCCTCCCTCCCCGCTCCCCCTTCCCCAGCACCCGGTGCCCGCTGCATGCCCACCTCCGCTCC
>NW_009261548.1:0-208 GCF_000687185.1 Egretta garzetta | reverse complement strand
GGGGGGCTCCAGCCCAGCACCGAGGGCCACCCCAAATCCCTGGGGCACCCCTTTATTTTTAGGGCAACCCCCCCTTTTTTTAGGGGTGTCGGATGCTGTGGGGAAGAGCCGCTCATCCGAAAAAGGCCGCGGAGGAAACCCCAAACCACCTTTTCCCCCCTTCCCTGTGACCGATTTGGGGAACATTCACCCCAAAAAGTGCCCGGAG
>NW_009261547.1:0-208 GCF_000687185.1 Egretta garzetta | reverse complement strand
TATGGGTCCCATGGGTGCTGTGGGTCCCTGTGGCTCCCATGGGTGCTTTGAGTCCCTATGGGTATCTATGGGTCTCTATGGGTGCTGTGGGTCCCTATGGGACCCTCTGGGTGCTGTGGGTCCCTGTGGGTCCCTGTGGGCTCCTATGGGTCCCTGTGGGTCCCTATGGATTACTATGGGTGCTGTGGGTCCCTATGGGTCCCTGTGG
>NW_009261546.1:0-208 GCF_000687185.1 Egretta garzetta | reverse complement strand
GGTTCCCCTCCCGCCGGGGCCATCGACGCGGTATTTGGCGGTGTGATTAGAGCTGGCGCATGCACGGAGCAAAGCTTGCGTGAGCCCCGCTAAGTGCCAGCACGTAATTCTGAGCGCTCGGCTCCGCACACCGCGCCGTGCTACCCCGCGTGGCTTACGGAGCCCAGCAGGGCAGGGGCAAGGACGGACAGACGGACTGCGGTGCCCG
>NW_009261545.1:0-208 GCF_000687185.1 Egretta garzetta | reverse complement strand
CTGGTCAACAGCTGACTGAATATGAGCCAGCAGCATGCCCAAGTGTCCAACAAGGCCTACAGCATCCTGGCTTGTATCAGAACGAGTGTGGCCAGCAGGGCCAGGGAAATCATCCTTCCTCTGTACTTGGCGTTGGTGAGGATGCTCCTCAAATACTGTGTTCAGTATTGGACCCCTCACTACAAGAAAGACATTGAGTCACTGGAGC
>NW_009261544.1:0-208 GCF_000687185.1 Egretta garzetta | reverse complement strand
CAGTGTTTCTGTTTCCTAACGAGCCTTTGTAGCCCCTGGGCGTGGGAAGGGACCGAGCCTGGAGCAGGGGTCCTGCGTCCTGGTGGAGCCGGTGCCATCCCCGGCACGGGGCGGCTGGGAGAAGCGACGCTGGGAGCTGGCAGTGGGGATCAACCCCTGGTGGGGGCTCTGGAGGGGAGAGGCTGGGTGGGGAGGGTGTGCTGGAAAG
>NW_009261543.1:0-207 GCF_000687185.1 Egretta garzetta | reverse complement strand
TGATTCTATGGGGCTTAAGGAAGCTGCATGTATAGTTTTAAACTTAAAGCCTACTAGAGGACAGATGCCTTTTTACCAGCGGGTCAGATGAGGTAAATTGGCTTCAGTTCCTTTCAGTGGGGTGACCTCTGCTTACATCAGGTGAGGGCCTGCGGCTGCAGAAGAAACTCACCATTTCGATAGTGCTATTTTGCTTGTGGCCACTGG
>NW_009261542.1:0-208 GCF_000687185.1 Egretta garzetta | reverse complement strand
AGCAGGGGTGTCCTGCTCAGGCAGGTGGGACCCCCGGGGGGGGATTTGGAGGGCTCACACCCCACCAGGGAGCAGAGCAGGCACCCCGCAGCTTTGGGGTGTCACAGGGCTCTGGGGCACGTGGCACAGTGACAGGGTGGCCCATCCCTCGCCCACATCCAGGCTGGGCCGGGGGGGGCAGGGGGTCTGCAGCCCCAGCTCCCCGCTG
>NW_009261541.1:0-207 GCF_000687185.1 Egretta garzetta | reverse complement strand
TCGGAGCCAGCGCCACGCAACGGGGGACGGGATTGCCACGGCCCCGAGCTGGACACTCGCAACTGCACCTCTGAGCTCTGCAGCCACGGTGAGCGCAGCGGGGACGGCAGGGGTGCCCCCCTGGGACGGGTGCACGGGGGATGCCCATGGGTGCTGATGCCTTGCCCCATGCAGCCGCCCCTGGTGCAGAGGACGTGGCACTGTATG
>NW_009261540.1:0-207 GCF_000687185.1 Egretta garzetta | reverse complement strand
CTGGGGGGACTGAGCCAGCGCTGGTGTACCGCTGCGTCCCTCTGTCTGTCCGTCCGTCCGGGGGAAGCGAGAGCTGGCGCGCAGCAGGTTTGCGCCCAGACGTGCTTCCCGTCTCCTCTTGCGCTGGAGATGGGCGTCTGTCTGTCTGTCCGTCCGTCCATGCACCGAGCTGCCTTCGCCAGGCTGACTGCAGAATTGGGGACGTTC
>NW_009261539.1:0-207 GCF_000687185.1 Egretta garzetta | reverse complement strand
CGTGGGGAGGCATTTATGTCCCCTGGGAACCCAATGGCCTCACACACCAACCCCCCATAGGGACTAATTACGTGCCCGGGTTAATTAATCAAGCTCCCTGGATTAATTAATTACCCCACGGCGGGCATTTAATTCCCCAATAACGACCCCAGGGTGGATTAATTACCCCGGGGGGGGGCGTATTTAGCTCCCTTGGGCAACCCAATC
>NW_009261538.1:0-207 GCF_000687185.1 Egretta garzetta | reverse complement strand
GGAGAACGGGGTCCCAGGAGGGGCTGTGGGGGAGAGCAGGGGACCGTGATGGAGAAGAGGGGACCACAAAGGAGATCGGTGTCACAGGAGGGACTGTGATGGATGACGGTGGCCTAGGGGGGACCATGATGGAGAATGGGGCCCCAGGAGGAACAGTGATGGAGAGGAGGGGACTGTAATGGACCATGATGGAGAGGAGGGGACCAC
>NW_009261537.1:0-207 GCF_000687185.1 Egretta garzetta | reverse complement strand
GCTCAGGGCTGTGCCCCCCTGCCCTGGGGACCCTCCGAAGGGGGGACCCCACAGGGACCTGTTGGGGTCTGCTCACCCCCAGCTAACGCTGCTGCGCTGATGCTGACCTGCAAGAGCTGGTGGCCCTTCATGTCCTCCAGGGAGGGGTAGAGCGTTGCCATCGCTGCTGCTGCTGCGGCTGTGCCTGGGGATGGGGACAGGGGGGGT
>NW_009261536.1:0-207 GCF_000687185.1 Egretta garzetta | reverse complement strand
GCTGCGTGGGGATGGGTGAGACAGCGATTGTAAATGCCCCCAGATGTTTCTCAATGTCTCCGTAATGCTCTATTATCATGGACGACATCTGGCCCCTCAAATGTCACCAAGTGTTTGTGTGGGAACTCCTGATCTCCATCTCTATCAGTGACCATGGGACCATAGCAAAGGAGCGCAGGTGCCTATTTTGGACAGACACCATTACTG
>NW_009261535.1:0-207 GCF_000687185.1 Egretta garzetta | reverse complement strand
GTTCTACACCAGTCACTGTTCACAGTGGATAGTTAAAGGGAAGTCTGTGCCAGACAGAGCTCAAGGAAGTTGGATCTGTGATGCAGAAGTCATGAAAAAACAGAACACCGTGATTTTCAGGAAACATCAGTGGGGAAGGTCAGAAGAGCAATGAAGAAATTAAAATATGAGATGCGGCAGAGATCTACAAGAGGAAGAAGATAAAAT
>NW_009261534.1:0-207 GCF_000687185.1 Egretta garzetta | reverse complement strand
CATCTGGCTGGGTCTGCTTCCCACCCTGACCAGCGTGGCCATTGCAGAGTCACCCCATGGCCCCAGGGTACCACAGCCCCCTTTTCCTGTAGAGCAACACCACCAGCTCAGGTGCCTGCAGGGAGCACAGGGTGGGAACAAGGACCAGCCGTCCAGGCCAGAATGGACATGCTGACCTGGGGAAAGGGATGTCCAGGGAGAAGAGCA
>NW_009261533.1:0-207 GCF_000687185.1 Egretta garzetta | reverse complement strand
CGCAGCCCCCCCCCCAAATTAATAATAATTAGAAAAATAAATCCAGGTTTAAACTCTGCCCTGCACCGGCGTGGGGCGCAGACCTTGGCGACAACGGGCAGGATCAGGCCCCGAGCTGGGGGTGGGGGGGCCGAAACGCCCGTGACCCTGCACTGGGGTTGCTCCCCACGGGACTGCTGCGGCCCCAAAAGTGCTGGTGCGGGATGG
>NW_009261532.1:0-207 GCF_000687185.1 Egretta garzetta | reverse complement strand
GGGGAGCGCATTTGGTTCAGTTTCAGTTGCTTGGCTCTCAGGCAGAAAAGTCAATACAAGGACATTCATTTTGTTTAATCACAGAAGAAGTATAGCTCCTTATTTTTCAATCTCCGGATCACACTAGTGACATAGCTAATGAAGTAGAACACATTTCATTGTGTACAAAATCATCACAAGTTTAAAAATCAAGAAAGGAAAAAAAAA
>NW_009261531.1:0-207 GCF_000687185.1 Egretta garzetta | reverse complement strand
CAATGGCCCCAGTAGTGAGAAAGAACCCGTGGCCAAGGAGAACCACAGGTCCAGATGATGGCTCCGTGAGGGAGGAGGAAGAGGAGGAAGGCTTTGGTCTAGAAGCCGGTCCTTCACCAGAAAAGTTGGAGGAAGGAGGGAAAGAATTGTCAGGGGAAGCCGCAAGTGCCCGTCCCCTGGCCTCCTCGGAACCTGGAGCCCTGGGGA
>NW_009261530.1:0-207 GCF_000687185.1 Egretta garzetta | reverse complement strand
TCAGGCACTTCTGTGGTTTCTAACACATCAATAGCCCTTGTACCTTTGCTGTTGCATGGATCTCCATCCCCTACTTCCACTGAGACGGCAGACTGAAGGGCCTTGCTAGCACATCACCCCTCAAACATGGGTGTGCTGCCCTCAGGCTTATCTCCAGCAAGCCTGGGTTTATCCCCTTCAAATTGAGTTTAAAGCCCTGCTAACTCC
>NW_009261529.1:0-207 GCF_000687185.1 Egretta garzetta | reverse complement strand
TAATCCCCGCTAATTACGCCGCAAGCCGGCTAAGATCGCATCTGTTAAGCGACACCTGAAAGCCTTAATTAAACGCGGCCTAACGAGCGGGGAGCGGACACCGGGGCCGGTCTTCTGGCAGGAGCATCCCTGGCCGGTGACGCCGGGTCTCGCCGGCCAGAATTCCCCTCCATCCCGCTGGAAGGAGCTTGACCAACCCTCGGGGTG
>NW_009261528.1:0-207 GCF_000687185.1 Egretta garzetta | reverse complement strand
GCGGCTGCCCCCCCCCAGCCTGGTCCCCTCTGCTCCTTAGGGGGCTGATCCTGCACTGGGTGCCATGCTCCCTGGTGGTGCCGAGAGCAGCACGCCGGGCAAGTTGGTGTCTGCCCTCTGGGAGACACCGGGAAGGTCAGCGTGTTCTTGGCAAGGAGAGGCTGCCCGCTGGCGGCTGGGGCTGTGCCAGCCCTGGCACCAGCATGC
>NW_009261527.1:0-207 GCF_000687185.1 Egretta garzetta | reverse complement strand
GTTTGCAGGTGACTTGCCCAGTGAAATACCATTTCTTCTGAGTTGAATGCAAAGATGCTTTCTTCACTGAAAAGAAAGCCACGGTGCTTGGGTTTTGAGTTGGAATTGATTTTGCCCTAAATCCCTCCCAAATGGAATTCAAGCACTTTCCAGGAGCATTGGTTCATGTGGGAAAATGGCAAAATCATTTGAAGCTGCTTCCCCTTC
>NW_009261526.1:0-207 GCF_000687185.1 Egretta garzetta | reverse complement strand
GGGTGCAGTCCCTCATGAGCAGACAGCTCCAGCATTGGGTCCCCTGCAGCGTCACAAGTTCTGCCAGCAAACCTGCTTCGGCAGGCTGCAGACAAAGAAAAAACCCACATAAACATAATAACAGGTAAGACATCAGCAGGGATTCAGGGTTAGGTTTTGCACACGCGCGACAAGCACAGCGTACAGCAACCACGAGGGATGCACAGC
>NW_009261525.1:0-207 GCF_000687185.1 Egretta garzetta | reverse complement strand
CCGCCCGGGGCAGCGCCTGGCCCCGCTTCTGCGCTGCCCGGTCCCCGTTCCGCGCTGCCTGGTCCTCCCTGCCCTCGCCCCCCTTCTTTTTCTATCGCAGCGCGTGAGGATGCGGTCACCAGTTTACCTTGCCGGGTAAACAAGTTCTTTGATCTGTCACAGCGGCTCTCTCCTACAAGCAGCAGAAAGGGACGTTTCCCCCTCTTC
>NW_009261524.1:0-207 GCF_000687185.1 Egretta garzetta | reverse complement strand
GGCTCCCTTGCATGCTATAGGGGTCCCTGGGATCCTATAGGGGTCCCTGGGATCTTATAGGCCCACCCTGGATCACTGTAGGGGCTCTTTCGGGTGCTATAGGACCCCCCATGGTCGCTATAGGGCTCCTCCAAGTGCTATAGGGGCTCGCTGGGTCACTGTAGGGGGCTTCGGCTGCTATAGGCACCCCCAGGTGCTATAGGAGCC
>NW_009261523.1:0-207 GCF_000687185.1 Egretta garzetta | reverse complement strand
AACCAGCCATAGTGACTGAAGCAGAGACCTTCCTAATTCATTCTTCATCATCCTAGAGATGTTTTTGTTTGACCTAATTATGTGTGACTGCAGGTGTCAGTCTTTCTTAATGTACTTGAATTGTGTGCTAGGAAAAACAGTACAAGAGCTTTGAACATAAGGTGTTCCAGACAGGCCTTTTATTTGCTTGCTCTATGCATCACTGGT
>NW_009261522.1:0-207 GCF_000687185.1 Egretta garzetta | reverse complement strand
TGTTCTGTCGACTCCGAAGTGGGCAAATTCTCGGCGGCGTTCTTGTGTGTGTTTGTTCTTGACCTTAAGAACACCGTTGCGGGGATGATAACTCAATTTTGCGAGCTGGAGAGAAAGCAAACAGAGGAGGCCGCCCCGCTGTTTGCCTTGGGAAGGAAGCGCCCTTGCGGAGCCTGGCGGGGCGGCCGGCTTTGCCCGGGGGCTGTC
>NW_009261521.1:0-207 GCF_000687185.1 Egretta garzetta | reverse complement strand
TACAGGAATATTGCAACACAAATACTGCCCAGTAGATACCCATCCTTGGAACTGTCATAAAAGGACATAGGTGGGTTTGGAGTTAAACTAGACAGAGGTTGGTGAGGGCTATGTGTTCTTTGCAAATAACACCTGGTTTAAGTCTTAGTCTCCGTCCATGTGTGCACACTTCTGCTCCCAGGCCAGCTCTTCCCTAACCTGTGCTGC
>NW_009261520.1:0-207 GCF_000687185.1 Egretta garzetta | reverse complement strand
GGGATGGGGACTCGACCACCTACCTGGGCAGCCAGGAAGGCTCCTGGTCCCAGGGTTTCTCCATTGCACGGCAGCAAGGGACAAGGAAGTGCCTGAGATCTGCTCCAGGAGCACCCAGGCACGCTGCAGCGCCCAGGCTCTGCCCCATGGTGCCCCCAGGGATTCCCCACAGACCTCCAGCTCCATCCCACCTGTACCCCCAAGGGG
>NW_009261519.1:0-207 GCF_000687185.1 Egretta garzetta | reverse complement strand
AAAGAAAAGCATCATGGAAAATTTTAACTAAGCCCCGCTATTGATCTAGACGCGAAGCACATACCCAAGCAAGCCTGCCGCTCCGCTCGCAGATCATCTGCATTTATCTACTTCAACCAACTACAGGAGCGTCATTGGAAGGCCTAACTACAAGCTGCTGATAGATAAATATTAATGCCCAACTCCCAGGAACAAAAACACAGCTCG
>NW_009261518.1:0-207 GCF_000687185.1 Egretta garzetta | reverse complement strand
TGCAAAAATATAATTAAAGTCCTTTTTGTGGCATTAATAAAGAGTTATTTGTACACCATTTCCAGGGCAGCACAAAGAGGACCTTTATGTGGGAGAAGTTTCGAATGGAGTCCAATTTATACAAAATTTTGTATTTTTAGCCCTGGACTCTGTTTGGACGGAGCCTGTGGAAAAGCGAGAACCCTTTTCTGGTCCCCCTGTAAAAAT
>NW_009261517.1:0-207 GCF_000687185.1 Egretta garzetta | reverse complement strand
GGGCTCAACAAGCTGAATTTCTGCTCCAGGTAGTGCAGCTGCTCCTCACTGAATAAAACATGCCCTTCACCCTGCTGCGCCCCGAAGATGAGCGCCAAGAATTCCTCCATCTCTTTCTCTATTCAGGCACACGCTTGGTTTTTTTGGCAAATGCCTGCAGAGAGGGGCACTGCGCGCTGCTCCTCTCGGGCGATGCCGGGCAGGGAA
>NW_009261516.1:0-207 GCF_000687185.1 Egretta garzetta | reverse complement strand
GCACCCCATGGGCTGTTCGCTTCCTCCGCGGTCCCAGCCCCGCCACCTTTGGGGCCACACGCTCTGCCCCACGGCGCGGTGCTGCCCCAGCGGCTCCTCCCGGGGTTTGGCGCAGCCCCGCTGCTCCCCTCCCAAATAATGGGGAAGGGCAGGGCTGCTCCGCGCCAGGGTCCCAGGTGGGGCTGGGGGGGCTGTGGGTGTGTGTGT
>NW_009261515.1:0-207 GCF_000687185.1 Egretta garzetta | reverse complement strand
AGCTTGGTCACAGTCCTGCTGCATGGTAGTCCTCTGACCACAGGCAGGGGCAGGTACTGGGAAATTCAGTGGCAAAGCTCCATAGCAGCATGTCCATAAAGAAAGGGTGCTCTCCTCAAGGCAATGCTCGAAGGGTTAGGTCTTCTCTCAAGAACATGCCCAGGAAGTGGCCCACAGATGAAAACACCAGTATACAGCTAAACAATG
>NW_009261514.1:0-207 GCF_000687185.1 Egretta garzetta | reverse complement strand
CAGGGACCCACACACACACCCAAAAAGAGGGGGAACCCCCCCAAAATGGGTGGGCAAATCCTCCCAAATTTGTGCTGGGGCTGCCCCAATCCCCAATCTGAGCCCTGGCAGGGGGGGAGGGGGGTGGCTGCCTCCCCCCAACCCCCCCCAAATTTTTGGGGGTCCCTCAGCTCCCAAGCACCCCCCCTCAAAAAGCAGAGGGGAACA
>NW_009261513.1:0-207 GCF_000687185.1 Egretta garzetta | reverse complement strand
CTGGGAGGGAATTGCTCTGCCCTCCCAGGCTCTCTGGCCAAGAGCACTCTCCTCCAGAACAGACGCACTCAGGGGCTCTCATCTCCAGGAGCTCTCGCCCGCTGCTGCTTTACCTCCGCTAAAAAGTGGAATTGTTGCCAAGACGAAGAAGCCCGACCAGCCCCCGTGAAGTGGCTGGGGGTGGGGTGGAGGCTGCTGGAAGCGAGC
>NW_009261512.1:0-207 GCF_000687185.1 Egretta garzetta | reverse complement strand
AGGCCCTTTCCAGTGCCAGGGAAGACAACAGCTTTCCAGTGCAGCTAGATGGATCCCTGAACCCCATGGGTAACTGCAAGCAGGACAGGTTAGAGTGAGAACTGAGAAGCGTCCTTCCTGCCCTAGATGCAGCACGCATCCCTCAAGAAGGCATGCGCTGCTCAGTGATGTAGGGCTGTGACTATTTCTCCATTCATCTCTATAGGA
>NW_009261511.1:0-207 GCF_000687185.1 Egretta garzetta | reverse complement strand
TGTCAAGGGGGCTGGGGGCTGTGCTGGGGGGGCTGGGTGCCCCCTGGCCCCACATGCCCCGGCCAGCCCGAACCCGAGCTCTGCATGGTTATTCCCCTGCCATGAACTCTTAGGGTTCCAGCTCACTTTTAGGGTGGCCCTTGTGTCACCGCCTGCGCCCTGGGTACCACCACCATGCCCTGGCACACCCCTTTCTCCGCAGCCTGC
>NW_009261510.1:0-207 GCF_000687185.1 Egretta garzetta | reverse complement strand
TGTGCCCATATGTCAGCTTTGTAAAATTCCTAAGGTGCTTTCAAAATTCCATCATCTTTAAGCCAAAGACTCGTGTGATAAACAGCTTTCGTTATCTTCCTCCCTTCCTGTTTTTGGGTAACAGTAACAGTGTATATGTAGCAAGTTATTTTTATTCGTTCTTCATTGTTATTTTCAGTACAAGAGCTACAGGTTCTTCATCCAAAA
>NW_009261509.1:0-207 GCF_000687185.1 Egretta garzetta | reverse complement strand
CTGTACGCCCTAAGGAGGGGGTGACGGGAGCCATGGCCCTGGCCCGGTGGGGGGTTCACCGCTGGGACCCGCCGCAGGCCCCTCTGACGTGGGGTCCCCCCAGGTGGCCCCCGAGACGCGGGCGGTGATCGACTGGATGCAGCGGTACCCCTTCGTGCTGAGCGCCAACCTGCACGGGGGGGAGCTGGTGGTCACCTACCCCTTCTC
>NW_009261508.1:0-207 GCF_000687185.1 Egretta garzetta | reverse complement strand
AGTGGTGAATAGCAGGGAGACTGAGTCCCCCATGAAAGCCAGGTTCTGTAATCCACAGGTGTCCTTGGGTTATTTAAAATAGACATGGCTCATTGCTCACCCGGACTATGTGACCTGTAACTCTGTCCTGGGTCTGGCTGGCATGGAGTTAATTCCCTCCATAGCAGACCATATGGTGCTCTGCTGTGGATTTGTTACTAAACCAGC
>NW_009261507.1:0-207 GCF_000687185.1 Egretta garzetta | reverse complement strand
AGGTTTTTAATGAAAAAATTGTTTTTTATTAAAAGAAAAGGGTTTTAATAAAAAAATTGTTTTTTATTTAAATTAAATAAAGTTTTTTATTTAAAAACATGGTTTTTTTAATTAAAAAATAGGGGGTTTATTAAAAAAAGGGGTTTTATTTTAAAAACAGGGGGGGTTAATTAAAAAATAGGGTTTATATTAAAAAACAGGGGGTTT
>NW_009261506.1:0-207 GCF_000687185.1 Egretta garzetta | reverse complement strand
GCTTTCCTGTAGGTCCTCTGCTGTTCCTGCAAATCCTGGCATCTCTGGTAGCTCCCTGGGCCTGGATGTGAATAGGAAATTGAGCAGATGTCCTGAATTCTGTAAGTCGGTGTGGGGATGAAGATGAGGCAACCGGTAATGTGGTCAGTGCAGATCTAGTAAACCCAGCAGAAAGAGAAGAGAGAGACTGAGCTCTCCCTATGGCAC
>NW_009261505.1:0-207 GCF_000687185.1 Egretta garzetta | reverse complement strand
CCTTCCCCGCCAACACCAGCAGCCCTGTGTCGGTGTCGTACAGCGGGATGGCCGCCCTGCAAGGGAAGGAGGGTGCTGAGCCGGGGGTACCCATTGGCACAGCACCCTGATGGCCACGGGGTTGGATCCTGCACATTCCCCAACTGGTGCACACCCCAAGCCCTGTCCTGGGGAGGCGTGGGGCAGGATAGGGCCCTCCTATGGCTG
>NW_009261504.1:0-207 GCF_000687185.1 Egretta garzetta | reverse complement strand
AAACCAGCCCAAGATAACATCAGAGGAGGCACCGCTACTGTCGATCAAACAGCCTGCGTGCTTAGTTTGCCATTTGAAAGAAAGCGAGCTTGAGTGCTTCTGGGATCCCGTGTGGCATCCCGACTGCAAAGCAACGTTAAGAAGTTACAGCTTGTGGCTAGAGGGAGGAACTAGAGTGAGGGTGAAGGTCTTTCAGTTGCAGGAGGT
>NW_009261503.1:0-207 GCF_000687185.1 Egretta garzetta | reverse complement strand
GGCGGCGTCTTCCTGGCCACCTGCCTGCTTGACCTCCTGCCCGACTACCTGGCCAGCATCAGCGCGGCGCTGGGCGAGCTGCGCATCACGGTGAGCACCCGGGACCCCCCCCTGGGTCCTGCCCCCGCCAGGGACCCTGCCCAGGGGGACCCTGGCTCTGCCCCGAGGGTTTCCTGGCGTCCTTGTCCCCGGGATTGGGATGAGGGT
>NW_009261502.1:0-207 GCF_000687185.1 Egretta garzetta | reverse complement strand
TTTTTTTTTTTGTTTTACTGTGTCTTTGTTTTACTGTGCGTAATGATTTCTGCATCTTTGTTTCAGTTTTGTAGATACCTCATGATACCTACAGCAACCTCTGTGATGGTCATTCAAAACACTGATTACAATTTATAGAACTCCAAGAGCTGCTTAGCTGAGAAAACACACTTCCATGTTGAAAATTTTCCATGCCGTTTTAGGTAT
>NW_009261501.1:0-207 GCF_000687185.1 Egretta garzetta | reverse complement strand
CGCTGTTGACTCTGTGGGATGGAGGCCGGTGGCCACCGTGGGGCCGTGGGGGCAAGTTGGAAGGGGCAGAGCCCCGGGTTGGGGAGGGGGAATCGTCCCGGTGGGAAGGACGCCGGACTCACCCGGGATTCCTCCAGGAGCAGCAGGCGGTACTTGTTCAACATGGCTTGCGTGCGCTTCAGCAGCTGGGCCGACACCACCTCGAAC
>NW_009261500.1:0-207 GCF_000687185.1 Egretta garzetta | reverse complement strand
CCAGAGCTTCCCAAGGGTGACCACAGGTGAGACGAATGGGATCCAGTTGGCTTGGTTTGGTTTTCATATCTTTTCTTTCGTTCTTGTAAACTGAGAAACTCAGTCTCGGGTTCTGGAAATGACATTCGTATGCAAAAAAGAAAAAGAAATGAGGCAACAAGAGGAAACGTAACGGAGGAAGGCCTATCCCTGAGGAACTAGAAGAAT
>NW_009261499.1:0-207 GCF_000687185.1 Egretta garzetta | reverse complement strand
TTCCCAAACACCTGGGTCCCCACCTGCCTGCCTGGGTCCCTTTTCCTGGACACCTGGGTCCCTGCCCACGCATTTGGGCCACCTGCCTGGGCACCTGGGTCCCCTCCCCGAATGCTGGGGTCCCCTCCCCAGGCACCTGGGTCCCCTCCCCAGTCCCTTCCCCAGACCCCCAGCTCCCTTTCCCAAACACCTGGGTCCCTTTCCCAA
>NW_009261498.1:0-207 GCF_000687185.1 Egretta garzetta | reverse complement strand
GTACGGGGGGGACACTGCCCCCCTCTCGTGCTTTGTTACCATGGGGGTTATAAAGGAAACCTTGGTGTTTTCAAAGGCGTAATAGGGAGGAAATCGCTTTCCGAAATAAAATTACTGGAACCACCAAAATATTCAGGCCATTGAGCACTTTCTCGATCCAGTGCTTGGCTGTCGCCCAGAAGCTGCGTTTTTCCTTCTCCAGCCTAT
>NW_009261497.1:0-207 GCF_000687185.1 Egretta garzetta | reverse complement strand
ACAATGAATTATGCTTCCTTGACTGCAGAAGAAATGTGGAGCTTAATTAATGTTTGTAAATGATACCGAATTCTCAAAGGCTTTTGTTAGAAACAAAATGTTATCGCTCTAATTTATTTTTTTGGAGCACGTAGGAAGGACAGAAAGCTACAAGCTCTGATGATTTTGGCTGTTCCTCTTGCCCCATGAGACTGGACGTGGGAGCTC
>NW_009261496.1:0-207 GCF_000687185.1 Egretta garzetta | reverse complement strand
GCTCCCGGAGCAGGAGGCTGTAGCCCTGGCCGAGGGCGTTAGGGATGCGCTGAGGATGTGCCCTGCGCCTTGCTCCGCGCCCTGCCCGCGCATCCCCGGCCGGGCTTCTCCCCTCACCCCCCCCGGTTTAATCTTCCCTGGGGATGCGGTCCGCAAGGCACCCTCGCTCGCCCGCCTGGAGGGCAGGGAGGCCTTTGCACCCCCAGC
>NW_009261495.1:0-207 GCF_000687185.1 Egretta garzetta | reverse complement strand
TTTGGGGGGGGGGGGCGCTGCCCCTCACCCCATTTCCCCCCTTCCAGCTCTCCGTGGTGGAGTACGACCCCGGCACCCACGACCTGAAGACCCTTTCCCTCCACTACTTTGAGGAGCCGGAGCTGCGGGTGGGTGCCACCGCTGGGATTTCGGGGCTCCCTCCCATTGGTGTGAGGGAGGTGTGTGTGTGGGTGTGTGTGTGTCCCT
>NW_009261494.1:0-207 GCF_000687185.1 Egretta garzetta | reverse complement strand
GTCGATATGGGCATGTAAATATTTTCCCCAGCTGGAATATAAATATTCCTCATCTGAATTTTGGGGTTGGCATGAAAAGCAATTTTTCTGCAAAAGAGTCACTGAGATACTTGAGATGCTGCTCGCAAGCTGTTCCCGGTCCGGATTGTTCTGCCCCCGCAGCAGCCCCGTGCCGGTGTAACTGAAGGTAATGGGAACCATAAAACA
>NW_009261493.1:0-207 GCF_000687185.1 Egretta garzetta | reverse complement strand
CACACACACAGGGACTTTGTGGAGGCCCGGAATCGTGCGCGTGAGCAGGTTCCAGCAGCCCGTGCCAGGGCTCACCCACAAGGGAGCGGCGGGAGCAAGCCCCTCTCTGAGGGGAACTCCCTACCCTGACGTGCCCCAGGCTGGGCCTCTGAGGGTCTCCCATGCAGCATCCCTGGGGGAAGGGAGGCCCTCGGCCCCACGGGGAGA
>NW_009261492.1:0-207 GCF_000687185.1 Egretta garzetta | reverse complement strand
TTGAGTTCCTCAGCCTTCTCCTCATCTGCTGTTGTCTCTCCACCCCCCCCTCCCAGTATCGGCCACCACAGCACCAGTGACGACAGCTCGGCGTACCGGTCGGTGGACGAGGTGAATTATTGGGATAAACAGGATCATCCCATCTCCCGCCTGCGGCACTACATGCTCAACCAGGGCTGGTGGGATGAGGAAGAGGAGAAGGCTTGG
>NW_009261491.1:0-207 GCF_000687185.1 Egretta garzetta | reverse complement strand
ACAGGCTGCCCAGGGAGGTTGTGGAGTCTCCATGCCTGGAGAAAACTCGAAAGCCATCTGGACATGGTCTTGGGCAGCAAGCGGTTTGGGACAGATGACCTCCAGAGGTCCTTCCAACCTCTGCCTTTCCATGATGCTGTGATAAAGAGGCTTTTCCAAAAGCGTCTATAGACAAGGCTGAAGCCACCTCTTCCCCATGGTCTGAGA
>NW_009261490.1:0-207 GCF_000687185.1 Egretta garzetta | reverse complement strand
GCTCCACTTGGGTTGCGACCCAGGTGAGGCGTGTTCCAAGGCTGTCAGGGGAAAACTGATAGCTCCTGTTCTGCTCCCTGCCTTGACCAGTCAACCGCTGCTTCTAGCACCGACACTGCCTCTCCCCACCTCAGCCATGGAGGAGTTTCTGGTACAATTAAGGGGCACCTGACCGACCAACTCACTACACAAAGGCCGAGGTCTGGC
>NW_009261489.1:0-207 GCF_000687185.1 Egretta garzetta | reverse complement strand
CCTCAAGGGTTTTCGTTGTTCATGGAAAAACATCACTTTGCAAAGAACTGAATTTTTAAGAGCTGTTACTAGTAACCAAAGGAAAGAGCGTGTAGACATTTTTTCTTGTCGTAACATACATTCACTGCATTAATTTTCACTCTTATTGTTTTCTTTGTTTACAAAGTCTATTTCTTTCTGCCTCTTTCCCAGATCGCGAGAACCAGT
>NW_009261488.1:0-207 GCF_000687185.1 Egretta garzetta | reverse complement strand
TAGCAAACCCCGCTTTGTGCGGCCAGAGCCGGGGATTAAATCCCTGGGGAAACAAAATTAAAACTCTGGGCACGTTCGCTGCCCTGGGGGAGCCAGGCTCAGCGGGGGCCTTTGGGCTCAGATTTGGGCTTTTGGGGCGTTGTGGGTTGGGTGGGGTTTTTTTTTTTTTTCTTTTCTCTCTTTATTTTCATCCAGAATTGCCACTGT
>NW_009261487.1:0-207 GCF_000687185.1 Egretta garzetta | reverse complement strand
GGTGCGGGTGAACGCCACGGATCCGGACGAGGGTCTTAATAAGGATTTTTCCTATAGCATCGTCAGTTTGGTTCCTGTCGGTAACCGAGATCTGTTCAGCATTGATGGGAAGACGGGCGAGATCCGTCTCAGGGGCGCGCTGGACTTCGAAGACGCCCGCTTACACGAGATACAAATCGAAGCGAGAGACAAAGGCTCCCCCCCGCT
>NW_009261486.1:0-207 GCF_000687185.1 Egretta garzetta | reverse complement strand
CCCACTCTCTTTCCTTCCCCCCCTGCCTTGCTCCCCAACTTTAGATCATCCTGAACTTCACCACCCTGGATGTCTACCGAAGCCGGCTGTGCTGGTACGACTACGTGGAGGTGAGAGACGGGTTCTGGAGAAAGGCCACGCTGCGAGGTAACCAACCGGGAGCGCTTAGCCTGGCCGGCACTGCCTGCCCGCTGCCTGCCCGCTGCC
>NW_009261485.1:0-207 GCF_000687185.1 Egretta garzetta | reverse complement strand
GTGACCAGCACTTGGGCCAACACTGTGGAATGTCTTGATCATCCCCCTGTAGGGTGTGTTGGAGAGAACTTTCAGGTCCTTTCTGGATGATGCAAAGTGGGGTGGAGGACTTGAACAGCCTCATCTAGTCCAACCTGCCTTGAGCAAGAGAGTGAGTCAAGGTGATGTTCAGGCCTCTCTTCAAACCTGAGTTATTCTATGATTCAG
>NW_009261484.1:0-207 GCF_000687185.1 Egretta garzetta | reverse complement strand
CCCTCCGTCTGTCTGTCCTTCCCTCCCTCCCTCTCTCCCTCCATCCCTCTGTCCGTCTGTCCCTCCCTCCCTCCTTCCATCTGTCCATCCATCCGTCCACCCCTCCATCCCTCTGTCCTTCCCTCCATCCCTCTGTCCGTCCGTCTGTCCTTCCACCCGTTCCCTCTGTCCTTCTGTCCCCCCCTCCATCCCCCCGTCTGTCTGTCC
>NW_009261483.1:0-207 GCF_000687185.1 Egretta garzetta | reverse complement strand
TTGTTATTATTATTGTTATTATTATTATTAAAGGCGATATTCAAATGGGTCCCTGTTTGGCTGCGCCACCGGCGTGTTTCAGAGCGATTATCTCATATCTTTCCTACAGAAGTAAGCTATCCCTCAGCCCCGGGTCACGCATTGATCCCTCTGCAATGTAACAAACGGCCGGGTTAATTTTCCCTCATTACCATTTCCATAGCTCTG
>NW_009261482.1:0-207 GCF_000687185.1 Egretta garzetta | reverse complement strand
GTCTGTGTGCAGCAACGCATACCTCGGCAAGCCGACCCAGAGAGGAACGGTTACAGGGTTGATGTAGAAAACTTAAGCCTGAGAAATATGGGAGCTGCTCCCACAATAATGTCTCCATGCACAAACTGCAACTAAATATCTATTTTCTGCAAATCTCTTTGTAGAGCAAAGAGTGGAAGACTCTAAATTTACAAGGATCCTGGAGAT
>NW_009261481.1:0-207 GCF_000687185.1 Egretta garzetta | reverse complement strand
GGATCCCAGTGCCAGCTACTGGAGTGAATGGGGATCCCAGTGATATCTTCTGAGTTGAATGTGGTCTCAGCACCATCTGTTGTGTTGAGTGGGGTCCCAGCACCATCTAGTGGAAGAGCCCCAGGTAGGGGGTCTTATGGGGTGTCAGTGCCAGCTATTGTGATTAATGGGGTCCCAGAGCCAGCTACTGGGTTGAGTGGGGATCTT
>NW_009261480.1:0-207 GCF_000687185.1 Egretta garzetta | reverse complement strand
ACTGGGGGAGCTCCCGAGGTCCCTTCCAACCCCCACCGGTCTGGGATTCTGTGATAGCGTACCCCTCTCCCATGGCACTAAACAAGTTATATGCATACGACGATTGAATACCATAATCGCAAACCGACTTGCCCAGCTCTGTTACTGCTTCATACGGTAGCCTGGAGCTCGGTGACCTTGATACCGTACGGGGAAAGCTTTTAACAT
>NW_009261479.1:0-207 GCF_000687185.1 Egretta garzetta | reverse complement strand
GCCATCGGGGGAAGGAGCAGAGGCAGCAGGGAGAATGGAGAGGGGGTTAGAAATAAAAATGAAAAGGGCTCCAGGAGGGAAGCGAGAGGCTGGGCTTGCCACCGGGGGAGGGGCTTGGAGAGGTCTGGAGAGGATGAATGGGGAAGAGGAAAGCAGGGAGGAGCCCCAGCCTGGCCATTTTATTCTAAGAAGTGTTTTGTTTATAAT
>NW_009261478.1:0-207 GCF_000687185.1 Egretta garzetta | reverse complement strand
CACAGGTGCCGGTGGGCATGGGGATGTTTTGCATGCACGGTTATGGGGATGTTTTGCATGCACAGGCACGGGGATGTTTTGCACGCCCAGGTGCTGGCAGGTGCAGGGAAGTTTTGCACACACGGGCACAGGGATGTTTTGCATGCCAGGGCATGGGGATGTTTTGCACGCCCGGGCACGGGGATGTTTTGCACGCCCGGGTGCTGG
>NW_009261477.1:0-207 GCF_000687185.1 Egretta garzetta | reverse complement strand
CCCTCCTCTGCCCCAGCCCGGCTTCCTCCAGCCCCCAAACACCCCTTTCTTTCTATTTTATTCCCCCCCCCTTCCCTTTTATTTTTAATCGATTTCGAAAATACCCTCCCGGTCAGGATACACGGGAACGAATTATCTCTCTCATTCTTGCAAGGTGGATTAAGGTTATTAAATAATATGTGGGGGCGGGTGGCAAAGGGGGGGGGA
>NW_009261476.1:0-206 GCF_000687185.1 Egretta garzetta | reverse complement strand
CATCCCATCGCATGCAGGAGGCATCCCATCGCACGCAGGCGCGATCCCCCACCTTTACACAGCTACGGGTAAAATAAACATAGATTTACATAGATATGGGCATGATAAACCATCCCCTGCCATGGGCTGGTGGGGTGGTGGTGGGGACCAGGCAGGTGCCCAAACCCTTCCACATCAGCAGTGTGCCCAGGTGGCCAAGAAGGCCA
>NW_009261475.1:0-207 GCF_000687185.1 Egretta garzetta | reverse complement strand
GGTCGCTATGGGTCGCTGTGGGTCGCTATGGGTTGCCGTGGGTGGCCGTGGGTGGGTGTGGGGCACCGTGGGTCGCTATGGGTCACCGTGGGTTGCTATGGGGCTGAGTGGGTCGCTATGGGTCACTGTGGGTTGCCGTGGGTGGCCGTGGGTCGCTATGGGTCACCATGGGTTGCTATGGGTCACTGTGGGTCGCTATGGGTCGCT
>NW_009261474.1:0-207 GCF_000687185.1 Egretta garzetta | reverse complement strand
GCCTGCCCTGCACCCCACAGCCCTTGGGGGGGCTGTGACACCTCCCCCAGCCCCTGCAGCCCCCAGGAGGGGGGGACGGACCCCCGGCCCCAGGACAGTCCCCGTGCCCTCCGGAGAGACCCACGCAGCCCCTGCACTCCCTCCAGGGGTCTGGGCGGTGAGGGCTGAGCCCCTGCCCGCAAGCTGGGGACACGGAGGCATGGAGGG
>NW_009261473.1:0-207 GCF_000687185.1 Egretta garzetta | reverse complement strand
CTCAGGTGAGACCCAGCCTTGAGTACAGAGCTGCGTTCAGCTCTGGGGAAAGCAGCATAAGAAGAGCCATGGCCCTGCTCGAGCGGGTCCAGGCACAGGCTCTGAAGATAGCCAATGCTGCCACCTACAAAGCTGATCAGGGGGCTGGGGCACCTCCTGGATGAGGACAAGCTGGGAGGGTTGGGGTTCTTTAGCCCAGGGAAGAGA
>NW_009261472.1:0-207 GCF_000687185.1 Egretta garzetta | reverse complement strand
GGGGCTCAAAGGGTTCCAGATAACGACAGGTTTGATTGGAATGTGCCAGATTGAGTTTATAGCTGTTAGTGCAGTTCGCTGTTAAAGGGCTGGCTCTGGTGCTTGCCATGGCGCTGCTCGCCTCACTGTACGTCAGAGTCCAGCGCTCATGAGTGGGTGCTTGCTGCATTCGCTGCTCGCTGTGCTGCTGATCATCTCACTGTGCTG
>NW_009261471.1:0-207 GCF_000687185.1 Egretta garzetta | reverse complement strand
ATGTCATATATCGCTCAGACAAACGGAGCTCTCTGGAGAGAGGTAGCCAGTATGTGAGGGAACTAGCCGTGCTGGAGGTGATTTAAAGTGACCCGAACAATGAGCAGTTGCCCAAAGATCCAGATGGTGTCCAGGATGATGATGCCAGCTGCCTCCAGGAATAGGAAGAAAGCATCTCCTCCTCCCTCATCTCAGCTGTGGAGAAAC
>NW_009261470.1:0-207 GCF_000687185.1 Egretta garzetta | reverse complement strand
TGGGATGAGGTGGGGTGCACATGTGCTTAGGGGGCACTGTGCTTCGAGGATGCTGCCTGCCAGGATGTCTCCTGTCTCTGGGTAAATAAACCTTTGTGTGTCCCTCTTTGCCCAGGGGTGGCTCTGCAGCCCCTAGGCAGGGTCCCAGGGAGGAGATGATGTGTTGTGAGGCTTGGGTGATGGCCCCCTGTTCCCCCTGGCCTCCAG
>NW_009261469.1:0-207 GCF_000687185.1 Egretta garzetta | reverse complement strand
AGGAGCCCGGGGCTCCTCCTGGCCCCAGCCGTGGTCCGGTGCCCCCGTGGAGCCCAAGCACAGCCCTGGCCCTGCAGGGCTTTCACCCAGCAAAGCCCCTTCAGCTGTGCCCAGTCCTGCCTGGCCCCCAGCCCCTCTCCGTGCCCCTGCTTCCCCAGGAGGCTGCAGGGGCTGGGGGGATGCCCAGGGGGGCTGGAGGGCTCTGTG
>NW_009261468.1:0-207 GCF_000687185.1 Egretta garzetta | reverse complement strand
CAGGGGCGTCATTCTTCACTCAAACAATAACGACTTGTTCACAGCTCGATACCAGGCTGGTAAAACTCTGGATTTTCAAGTGTGTTTGAGTTGGGGCTTAGCTAAACAAAACTCGTTTTCTAAGGCGGGCTGAGGGATTCTCACAAGCCCTACACCTCTACGGCCCCAGCTCAGACCTGCTCCCCAGCTCCCTTTCCCCCCCCCCCC
>NW_009261467.1:0-207 GCF_000687185.1 Egretta garzetta | reverse complement strand
GCACCAGGATGTGGCCCTGGAGGGAAGGGGATGAGGGGAGTGAGGATGAGGAGGGAGGGGCCAAAAAATGGGGAGGGAGGGGCCAAAAAATGGGCGCTGAGGTGGCCAAAATTTGGGCATCGAGGGGGCCAAAAATGGGGATCGAGGGGGCCACAAATGGGGGCCAAAAAATTGGGGGCCCTGGGGGCCAAAATAATTCAGCGCTGA
>NW_009261466.1:0-207 GCF_000687185.1 Egretta garzetta | reverse complement strand
GCGGGGGGGCGGCCGCAGGGCTCTGGCTCTGCCGCCTCCTGGGCCACGCAGGGGCCCACCGTGAGCCCGAGGGCTCTGCCCTTCCCAGGGGGCTCTCCACTGGTGTCACACATGGGTGCCGAGGACGGCGCACACCCCCGACATGCGTGGGCAGACGTGTCCTGGGGTCGCACAGCTCCCCTGGCAGGGCTGGAGCGGGGTCCTGCC
>NW_009261465.1:0-206 GCF_000687185.1 Egretta garzetta | reverse complement strand
ACATCCCTGGGGTGGCAGGGGGGGTTGGAGACATCATTGGGGTCACAGGGGGAGGTTGGAGATGACGCTGGGGAGGCTTGGGGACATCGCTGGGATCATGAGGGGGTTTGGGGACATCATTGGGTGATGGAAGGGGGGTCTTGGGGATGTCCCCAAGGTGTGGAGGGGGTCTGGGGACACCCCTGGGAGCAGGGGGGGGTCTGGGG
>NW_009261464.1:0-206 GCF_000687185.1 Egretta garzetta | reverse complement strand
TCAATGCTGAACACGTACCTAAATTCAGAATACACAGCATCCACTCTCTCCTCATGCACCAAGACGCATTGTCTTACTGTACAAGGCTTGAAATTTGGTTAAGCATGATTTGCACTTCACAAGGCCAGGATGACTGTCCGGGAGAAAGGAGGCGGGAGAGGAGCTCCAGGCAGCAGAGCAGAGGTTCCCCTGCAGCCCATGGTGAA
>NW_009261463.1:0-206 GCF_000687185.1 Egretta garzetta | reverse complement strand
CAGCCCTGCCCCTGCCAGGGGCTGGCACCCGCCCTGGTGCTCGCCTGACCGCTCTCCGTGGGCTCCTCCTTGCACCCGCTCATGTTTGGTCGCTGCCCTGGTGCTCTGTGGGGTGTTCCTGAGGCCAGGGCAGGTCCTGTGCCGTGCCCGTCCTGTGCCGTGCCGGTCCTGTGCCATACCTGAGCCAGGGTACCCTTGGCTTGGCT
>NW_009261462.1:0-206 GCF_000687185.1 Egretta garzetta | reverse complement strand
AGAAGCTATCTCAACAGAAGGGGTATATATGAAAAAAGTTATCTCTAAGCAGAGTTATTACTAGAGAAATTATATGAATTAGGGCCCACAGTAAAATCTGGGAAATGTGCAGGAGATGGGAGGCAAGTTATTGCCAGTGAAAAAGCACCCATTGCAGCAGTTTCCAAAGAGCCCTTTTGAGCTCCTGGTTCCTCATGCTGTAGATG
>NW_009261461.1:0-206 GCF_000687185.1 Egretta garzetta | reverse complement strand
TCCCCCACCTGGCTGAAGCCCAGGAGCAGCCTCTTGGCTCAGGTCTTCCCTGGCTCCCTCCCCTTGGGTCTGTCCATGCATCCAGCCCCTCTCATGTCCCCTCCTGCCCCCCACCATCTGGGTGACAGTGTCCCCCTGCCCCGATTCTCCTGAAGTCCCCTCTGGCTCTTCCTGGTCCCCAGGTGGATAAATCGACACCTCATGGG
>NW_009261460.1:0-206 GCF_000687185.1 Egretta garzetta | reverse complement strand
CCATCCCCGTGTCCCCTCTGTCCCTTCTGTGTCCCCTCCCCCATCATGTGTGTCCCCTGTCACACGTGTTCTCTGTCACGTGTGTCCCCTCCCCCTCACGTGTCCCTGTGTCCCCTCCCGGTCACACGTGTCCCCTCTGTCCCTCCTGTGGCCCCTCCCCATCATGTGTGTCTCCTGTCACACGTGTTCTCTGTCCCGCGTGTCCC
>NW_009261459.1:0-206 GCF_000687185.1 Egretta garzetta | reverse complement strand
TCTCCACAATAAAGGAAACCTGAGCGCCATCCTTCCAGATCCTCCCTGAAGCAAGGTGTGAGAGCTCTAGAAGACCCCTCCAGGTCACCCGGGTATTGCCCTGAAGCCAGAAACTTACTGTGTTAGGGACGGTGTTGATTTCTCCTGCAGTGAGCTCTCATCATTTGCTGACACCACAGTGCCTGCAATATCTCTCTCACTTCTCT
>NW_009261458.1:0-206 GCF_000687185.1 Egretta garzetta | reverse complement strand
GTCTGCCCCCCCCCTCCCGGGTGAGCCCAGCCAGCTTTGCTCCGGTCCCCAGCTAACGCCACGTCCCAAACGTCATCCGGGGTCGCCCCAGCCCGGCCACGTTTCCAACCCCCTCACGTAACGGCATGTACCCGTGCGCAGCCGCCTGGGCCCGCACCGGGATTAAAGGGCTGCGGGAACCTCATGGCTGCAGATGACGTGGCACA
>NW_009261457.1:0-206 GCF_000687185.1 Egretta garzetta | reverse complement strand
CTTCCCTTCAACCGTGGCCTTCTAGCAGAGGTCTATAACCTTTAAAGTCCCCAGTGACTACCATTGCCTAAAATTGTGTCCCTTCTTCCAGCGGTCTAAGGGAGACCTCATCCTCTTCCTAACCTTCCTCAGCTGAGGTGGTGATCCTGATCAGATGTCAGGAGGAGTTAGAGATACATGGAACAGTAAAGGTAAGTAGAGCCAGA
>NW_009261456.1:0-206 GCF_000687185.1 Egretta garzetta | reverse complement strand
GCTGACCCAGCTACGTCCTCCTCACTTACACTGGCACCGCAACAGTGCCTGGTAACAGACCCTAGGAGCCTGCTGCTAACAGACCCTAGGAGCCTGCTTTTTGGCCAAACACGTGCCGCTGCCCCGGTCAGACACAAGCCCTGCAGCACCCGGGCGCGTCGGGGCTGAGGACCCCGCAGCACCGCTGCTGAGCACGCCCCCAGGAC
>NW_009261455.1:0-206 GCF_000687185.1 Egretta garzetta | reverse complement strand
GGAGACCTCATTGCAGCCTTTCAGTACTTAAAGTACTTACAAGATGGTGTGGTGGTGCAGCATTCCCTTCCCCCTCAAACTTTTTCTCTCTTTGACCACTTTATATCAGGAATTCCTGCCAGACCATGGCCTTTGTGTAGAGAGTTGGTCAGTTAAGCGTCCCCTAATTGTACCAGCAGCTCCTGCTGAGGCAGGAGAGGCACTGC
>NW_009261454.1:0-206 GCF_000687185.1 Egretta garzetta | reverse complement strand
GTTCTTGTTGCCCCACCACAGCTGAGGAGTTTTGGAGTCCTTGGCATTCTTGCACTGCAAGCACCTTCCTTTCATTCATTTTCCACCA
Source organism: Egretta garzetta (assembly GCF_000687185.1). NCBI lineage: Eukaryota > Metazoa > Chordata > Aves > Pelecaniformes > Ardeidae > Egretta > Egretta garzetta. The sequence goes on along the minus strand of NW_009261454.1, from coordinate 118 downwards.
TGGAAAAATCTGCATGACAGGACACCCAGGGCTGGTGTCACAGCTGAACCTGAATCCTCACCCCTCTCTTTGTTGGTCAGGCTGATGGGAAGGCAATTGATGGCCAAGTCCTTGTGAC
>NW_009261453.1:0-206 GCF_000687185.1 Egretta garzetta | reverse complement strand
CATATCCCAGGGCAGTGGGGAGGGAAGTGGGCGGCCAGGGGTACTGACCCCAAACGATGGCCAGCCCGGGGCCATGATGCCCAGCCAGGGCTGGCAAACGATGCCCAGCACGAGGGCTGCGGTGAAGCCTGGGACCAAGGGGGGATGCTGGGGTGCTGCAGCTGGGACTGGCTGTGCCCTCCTTCCTGGCACCGGCAGGGTGGTCC
>NW_009261452.1:0-206 GCF_000687185.1 Egretta garzetta | reverse complement strand
TAATAAAAAAATTAAAATAAAAATTTAAAAAAATGAAAAAATGAAATAAAATGAAAAAATGAAAATGGAATGAAATTAAAAGAAATAAATAGAAATGAAATAAAATAAAAAACGAAAATAAAAAATGAAAATGAAATAAAATGAAAAATAAAAATTAAATTAAAATGAAATGAAATAAATAAAATGAAATAAAATAAATACAATTG
>NW_009261451.1:0-206 GCF_000687185.1 Egretta garzetta | reverse complement strand
GACAGAGGAACACACTTTGTGTCAAAAATTGTTAGAGATTTAACAGAAAGCTTGGGTATTAAGTGGGAATACCATACGCCATGGCATCCACAAAGTTCGGGAAAAGTTGAAAGGATGAACGGAGAAATCAAAACTATTTTGACTAAATTAATGATAGAAACCAAATTATCATGGATTAAGTGCCTACCCATGGCACTATTAATTCT
>NW_009261450.1:0-206 GCF_000687185.1 Egretta garzetta | reverse complement strand
CCCCGCACTTGCTCTGCTGCCTTTCCCCGTCCAGGCAGCCAGCACTGAGGCTGGGGGCAGCCGTCCCCTGGCATCGATTTGGCCCAGGGGATGGACGGGGCTGTTGGTGTCCCCTTGAAGGGCAGGGCTTGGTGGCATCCCCATGTCCTGCCCTGGACGATGTTTGGGGGAGGGACAGGGCTGGTGCTGCTGGAGGGGTTGCAGGG
>NW_009261449.1:0-206 GCF_000687185.1 Egretta garzetta | reverse complement strand
AAAACAGGGAGCAGGATGCACAGGGAGGAAGGGCAACACCATGCCTGGCACCTGGGACCCACACAGCAAGCAGGGGACAGAAATCCCATCCCCATTCCATCCCATCCGATCCCAATCCCATCCCATCCCGATCCCATCCCATCCCGATCCCATCCCCATCCCATCCCATCCCGATCCCATCCCATCCCCATCCCCTCCCCATCCCC
>NW_009261448.1:0-206 GCF_000687185.1 Egretta garzetta | reverse complement strand
AGGCGAGAGCACGTTCGATGCGGTTCATTAGTTAATGGGCATGCTGGGCTTTGAAAGTGCAAAGCACTAAAAAAATGCAAAGGATTTCATGTTTTAAATTATTTATCCAGGGTTTGGGTTTTTTTCCCCCCCCTCTCTCTCTTTTTCTAACTAGATGCCGTGAGGAGCAGCCGTGCGTGGCCAACCGGGAGCAGCACGGCCACGCT
>NW_009261447.1:0-206 GCF_000687185.1 Egretta garzetta | reverse complement strand
GGCAAAAATGGTCAAGGATTGGGGCAAAATGGTCGAAGTTTGGGGCAAAACCAGTTGAGATTTGGCCAAACGTTGTGGTTTGGGGCAAAAATGGTCGAGGTTTGGTGCAAAATGCTCAAAGTTTGGGGCAAAACCAGTTGAGGTTTGAGGCAAATTGTTTGAGATTTGGGGCCAAATGCTTGAGATTTCGGGCAAAACGTTCAAGG
>NW_009261446.1:0-206 GCF_000687185.1 Egretta garzetta | reverse complement strand
GGGAACACCTAAACTTTAAGAGCAGAGATATGTGAGTCCTCTTTAGGTGTCCAGGAGAGGGGGAGAAGAGAGCATGCTTCAGATTCCCAAATCCCATGAACGTGCCCAAACCATCCTTCCCTTGGCCCCTTACATCCCATTTTATAAGATGCAAACCTGGTGGGGCTTCTGTCGATAATGCATCAATAATCCTTCAGTTGTCTCTG
>NW_009261445.1:0-206 GCF_000687185.1 Egretta garzetta | reverse complement strand
GGACAGAGTCACATGGCCAGGAGAGGCATGCCACTGGGAGTGAGTGAAGAAAAGGTGGGATCCCTGATGACATACAGTCTGGAGCAGAACATGAAGGCAATTCAACAGGCAATGCGCTTCTGGAAGGGACCTCATGTGCAGCAGCGGCCCTGCCCCTTCCTGCCTCTTCTGAAGCATGGTCTGGCCTGGGCATGGATGCCTTTAGA
>NW_009261444.1:0-206 GCF_000687185.1 Egretta garzetta | reverse complement strand
CGGTGGCCTCTGGGCTCATCCGATGGCAGACGTCAGAGCAGGAACACCCGCTCGCCCGAGCATCCGTCAACGCCACGGTTCGGAGCAGGCACGCTCATCCTGCCCGTCCTAACCACTGCCTGCAGACCTCTCCCCATGCCCAGAGGAGCTGCCCTCCTGCAACCAGGCCTGTGGTTCAGGGAAAGAAAAAAAAAAAAAAAAAAAAA
>NW_009261443.1:0-206 GCF_000687185.1 Egretta garzetta | reverse complement strand
TGCCACACGCCCTGTCCCCGCGCAGCAGCCTGGGGACTGAGCTCCCTGGGGACATGCGGGGACTGAGATCCCTGGGGACCTGCAGGGGGCTGAGCCCCCTGGGGACATGCGGGGACTGAGCCCCCTGGGGACCTGCAGGGGGCTGAGCTCCCTGGGGTGGGGTGGCAGGGGGCGGGGGGGGGGGGGGGGGGCGGGGGGGGGGGGGG
>NW_009261442.1:0-206 GCF_000687185.1 Egretta garzetta | reverse complement strand
AAAAAAAAATCCAGCTGCTGCTGATGGTTTTTAATTTTCTCTCATTTCGGTAAGCTATGAAGGAGAAGATGAAAAGATCCTGCACCTGGAAGCAGAGGCTTCTCAGGAAAACAGAGCTGATGGGCAACGGGATCTGGCGGCTGGGTACCCTGGCCATGGTAAATAACACACAACCCCGTTACTCTGTGTCCAGTTCTGGGCTCCCC
>NW_009261441.1:0-206 GCF_000687185.1 Egretta garzetta | reverse complement strand
AGACTGGGATCACTTGCAATGCCTTCTAAAACACCCCTGTCAGGTGAAGCAAATTCCATGGACCAAATCCATTGCTACATCAGTTATACAAACTAAGGATCTAGCCCAAGGTAAGGGCTTACTGACAATAAATTGACATCAGTATTATTCTTCCTTCCATCTTATATCTTAGTTTTGAGTTCTTAACCTCTTTTGGACCTGAATTT
>NW_009261440.1:0-206 GCF_000687185.1 Egretta garzetta | reverse complement strand
AGCACCACATTTTAAAATCCCCTTTTTCCCACCACCCCCCCCCCACACCTTTTCCCATGCTCTGGGAAATAGGAAAAGCAGCACCTACCTTTCCCAGGGTGGGGGGGAGAAGGGTGCTGTAAGCTAAAGCAGCCCTTCGTCCCTCCTGCAATCTGCTTAAAATAAATAAATAAATCCATAAATAAATAAATCCATAAATAACTATA
>NW_009261439.1:0-206 GCF_000687185.1 Egretta garzetta | reverse complement strand
TTTGGTGTTCTGCTGAGGGTGTCTGGTTAGTGTTTAGACTATGGTCTACCTTTGTGCATTAGGGTTTTGTTGAGGGCTGCGGTCAGGACTGGGGTTAAGGCCAGTGGTTTAATGCTAGAGGTAAGAGCAAGTGATTAGGGTGATCAATACTGTAAGAGTATGAGTAATGTTATGTTATGTGACTGGACTTTTGTTTAGAGGTAAAT
>NW_009261438.1:0-206 GCF_000687185.1 Egretta garzetta | reverse complement strand
GGGGTGCTGGAAGGGGTCCTGGGGGTGATGGGAAGGATCTTGGGGGGACAGAGAGAGGATTTGGGGTGCTGGAGAGGGTCCTAGGGGTGATAGGAGGTATTTGGGGGCGGTAGAGGGAGGATTTGGGGTGCTGGAAGGGGTCCTGGGGGTGATGGGAGGGATCTTAAGGGGCTAAAGCAAATATTTGGGGGGCTGGAGGGGATCCA
>NW_009261437.1:0-206 GCF_000687185.1 Egretta garzetta | reverse complement strand
CCATCAGCAGTGGTGGTAGCGCCTCTGGGATAAGTTATTTGGGAAGGGAAAAACCTGCTGCGGAGCAGTAGCTGGAGAGAGAAGTGAGTGGGTGTGAGAGAAAACAGCCCTGCAGCCCCCCCAGGCAGCGAAGGAGCAGGAGGAGCTCCAGGTGCTGGGGCAGAGATTCCCCCGCAGCCCGTGATGAAGACCATGGTGGGGCAGGC
>NW_009261436.1:0-206 GCF_000687185.1 Egretta garzetta | reverse complement strand
CCCCCGCCAGCCTGTCCCACGCAGGCGCTCAGGCTGGGGCATTTGAGGCAGCGCGGGCAAGGAACGCTTCAGGCAGCACAACAGGACGCACTCAGTCGGCCTTTTGTCGGGAGAGCGTTTCTCTGGGGAAGCGCAGGTACCCGGAGCGAATGCAGGCACCTCCTCGGAAGCCAGGCTTGATACCTGCCCTGCACCGGGACCTGGCG
>NW_009261435.1:0-206 GCF_000687185.1 Egretta garzetta | reverse complement strand
GCTGCTGTGGCAGTGCCTGGCAGCCTCCACCCCACAGCCCCATCCCTCTCGGCACTGCTGTGCACCGGTGCGGCAATGCCCCATAGCCTCTGCCCGCAGCCCGTCCCTCCCTCAGCACCACCGTGCGTCACCCAGCCGGGCACAGGGGATGCAGCGGGGATGGGCACCCCATCTCACCCCAGCCCAGCCTCTGCGGGGGGGGGCAC
>NW_009261434.1:0-206 GCF_000687185.1 Egretta garzetta | reverse complement strand
CCTCCCTCGACCTGCTGGCCGCGCTTCCTTTGATGCAGCCCAGGATACGCTCTGCTTTCTAGGCTGCAATCACACATTGCCTGCTCATGTCCAGTCTGCCGCCCAGCAGTACCCTCAAGTCCTTCTCTGCAGGGCTGTTCTCAAGTCCTTCATCCCCCAGCGTGTATTGACATTGGGGATTGCCCCAGCCCAGGTGCAGGACCTTG
>NW_009261433.1:0-206 GCF_000687185.1 Egretta garzetta | reverse complement strand
GCCAAACCGAGGAGACGCCAGCAGGGTGCACGTCGGAAGCTGCAGAGACAACGAGCCCGTCCCCGTCCCTGCCTTCCAGAAGCCAGCGAGGAGGTGGGACAGAAGACCCTTAGAACATCTGGCGGGCTTCGCCTCCTCAACCCGCGTACGGCTGGGGCGGAGGTGGGAGAGTTGGCCGGAATTTCTGCCTTTCTGGAAGACAAAAC
>NW_009261432.1:0-206 GCF_000687185.1 Egretta garzetta | reverse complement strand
GTATGGGGCACCCACGTCTTGGCAGCCCTGGGCTCTCCTGGGAGCCCCCGTGATGTCCTTGGGTGTCTTGGGGTTGTTGTAGGCTCAGGGTCCTCCTGTGGATGAGCAAGGAGGGTGGCAGGGGGCTTGCTCAGGGGGAGGTAATGGGGGGGTTTGGGCAGGGGGATGTTTGTGTTTCCAGCTCTGCTCTTGGCTTCTCCTCTCCG
>NW_009261431.1:0-206 GCF_000687185.1 Egretta garzetta | reverse complement strand
GAGGGCGGGGTTGAAGGGCGTTGACCAATGGGGGTGCTTCTAAGGGCCTGGAGGTGACAGCCACCGTGGGGTGGTGGGAAGATCTCCAACGGTTGGGGGGTAGAGGGAGGACTTCGATTAAGGGGTTTGGGGGGGGATGACATCAGCCCCCGCCTTGTGATGTCATCTTCAGCCTCCATGGGTTGAGGGCCTCCATGGGTTGAGGG
>NW_009261430.1:0-206 GCF_000687185.1 Egretta garzetta | reverse complement strand
CTTACACTGCTACTGAATTGGCAGAATTAAAAAACAATTTTGGTCGAAGCCCTAAGGAATCAGAAACAGAATATGTTTGGAGAGTATCATTGTTTGGGGGAGATCAGATCATGTTGAACATAAGGGAGGTGGAGGGATGCTGGGGACCAGGAGTATTCCTAACAATAGGAAACCATCGTGCTCCCTGGTCTTTGACCCAGCAGGCA
>NW_009261429.1:0-206 GCF_000687185.1 Egretta garzetta | reverse complement strand
TCCTCAGAGACCGCCAGCCCTGGGCTCCCAGTTCTTGTCCCCTCCACCCCCAGGGTCCCTGTCCCCATGCCCCCAGGGTCCCTGTCATCCCCCCCTGGGTCTTGGGCCACATCCCCTCGGGTCCTCGTCCCCATCCCTCCAGGGTCTCTGTACCCCCAATGTCCCCGTCGTCGTCCCCATCCCTCCAGGGTCCCTGTACCCCCACC
>NW_009261428.1:0-206 GCF_000687185.1 Egretta garzetta | reverse complement strand
GCAGGGATGCTCCCGCTCCGCCTGGGTGGCTGGGCCCCACTGGGGACAGCGCTTCAGGGAACTGGGCTGGGCTGGTGTTCCTAGCCCCGGGCTAATGCCGGGGCTCCCTGAATAAAGGCGGCTGTGTTGCAGCCCGGCGATCCCAGTGCCAGTGCCAGGGTGAGATGGGGATGGTAACGTGGCCACTGCGGGCGTGAGCGTCGGCT
>NW_009261427.1:0-206 GCF_000687185.1 Egretta garzetta | reverse complement strand
GAGGGTGAAGCCTTTCTCTCCCCCCATGCCACAGTGCGCTCATGCCAACCCCTGCTTCCCCGGCTCCAAGTGCATCAACACGGCCCCCGGCTTCCGCTGCGAGCCCTGTCCCCGCGGTTATCGGGGCAACACCGTCTCTGGCGTGGGGGCCGACTACGCAAGGGCCAGCAAGCAGGTGAGTGCAGTGCCACCGGACTCGGCCGCGT
>NW_009261426.1:0-206 GCF_000687185.1 Egretta garzetta | reverse complement strand
TTTCCCTGAGCATTGCTAACGTAATGCAACTGCTGATCTGTAGCAAAGGAGCACTTCGTTCACCAGGACGGGAGAGACCCAACTTTGCTGGAGATTGAATCGCTTTTGGGTATCGTGCTGTGCATGACTGCGTCGGGGAGGCTTTACGGAAATCCTCTCATAATATCAACCGCCCCTCAGTTTCATCGATAAAAACACCCAGAGAC
>NW_009261425.1:0-206 GCF_000687185.1 Egretta garzetta | reverse complement strand
TCCTGCTGGTCCTTGCCATTGCAACCGTCCATTCCTCTGCATTATTGGCCCCATTCCCTTCTGTGTGTGCTGTGGGGGGGTTTGGCTGTTTGGCCATGGGTGTGGGACCACTGCAGACTGTGCTCAGAACCAGCTATCTGACTCCTTCTCAGCCTCCCTGGTGTTACACAGCCTCTCACCGCCTCCTGCAGCTCAGCCGCCTGCCG
>NW_009261424.1:0-206 GCF_000687185.1 Egretta garzetta | reverse complement strand
AGAAGCTATCTCAACAGAAGGGGTATATATGAAGAAAATTATCTCTAAGCAGAGTTATTACTAGAGAAATAATCTGAATTACGGCCTAGGGTAAAATCTGGGAAATGTGCAAGAGATGGGAGGCAGGTTATTGCCACTGAAAAACACCCATTGCAGCAGTTTCCAAACGACCTTTTTGAGCTCCTGGTTCCTCATGCTGTAGATGA
>NW_009261423.1:0-206 GCF_000687185.1 Egretta garzetta | reverse complement strand
GAGCAGGCAGGCCTCCGAGCACAGCCCTGCGGAGACACTGCCATCAGATGCCAGGACGCTGCTCCCGATGGGACCTGTCCCCACAGCCCCCAGGGGTCCCATCTCCCCTCCCCAGCCGGTGGGAACGATACCACCATGGGCCTCCATCGTCCCAGCCCCAACGGGGTGAGTCTGACCCCCAAAGGGCTGCAGAAGCACTCCCCCCC
>NW_009261422.1:0-206 GCF_000687185.1 Egretta garzetta | reverse complement strand
GCTGGGCTGGGCTGCAGCGGGAGCCTGGAGGCTTCATCTCCCCTTCAGGGCAGAGGGAGGGTTGGAGGGTGGTGTTTATTTACGCGATGCTGGGGGAGAAGGGGGAACCGGCAACAGGCTGGCTTGCAAATGGGATTTCTGGGAAGCGGAAAGCTGGCGTGCGTTCAGCCTGGAACTGTCCTGATTTCCAATTGGAAACATCCACA
>NW_009261421.1:0-206 GCF_000687185.1 Egretta garzetta | reverse complement strand
TGCTAATGCAAAAATGAAGGCTATATTGGCCACTTTACCTAAAGATGCTGATGTGGGCGATATGTTAGAACTTGCCATGCGAGCGGAACAGGGGCAACAGGGTAAACTAATGGCTAATGCCGTTGCAGCCGCTATTAAACCCACAACAAATTTGCTGGCTGCGGCTGTACAAAAAATGAATGTACGGCAAAAGAGCAAGGGAAAAA
>NW_009261420.1:0-206 GCF_000687185.1 Egretta garzetta | reverse complement strand
AGGTGGGTCCATTGCCAAGCTGACTGGAACTGTCTGTGTCCAGCATGAGGGCAGCATGAAGGCAGCCCCTGCTCTTTTCTCAGAGCCCACCCTGCTGAGCACGACTTCTTTGCTGAACACTTCCATTTCCTACTCTCGCTATATCACTCAAATCTTTGTTTTCTGTGCTGCATCCAGCTTAGCCTTTCTCACCATGATGACCTATG
>NW_009261419.1:0-206 GCF_000687185.1 Egretta garzetta | reverse complement strand
TTAAAATGTGGAATTTTTACTTTTTGTGGGGTCTGTCCCATTAAAATTGTGTTCTTACGGAGCCCGTGAAAAGGTCTCCGACTTCAGCAAAGCAACTCGTGCAGAACTTTGGAGAAGAAACCATTTTCCATTCAGTTATTTAGCATCTGCAGCTGCTCTCTTTGCGTGGTAAACAAATTGCATCAAAAGCTACGGGGAATAAAAAC
>NW_009261418.1:0-206 GCF_000687185.1 Egretta garzetta | reverse complement strand
CCTTTTCTGCCAAGCTGCTTTGCAGCTGGGTGGCCTCCAGGAAATGCTGGTGCCTGGGGTTGTTCCTGCCAAAGTGCACGACTTTGCACTTGCCCTTGTTGAACTTCATGAAGTTCCAGTCATCCTGTTTCTCCAGCCTGTCCAGGTGGTCCTTCTGGATGGCAGCCCAATTGTCTGGTGTTATCAGCCACTCCTCCTGTTTTGTG
>NW_009261417.1:0-206 GCF_000687185.1 Egretta garzetta | reverse complement strand
TGCCTGATCCCCCCCACGCCAAGGAGCAGGAGAGGAGCTGGAGGCGGCTTTCCAGCGCCTGATCTCGCGGCTTTTCAGCCTGCCGGGGAAGGGCGGGGGAGCGGGGAATGAAGACAGATGCAGATAATATCGCTGCCACCCCCCCGGCCCCTGGGGGCTCAGCTACAATATCTATTATAGATGGATTCAGCAGGGGAAGGGCTTGG
>NW_009261416.1:0-206 GCF_000687185.1 Egretta garzetta | reverse complement strand
TGGTGTCCAGCCAGGGTCAAACCACCACACAGTGTGCTGAAGATATCAATGCATCTATCTACTGGTTTATATTTCTATCAGTCACTCCCCATAGAGAAACCTATATGTGCATTTATATACGCATATATGTATACATGTATACACATATGTACACACGTACCATGAAAGGATTATGTAGTGTACCCACCACTTACCTCAGAAAAGAA
>NW_009261415.1:0-206 GCF_000687185.1 Egretta garzetta | reverse complement strand
GGTCTTTTCCAACCAAATGATTCTCTGATTCTCCGTGCTAGATGGCCTGAAACATCTTTATGCTTTTATGAATGGCATTACCTTGAATGTCCATGTATTTTCCTTCCACATCCTTGTGCCCAAACCAAAGCCAGCCCCTTTATCTTTGGGTGTAATGATTTGTTTCGCATCTCCATGCAATGTGTACCCCAAGAAAATGATTCCAC
>NW_009261414.1:0-206 GCF_000687185.1 Egretta garzetta | reverse complement strand
GTACGTCAGTCCGACACCTGCAAGCATCCCGTCTGTCTGCGATCCGCGTTGCTGCACGGTGTCCCTGGTCTCTGTGACCCGCTGGAGATGCTGCCCTGGGGTCCTGAGCCCCCCCGGGGCTGCGCTGGGCGACGCTCGCTGCGGGCTGGGGGACTCCAGCCTGCAGGAGGGACCAGGCTCCCGCGCACGGCCAGCGGTGACGCTGT
>NW_009261413.1:0-206 GCF_000687185.1 Egretta garzetta | reverse complement strand
AGGGTAAAAGTGAGAAAGCTCGTGGGTTTGGATAAAGGCAGTTTAATGGGGAGAGCAAAAGCCTTGTGTGCAAGCAAAGCAGAACAAGGGATTAATTCCCTGCTTCCCATGGGCGGGGGGGTGCTCAGTCACCCCCAGGACAGCCGGGCTCCATCTCGCGTAACGGTGACTTGGCCAGGCAAACGCCATCGCTCCCAATGTCCCCC
>NW_009261412.1:0-206 GCF_000687185.1 Egretta garzetta | reverse complement strand
GGAGGATGGGGCGGATCACAGTGCTGCCATGGGCATGGGCCTCATACATTAATGTGTACAAATAGGGTAACAGGGTGTATCTTATATTCAGCACATTCCTGGAAATATCCTCAAATGTTGAGTTCCAAGAAACAGGATCTTGCCTCTGAAGGAGAAGAGACCGTTGTTATTCAAGCTGGATTGGTTTGTTCACAAAACCTAAAAAA
>NW_009261411.1:0-206 GCF_000687185.1 Egretta garzetta | reverse complement strand
TATCTTAAGACATTGAAACCTTTCACCAGGAAATTAACTAAGGTGGTTTTCCATACCTGAAGAATTATTTGGGAATGTTTTATTTTAGTCCCTCTTTCAACAGTTTACCCATGTGAATGTTCAAGGGAAGTGGAAAAAATACACAAAAGCGCAGCTTTGCAGAGAACAAGTAATCTGTGTAAAATTCATAATACAGCCTCTGTGCT
>NW_009261410.1:0-206 GCF_000687185.1 Egretta garzetta | reverse complement strand
ATTTCCATGAAGACAGTAAACAAATGGAAAGAGAAGGGATCTAAACACAGGGGTTGGAACGCATACATTTTAAAAGTTTACATTTCAGAACCACAGCTGTCAAAATAATCATTAGACTGGGGAAAAAGGAGTGTTCAGGGAGCTGTTTAGATAAGAAATATCACGACCCTTGAATTTTATTTTTAAAGTGACTGCCAGCTGTTACA
>NW_009261409.1:0-206 GCF_000687185.1 Egretta garzetta | reverse complement strand
CAAAGCATGAAGAGCTGGTCAGGGATGTGAAAAATGGTGTCATTCTGGGCTGTAGTGAACATGAAATTGCAGGATCCATCTCTCGAGCAGACTGAGGAAGGAGACGAGCAGAGTGCAGAGGTCAGACATCAGAGGGGAAGGCTTTGGGCTATCGAAGGAGGGGGCTTTTAGAAGGGATCCCATGGGCAGCAGTGAAGGGCAGCACC
>NW_009261408.1:0-206 GCF_000687185.1 Egretta garzetta | reverse complement strand
AAAAAAAAAAGAAAAAAAAGGAAAAAAAAAAAGGATTAAAAACACAAAGGTTTTATGAACAGCAAACTCTATGTAAAGGCCTTTTAGTATGGAACTTTTTTATTGATAACTTGGCTTATGAATAAATATATGAACCGTTACGGGCGCTGGCTCTGCTCTGCCTCAGTTTCCCTCCTGGCACAGCCTGGCACCCCTGGCCATGCCCT
>NW_009261407.1:0-206 GCF_000687185.1 Egretta garzetta | reverse complement strand
GGTGTGGTGGCACCTCAGTGCCTTGAGATGCTTCACTGGGTCCCCAACCCTGTCCCTGTGTCACCTCCGTGTCCCCAACTCCATCCCCCTGTCAACTCGTGTCTCCAATCCCGTCCCTGTGTCACCTCCAGGTGCCCTGGAGGGGTTGGTGGCCTCCAAGCTGCAGGGTGACCCCACCAGGTGGCACCTGGCCGTGGTGTGGTGGC
>NW_009261406.1:0-206 GCF_000687185.1 Egretta garzetta | reverse complement strand
TGGGGTACAGGGTTGAGGTTGAGGTTGGGGTTGAGGTTGGGTTTGGGTTTTGGGGTGAGGGTTGGGTTCCCCTCCACGCAGCCCCCTCCAGGGATCATCTGCACCCTGAGCGTGGCCACACCCCCTTCCCAGGGCACCCCAGCCCCAGGGGGACCCCCCCAAACCGGCCCCCCCCCCCTCTGCCCTCCCAGGCTATGACTTCCCAG
>NW_009261405.1:0-206 GCF_000687185.1 Egretta garzetta | reverse complement strand
GATGCCCAAGGACAGAGCAGGTGGCTGCTGATTAATTCCAGCTCCTCGGAAGCTCTATCCCCTTGCACAGCACCTTGTTCTCCTGCAGGAGGCAAGCATTCCCAAAGGCTGGGGGAGAGACTCTGGTAATGCCACAGGTGATGGGATAGCTGGAACCTGAAGCCAATGGGAGGATAGGAGAAGCCTGGAGAAGCAACAGTCCCAGG
>NW_009261404.1:0-206 GCF_000687185.1 Egretta garzetta | reverse complement strand
ACTCCCAAGCAGTCCACCTACTAGTTTCCTAAATAAGCCAAAAATCTGCTCTTGTAAGGTGCATGATTTGTGCTCTGCTACTTACTTTTCTCCCCATTGAATCATGAACTCCATTAATTCATGGTCACCACGTAAAGGGTTGCCATTGATTTCCAAAATCCCAGACAGTTCTTCCTTGTTAATGAACAAAAGATGGAGATGTGTGC
>NW_009261403.1:0-206 GCF_000687185.1 Egretta garzetta | reverse complement strand
GGGGGCGGGTCCTCCTCTTCGTTCTCACTCAACAACCCATCATCTACAGGGGAAAAAAAAGGGGGGTGAGGATCCGGCCCCCGCCGGTGAAACCCTACTGGTTGGTGGCCCACGGCCTTCCCGGCGTTCTGGTGGCCACATCCCCATGGGGGAACCCATCGCCCCATGGGGTTGAGGGCTTCCAAAACGCCCCCTTGGTCATCGGG
>NW_009261402.1:0-206 GCF_000687185.1 Egretta garzetta | reverse complement strand
GGCCAGTTGGGGTCAGCTGTCCTGGCAGTACCCCCTCCCAGTTTCTTGTGTCCCTGGCAGAACATGGGAAGCTGAAAAGTTCTTGCCTGGTGTAAGCATTGCTCAACAACAACTAAAACATCCCTGTGTTATTAATGTTCTTCTGATGCTAAATTCAAAACACAGCACTATGACAGCTACCAGGAGGAAAATTAACTCTATCCCAG
>NW_009261401.1:0-206 GCF_000687185.1 Egretta garzetta | reverse complement strand
CAACCCAAAGTATTCTATGATTCTATGAAAATACTTCAAGGTCTATGATGACAGTCATTTTTAAAACGTAAGCATCATTTTGTGTTTATGAACCTAAAGAAAAAGGCATCTAAATATAACACAGTTTTGTAGATGTAATAATGCACTTAAATGGTAAGTACTGCACCTAATATAGTGTGGCAATGAAGGCACGGACCCCGAGTTCA
>NW_009261400.1:0-206 GCF_000687185.1 Egretta garzetta | reverse complement strand
ACGCGCTGGGGGGGATTTCGCAACGAGCTGGGGCATGAGCTCCCGGTGCATTTGTGCTCTCCGCTACCGGCCCCGCAAACCCACGCGTTGACGCTGCTCCGTCCCATCCAGCCCATCCCAAAAATCCCACGTTGGGACGGGGCTCACCCCTGCACCCAGGACAACCAATGCCAAAATTATCCGGCGGAGCCCATTGGATTCGGAAA
>NW_009261399.1:0-206 GCF_000687185.1 Egretta garzetta | reverse complement strand
AGCAGGCCACCTTGGCTTGCCCCGTGTATGTCACGTACCAGCACGTGCAAGCCCCTTTTTCTGCTCACTTCAGACCCTCGTCTTCTGACCGGCATCTTATTCCCGTGGCCTTTGTGTCTGAGAAATGGTTTGAAATCTCCTGCTGACTGGCCGCAGCCTGTTTGACTTCTGGGGGCAGGGCAGACGCCAGCGGGCTGTTTCCTGGT
>NW_009261398.1:0-206 GCF_000687185.1 Egretta garzetta | reverse complement strand
AATGACGCTGTTTGCTCATCTCTGGCACAGAAGAGTTGGAAAACCCTTTTTCCTTTCAATTCCCACTACTCCTGCTTTCTCTCTGTGTGGCTGTCACCTCACACCACTGTATCCACTTGATGTTTTCCACTCCTAAAATTAGGGTCTTTGGCGTTCACACAGATGTCCCTTCAACACATCACCTCCCACCTTGCTGTTCTAATTCA
>NW_009261397.1:0-206 GCF_000687185.1 Egretta garzetta | reverse complement strand
CCCACAAGTGGGGGCCCCCATGTGTCTGGGACCCATAACTGGGGGCACCCCACAGATCTGAGACCCACAACTAGGGGGACCCACACATCTGAGCCCCACAACTGGGCAACTGGGGGGGCCCAAGCATCCGAGCCCCACAACCAGTGGGACCCACACATTCACGCCCCACAACTGGTGGGACCCACACATCCGGGACCCACAAGTGG
>NW_009261396.1:0-205 GCF_000687185.1 Egretta garzetta | reverse complement strand
ATGCAGAAAAGGAAGGAAGCAAACATCATTACCAGCTGCATAACACAACGTGTGAGCGCTTTCTGAGGAAGAAAGGTGTAAGTCTTTCTGAAATACACAAAATCTTGACCATTCCTAAAATCAGAACGCAATCTGGAGAGGGACCATCAGGTTATGGCCTCAGCAGACACCTTCAGGGGAGAAAAAAAAAAAAAAAAAAAAAAAA
>NW_009261395.1:0-206 GCF_000687185.1 Egretta garzetta | reverse complement strand
TGAGAATGTTTGTGTTGAACTTTTTCCCCTTTTAAGGAGTTTCGAAGCATGCCGTTGTGTTCCTGCTTATCTGAGATAAGTTGCAGAATTGACCAGCTGCACCCTTAATCCTTTGATATCCTGTAAGCAGAACAAAGTTCTGGAAATGTCAGCCTGATGTAACTCAGATGGAGAACATTAGCTACTCCTAGATGAGGTTTATAAAA
>NW_009261394.1:0-206 GCF_000687185.1 Egretta garzetta | reverse complement strand
GTGAGACACAATTCACCCCAACAACCTTGGCTCAAGGTCAAAGATTGAACTTTTGGGGCAGCATCAGGGAGGCGCCTGCCCCCAGATGCTGGAGGGCATCCTAAGCAGAAGCTTCCTGTAAGGACTTCTGGGTTCCTGGGTTGAATAGGATGGATTTGGGCAAGGAGGAAAATGCCAGGTAACAGCAGGCTACACGGGTGCCATAG
>NW_009261393.1:0-206 GCF_000687185.1 Egretta garzetta | reverse complement strand
TGGGATGAGTCACCGTTCCCCCCGCCCCCTCCCTTTTTTTGACTGACGAGGTTTAGAGGCCATTCTTTTTTTAACGAGCGGGGGAAAAATCCAAACCCTTTCCTCTGCTAACTGGGGCTGCCCTGCTTTGAAGGGATGCTGCGGCGCTGGGACGACAGCCAGAAATATCTCTCGGATAACCCTCACCTCGTTTGCGAGGAGACGGC
>NW_009261392.1:0-206 GCF_000687185.1 Egretta garzetta | reverse complement strand
CATGCAATCCCTTTCCTGGAGGACTTGTTCCTCAAAGAGCTAGAGGAGCGAGCAATGCAGTGCCTGGCAGAGCCGCAGTGCCTCGCCAAGCAAATGGGATTTTGCAAACCCATTGGTACATCATCATCTCTCTTACTGTGGAGGAGGAGAAGAAGAGGACGAGGCAGGCACAACAGGCATAGAGCACAGGCACAGGACCAGCCCCC
>NW_009261391.1:0-206 GCF_000687185.1 Egretta garzetta | reverse complement strand
GTGGACAGAGGAGGAGATTCTTTCCTGGGGCACAATCTGGACCTTACCTTTTGCAGCACACCTGAAAACCTGAACATCTTCCAACACTGGTTTCAGGGAATTGGCAGCCCCCAGAAGTGCAGAATCCCCGTCTTAGTACGCATTGTAAAATATTTCCTGTTTCTATGGGGAACGATAGACACAAAGCAAGGCAAGTGATAATCTGG
>NW_009261390.1:0-206 GCF_000687185.1 Egretta garzetta | reverse complement strand
CCAAAGGGTGCTGTGCATCCATAAAGCTTTCCTTGTATTCAAGGGGACTCTGGACCTGGGTTGGTAAGAAAGCTCCACTCAGGATTATAAAGAGAGAAACCCCATCAGGGGCCCCATCAGAAGCCGCAGCCCCTGAGCCCGTGGGTCTAATGCAAGTGGTTAGATAGAAAAAAGCCAGACATGCTTTCACATTATTCAAGCATGCT
>NW_009261389.1:0-206 GCF_000687185.1 Egretta garzetta | reverse complement strand
TCCAGCCCCGCCACCAGCCCGGGTGCCCTCCTCTGGATGCATTCGAGGACCTTTGCATCCTTCTTAAATGCTGGGGCCCAGCACTGCACACAGTATTCCAGGCGAGGCCGCACCGACGCTGAATGCAGCAGGACAACCCCCTCTCTTGCCGGCTGCTCATGCCGTGTTTGATGCCCCCCAGGGTGCCGTTTGCCCTCCTGGCTGCC
>NW_009261388.1:0-205 GCF_000687185.1 Egretta garzetta | reverse complement strand
GGGGGCTGGGGGGAGGCTTGGGGGTGGGCGCCCAAGCGCTCAACCTTCGGCTCTCGTGGGATAATTTTGAGATATTTTAGGGATTCCGATATTCTCTGTCCTACCTTGGAGTTCTTGCGCCGTTTCATGAAAGGGTTTTGAGGAGAAATAGCTCCGGAATTGCGAGGGGCCTGCTGCGGCCGGGAATTTGGGGATTAAATGGCTG
>NW_009261387.1:0-205 GCF_000687185.1 Egretta garzetta | reverse complement strand
CGCAGCTGCAGGGCCCTCCAATGGCAGCTCCCAGCCAGCTCCCACAGCCAGTGCTGCTCAGCAGCAAGCTCTGCCTATGCAGAGAGAGCGGAGCAGGTCCCCGCTGTGGGGCTATGGTCTCTGCAGCCAGTTCTTGGAGAACACAGACTGCCACCGCTTCGGAAGGAGGAGGAGCAGGTCAAGAGCACATTGTCCACATTATGAC
>NW_009261386.1:0-206 GCF_000687185.1 Egretta garzetta | reverse complement strand
AAAATTTTTTTTTTACTTTTTCCTTTTTTTTTTCCTGATTTTTCCCTTGTTTTCCTCCCCCCCTCCGCCACCACCCCGGGTGAAAGCGCCATGAGACGCTTCTAATCCCGCTCCATCTCCCTCCCAAAGGACGCGTTTCGCTAAACCTGTTTGACTCCAGATACAAATCTCCCGACCTGCCCTCGCTCCGCGGCCCTCCCGGGCTC
>NW_009261385.1:0-205 GCF_000687185.1 Egretta garzetta | reverse complement strand
ACGATGCCCGCCGAGATCGCCCTGCCCGTGGCCCCAGCAGGCTGCAGGGAAGCGTCTGGGACTGATCCTGACACCAAGCGGGTGCTGGGAGCCCCCCAGCCCTCCCCACATCCTCCCTCTTAGCTCAGCTCACCTTGAGCCGTGACCTGGGCATCTCCTGGGGGTGAGAATTGGCCTCGGGGTCCCAAGCCAGAGCAGACCCCAG
>NW_009261384.1:0-205 GCF_000687185.1 Egretta garzetta | reverse complement strand
GGGTTAAACCACGACATTCCCACAGAAGGGAGTTTGTTCTAAAGGACAGGAGATGACACTGTGCTTTTACATGCAAAGAGAACTTGCATTAATGACAAAAGAAAATAAATGCACCTATAGGTGGATGCAACTGCTTCTGGATCTGTGGCTTTCTAGAGGAAAGGGCAAAACTGGCTCATCCAGAAGAGCTTGAGACAGCCTACTA
>NW_009261383.1:0-205 GCF_000687185.1 Egretta garzetta | reverse complement strand
TCCTCCTGGTGGAGATGAGGCTCAGGCCCCAGGGGTTGCATGAGAGGGCAGCACACCTGAGCAAAACCAGCCCATTTCATGGCATTTTTGGGCCTGAACAGTCTGGCCCTGCAGGCTTGCTCCATTCTCTAGAGCAGGGCAGGATCATCACTGTGCCCCAGATCTGTTCTTGCTCCTGACGCTCCTGAGGACCTGACCAAAGGAC
>NW_009261382.1:0-205 GCF_000687185.1 Egretta garzetta | reverse complement strand
GTTTTAATGAGCACTTCAAGCAGCCAAGGGGTTGGAAACCCCACGGGACCCCTGGGTGGGTAAAGCCACCCCATGGCACCCACTGGGGCTGAGCCCTGGGCCCCACGGCAGAGCCTCACTGCTGTGGGGCTGAGCCCCCCCAGCACCCAGCCAGTGCAGGACTGAGCCCCATGGCACCCTGCTGGGGTGGGACCCAGACTGGGGA
>NW_009261381.1:0-205 GCF_000687185.1 Egretta garzetta | reverse complement strand
TTTTATCCTCTCCTGCTCCAGTTGGATTGGTCATAAATTACCTGGATTTCCCCCAGCTGAGCCCGTCCTGCCCCCGTCGGTCACTGGTGAGTGATCTCCCCCGTCCTTATCCCAACCCACCAGCCTTTCCATAGATTTTTCTCTCCCCTGTTCCGTTGAAGACGGGAGCGATGGAGCGGTGTTGGGGGGCACCTGGCATCCAGCC
>NW_009261380.1:0-205 GCF_000687185.1 Egretta garzetta | reverse complement strand
TTTTTTTTTCTGTTTTTATTTTATTTTTGAATTATGGTGCGGCTTTTTATCTGTCTCCTGCATTTTATTCCCCTGCTCTGCTGCAGCTCCAAGTGGCTTTGTATCTCATCTTTGGCTCGGCCTCTTGGCAAACTCAAAGCAAAGAGATGCATCATCTGTGGGGCTTCTGAATCACTTGCCCTTTCAAAGGGTGGGCAAGTATTTG
>NW_009261379.1:0-205 GCF_000687185.1 Egretta garzetta | reverse complement strand
AAAACTTTTCCCTTTTCCAGCTCTTTACCCGCAGCCTAATCGCCTCATTAGCATATCAACAACAGCCCAATTGCTCGCCAGCACAACAACCTGCCGGCGGTGGACACAGGTAGAGAGGACCCACGAGCGAAAAAAAAAACCCAACCAACCAAAACAAAACAAAAAAAAACACCAAAAAAAAGGGGAAAAAAAAAAAAAAAAAAAA
>NW_009261378.1:0-205 GCF_000687185.1 Egretta garzetta | reverse complement strand
GGGAGCATGGTGCATATTGGATAAACTAAGATCGAGAACAAATGAAGCAAATCGCAACCCACAACTGTTAACAGATGTAAACTACTTAATATACTCCGGTTACTCGGTCGTTATCTCAAGCCCTTCAGGCCACACGTTGGGCCAAAAAAGGGCTGTCGTGGTTTAACCCACGTGGCAACTAAGCACCACGCAGCCGCTCGCCCCC
>NW_009261377.1:0-205 GCF_000687185.1 Egretta garzetta | reverse complement strand
ACACGCAAGGGGCAGGCGGAGGAGAAGAAGAAGGGAGAAGGGAGGAGGGAGGAAGAGCCTAAGGGAACAGGTACTGCGAGAGCTGGCTCCCGGGAGCGATGGCTCTTGCGAGACCTCTCCAGCCTTCCCTTTTGCCCTTTCTCCTAAGGGTCTCAGAGCCGCGGCTGAAAGGCTGTGCTTTGTACAGGATGAGCCCCTCCTGGGG
>NW_009261376.1:0-205 GCF_000687185.1 Egretta garzetta | reverse complement strand
AGGAGAGGCTTAATGATGGCTTTTGCCCCTGGGTGCTGCCCAGCATCCTGAGGGACCCGATGCACCAAGGATGAGGGGTTGGGCGCCCCGGTCACTGTGCCCCATGGCAGTCTACGCCCCTGCTTTGGGCTGCAAAGCCCCCAGCACCCCCAGGGTGGGGACAGACCCCTCCGTTGCAACACAGCGACTGCTGCAAAGCTGTGAC
>NW_009261375.1:0-205 GCF_000687185.1 Egretta garzetta | reverse complement strand
GGCTGAAATCTCTTGCAGGCCCGGCACGGTGGCCCTACGGGAGATCCGGCGATACCAGAAATCCACGGAGCTGCTGATCCGCAAGCTGCCCTTCCAACGCCTGGTGAGGGAGATCGCCCAGGACTTCAAGACCGACCTGCGCTTCCAGAGCGCAGCCATCGGGGCGCTGCAGGTGAGACACCCCAGCACCGAACCCCATCAGGGA
>NW_009261374.1:0-204 GCF_000687185.1 Egretta garzetta | reverse complement strand
CTCCCCTCAGCCTCCTCTTCTCCAGACTAAAACCCGTCGTGAAGCACAAACACCCGCACGGAAGTTTTGTTTCAAAGGCTCCTGTGATTCCAGACACCGTCGCGCCATTTCCTTTTACAGAAACAGAGGAATTCTGCTCTCAAAGCCAGGAGTTTCCCACAGCCTCAGCGAGGCCGGGACTGCAGCGCAGCGGCTGGGGCGGGG
>NW_009261373.1:0-205 GCF_000687185.1 Egretta garzetta | reverse complement strand
GGCTCCTCCTGTAAATACATTCACAACAAAAGGAGGGTTAAGGAGAATCTCTGTCCTTTACTGGATGCGTGGGGGAAACAGAGTGACAAAGGATGAGGAGCAGGCTGAGGTCCTAAACGCCTTCTTTGCCTCAGTCTGTAACTGTAAGGCCAACAGCTCTCAGCTCTTGCCAGGGAGGGGGGGAGACTCTTTCAGTCAGGACTGG
>NW_009261372.1:0-205 GCF_000687185.1 Egretta garzetta | reverse complement strand
GCAGCAGCCGCCGCAGCAGCAGCAGCACCTGGTTCCTGTATCCTTAGGGAATTTAATGTAAGTGAAACGAGCCCCGGGGGGGCCGCTCGGTTGGTGGTGTTAAGAGAAGAAAGGGGGGGAAAACAGGGGAATTCCTCCGAGGTGCCAAACCTGCGGAATCCAAGTCCGCCCCCCCCGCCTCCCCGCTTGCAGGGCCCCGGCGATT
>NW_009261371.1:0-205 GCF_000687185.1 Egretta garzetta | reverse complement strand
ATGCCCCCCCCGGGGTAATTAATCGGCCCTGGGGTCGTTATCGGGGAGTTAAATGATTTCCACATGGTAATTAATTGATCTGGGGAGTAATTGATTAATTCGGGGGGTAATTAAGGCTTTTTGGCAGGGGTTGGGGGCGCGATTGGGTTGCCCAAGGGAGCTAAATGCCCCCCCCCGGGGTAATTAATCAGCCCTGGGGTCATTA
>NW_009261370.1:0-205 GCF_000687185.1 Egretta garzetta | reverse complement strand
GAGAATTCCTCCTTTTGCCTTCCCCTGCGTGAAACACACGGTCCTCTGCCGAAAAAACCCTTGGGTTTGGGTCAACCCCGGCCAGGGCTGGAGCGGTCTGCGGAGCCGCGCGCCGCGGCGTCCTCTCGCCTTTGTTGAGGTGACCTGTTTAGCAGCTGACGAGTCCTTTCGGGTACCCGGAACACGTAAGGGGGATTGCAAAACG
>NW_009261369.1:0-205 GCF_000687185.1 Egretta garzetta | reverse complement strand
CCTGCTCCTTGTCCTCTGCTCTGCTCCCTTCCCCCCCGCCCTGCCTCTTCTCCCCCACCCCCGCTTCTCTGCCCGAGCTGCAGTCGCAGGGGTGAACCGCGCGGGTCGGCTCTGGGTTCTGTGCCCTGCTGCGGCAGCAGCCTTCTCCTTGGCGTCTTCTGCCCGCCCCACCCGCACCCCTGGCTTTCCCTCCGGCAGCCGCTCT
>NW_009261368.1:0-205 GCF_000687185.1 Egretta garzetta | reverse complement strand
CCGAATCCGTTGGAGACCTCACTCCTCCGTGCGGCGCTTCCAGTGCCCGGGGAGGGTTTGAGGGGCAGGATGCTGGTGGAGATCTCAACCCAACCTCCTCCAGGCGTTGGCTTTCTCTCGCTGGTTTTAACTTCCCGACGTTGCCTTTTTAGGAGGGGGAAGATGAAGAAGGAAAAGATTCGGAGAAAGGTGAGTCGGTTTTTTT
>NW_009261367.1:0-205 GCF_000687185.1 Egretta garzetta | reverse complement strand
CAACATGGAAGACCCCAAACTGGTGTCAGGGGGCTCCACCTGGGGCCCCCCAGCTGGGTGGGATCGTGGGGGGCATACAGAGTCACCCCCCCAGCTGGGGGGGTCCTAAGGGGTCTCTGGGAAGCCCTAAGGCACAGTCGGACTCCGCACCGCAGAATGGGGGGGCGCGGGGGGAGCCCCAGCACAGGGTCAACAGGGAGAACCC
>NW_009261366.1:0-205 GCF_000687185.1 Egretta garzetta | reverse complement strand
CCCCCCCCCGCCGTCCCCATCGACGGCCAGGCGATCCCTTTAATCCCCGCTAAAGCCCGTACCTTCCCGCTTTGCTAACAAGATCAATGAGGTTTCTAATTGGGTTTTAATTAAACCATCAATCTGCAACCAGTGACTCAATTACCAGCCCGGGCAGGAGCGGGTGGCCCCGGCCCTGTTGCACCCCGGGACAGTCCCCGCACCC
>NW_009261365.1:0-205 GCF_000687185.1 Egretta garzetta | reverse complement strand
GGCGCTGCCCTGGCTCCTCCTGCCCATCGCTTCTGCTCCTACCCTGGTCCTACCCATCGTCTGCTCCTCCAGCTCTTCTAAACTCCATCTTCTCCAGCTCAAACAGGGATTCCCCCAGCAGCGCTTCCATCACCGCTTCCCTGAAATCCCGCTCGCCCAGGTCCATCCCGTCCCTTTTGTCTTAAAGGCAATGACCAGGGAGAGA
>NW_009261364.1:0-205 GCF_000687185.1 Egretta garzetta | reverse complement strand
GGTTTGGTGGTTTTTTTTTTTTTTTGAAAGGCTTGGAATATTTACACAGCCTTGAAGGTCACCAGCTTGAAAGGGCTTAGCAGAAGGAAAATAAAAAAAAACCTTGCATGCCTGGATGGTTTTGACACAGATAAAAGGGGCTGCAAGGGAGGACGGAGCTCGACGGAGCCCCCATGAGAATCGGGGACCCAAAATGGGGCTGGGT
>NW_009261363.1:0-205 GCF_000687185.1 Egretta garzetta | reverse complement strand
GTCTGCATGGGAAAAGATGACCTTAGGATTGGTCGTTCTATCAAGCCAGGTGAAAATACATGAAAAAATAGAGAATTAAACACACTGTAGAGCAGGCAGAATGGTGCTAATGAACTTACACTGGAAGATCAATATTTCTTTGGAGTATCCCTGTTGAAAGTTCATTGGATTAGTAGAGGTCCCTTGCAAGTGAGGACAAGCCAAT
>NW_009261362.1:0-205 GCF_000687185.1 Egretta garzetta | reverse complement strand
AACAGAGCCCTTCCCGGCCGGGGCAGGGATTGGGGCTTTCCTCCTTCCTGCCATCCCCTGCAGACACCCCACAGCCCCCACTCACCCTTGTAGATGACCTGGAACTCCTCCTGGAGCTCGTCCCTCAGCTGCAACCCTGTGAGCCCTAGGCACACACAGCCCCCGTCACAGATCCTGCTGGCCTGCCTGCCCCAGCAGTCCAGCT
>NW_009261361.1:0-205 GCF_000687185.1 Egretta garzetta | reverse complement strand
AAACAGGGTGTCTCTAAAATTTATAGACTACATTGATTTGTAAACTGTAATCTAACCAGAAGAAAATGATAGAATTTAAAAACTAACCTTTTTTTATACTTCTAAAATTTGTAAGTCAGATACTGTACTTTAAAAATGAAACTATTCAGAGGTTACTAAAAATCCTCAGCCAATTATTTTCTTTTATATTATTTTAGTGGCTTGC
>NW_009261360.1:0-205 GCF_000687185.1 Egretta garzetta | reverse complement strand
CAGTGCACCACAGGGCTCATAGTGCCTGTCCAGACTCCCAGCCCTGCGGTGTGTCTCCCTGCTCTGCACTCATCTGAGAAGCCCCTCATCATGAAAAATGGACGCAGGGACCATTCTGTGTTCACAGAGCACATTCCACTGCTTCACTCAGGTAGTTTCCCACGGAATGTTACACAGGCCTTCATGGAACCCCAAGGAATAGCTG
>NW_009261359.1:0-205 GCF_000687185.1 Egretta garzetta | reverse complement strand
GCTGCCCCATGGAGGGGACGTGGGGTTGAACTCTGGGGACCTGGGGCAGCAGCCTCAGGCAGGGCCAGAGCCCTGGGCACGCACCGGGACGTGCTGTGGGTGCTCGCTCATTCGCACGAGGAGGGGTCGGGAGCTTCCCCAGGTGCCTCAATAGATCTCTGCGCCTTGGGGTGCCCAGGCAGGCGCTGGCTCCAGGGGGGCTTTG
>NW_009261358.1:0-205 GCF_000687185.1 Egretta garzetta | reverse complement strand
TTATTTAATTTCATTTTAACTTTATTTATTTTATTTTTTATTTTATTTTATTTTATTTCATTTAATTTCATTTAATTTTATTTATTTCAGCCTTCATGCCCAGTGCTGGCCGCCATCTTGTGCCGCCATCTTGCAGCTCACTCCTCCCTGGACTCCGCTCAGCACCGCGTGCAACGACCGCGGGTACCGCTCCCGGGTACCGGAA
>NW_009261357.1:0-205 GCF_000687185.1 Egretta garzetta | reverse complement strand
TGCCGGGGGGGCCCCAAAAGCCACGAGCCCCCGAGGGCTTGAGCTGCAGGCAGGGTTTTCCAGGGTCGACCCCTCTGCACAGGTTCCTGTGGGATGCTCCGGCCGTGCAACCTTACCTGGAACTGCAGCTTGGGAGCCAGGAGGTTGTTCTGGGGCGGTGGCTTGTACCGGGGTCTGCTGGGCTGCGGGGAGTGGAGGGGGGGTG
>NW_009261356.1:0-205 GCF_000687185.1 Egretta garzetta | reverse complement strand
GGATCTCGCTGCCCAGCAGCAGCTCTGGTCCAAGTTCCCCGCTTAGGACTCGTAACTGCTTGGTTTTACAGACAGTGCCCTGTGTGCTGTTGTGCCTCCCTGTTCTGTGATGGGGTCAACAACAGCACCTGGCTGGCTGGGTGCCTGAGACCTTCAAGGCCAGCAAGGAAGGGAGTAACTGGCCTGGTGCCCAGGAACCTTGAGG
>NW_009261355.1:0-205 GCF_000687185.1 Egretta garzetta | reverse complement strand
TTCCGCCGGGAAGTTCAACCTCATCTCCTTGGCTTCCAAGAAGAAGGAGAAGACGAAAGCTCGCGCCGGAGCCGAGCAACACAGCGCGGGGGCCATCGCCTGGCGCGTCGCCGCTCAGGATTTCGCCCGGGGAGCGGAAATCCCTTGCGCTTTGGGGATCTCCAACGAATTTATCGTCCTCCTCGACCTGGGCGCCAAGGAAGTC
>NW_009261354.1:0-205 GCF_000687185.1 Egretta garzetta | reverse complement strand
CATCGCCATGCCACGCATCCCACGTCCTCGTGGGATGGAGCAGAGCCAGCCCGGTCCTGTGCCCCGGCAAGGACACGGTGATGGGGGTGGATGGATGGATGGAGGTGGCTGCAGCGAGCAGGGGGGGAAAGAGAGAGAGAAAAAAAAAATCCAGGGAAAAGAACCGGCATCGCATCCCAGGGCTGTGCCGGGGCCGCCCGGCCAA
>NW_009261353.1:0-205 GCF_000687185.1 Egretta garzetta | reverse complement strand
CCCAGCCGATGTCTTCACGTCAATATTATAATTTAAAAAAAAAAAAAATCCCTTCTGGAATATTTCTCTTATCCAAATGGACTTTAGAAGTCATCCAAACTGGAAACCTTACCCTATGTGTGTGTGGCCCTGGGGAAGTCACCTGGTGTGAGGATGTCCCAGGGACCAGGCGCTCTGGTGTCCAGGTCCCATCAGGAAGCAGATC
>NW_009261352.1:0-205 GCF_000687185.1 Egretta garzetta | reverse complement strand
CAGCGAGGGGTGGGCATCGCCCGCAGCAAGGGGTGGGCATCACCCGCAGCCGGGGCTGCCTGGGAAATTTCCATCTAGGCAAACTCCCAACAGAAACCAAGTTGGGAAGGAGAGCACATAAATATTTAGCGTTTCCCTGCCAGCGTCAAGGCTTCAGAGGGAAGGTCACTAATTAAAAATAGCAGAGAAAACTCTGACATTTCCA
>NW_009261351.1:0-205 GCF_000687185.1 Egretta garzetta | reverse complement strand
GGGCCAAATCAAACCCCCCACTCCCACCCACGCTCTCCACCTAACCCCGGAGCAGCCGAGGAGCTTCCCGATGGTCCCGAGCCAATTCCAAACGCTCCCGGCCATTCCCAGCCCCGCTCCTCAGCAGAAGCAAATACTGGACAGGTTCCAGCAGGTAAACGAGCGCGGCCGAGGGCGTAGGGCAGGAGGGAGGCGGCGAAAGGCG
>NW_009261350.1:0-205 GCF_000687185.1 Egretta garzetta | reverse complement strand
CACTCAGTGGATAAGGAATTGGCTGGATGGTTGGATTCAAAGAGTTGAGATCAACAGCTCGACATCCAAGTGGAGACCAGTGGTGAGTGGTGTCCCTCAAGGGTCTGTATTGGGACTGGTATTATTTAACATCTTTGATGGTGACATGGACATATGGTGGGATTGAGTACAACCTCCGCAAGTTTGTGGATGACACCAAGCGGAG
>NW_009261349.1:0-205 GCF_000687185.1 Egretta garzetta | reverse complement strand
TGCAGAGTGAGGGGAGCTGGTCTGTCCCTCCAAGTTGTTCTAAGCTGCTGTGGGCTTGTTCTTCAATGGATTGGGGGGGTAATCATAGTCTTGTGTTACCCTGAAAAAAAACAGACACAACTGAGAGCAGAGGAATCCAGTGCAGACCGCTAAACATCCCAACCTTCTCTCAAGTTCTAAGCCCCCCACTTCAAGCCAAGGACAC
>NW_009261348.1:0-205 GCF_000687185.1 Egretta garzetta | reverse complement strand
GGGGCTTACATGGAGAGGTTCTGCAGGCTGGGGGGCTGCATGGTGCTCGCCGAAGCCCCCCAGACACCGGCATGAAACGAAGGCACGGCCACGGGCTCTCTGCAAACCTGCCCTCCCAAACCGCATCCCCGCCGGGGCAGGGAAAGCCAAGGAGCAGCCTGTCCCCTCCTTCCTCAGGTGATCCCCACGCTCGGGGTGGGCGAGG
>NW_009261347.1:0-205 GCF_000687185.1 Egretta garzetta | reverse complement strand
GCTGGGGGCACCGCTCTGGGGGGTCCCTGCTGGAGAGCTGGATCTGTCCTTCTGCAAGAGAAAGCCCCCGCAGGGAGAGCCGAGGCTGCGGGGAGCAGGCGGCAGCAGGGCGCGACCTCCCCTCGCTGCCACGGGGGGAGCAAATAAACCGGGTGGAAAAAAGAGGGGGGATCCCCCCCCAGAGAGGGGGGAAGAAAAACAAGGG
>NW_009261346.1:0-205 GCF_000687185.1 Egretta garzetta | reverse complement strand
CGGGCGGGACACCCACATGCGGGGATGTACGGGGCTTGGGGGCCCCCCTTGCACACTCACCCCAACCCCAGCACCCCTCGGTCTGACAGCGCCGGGGGCTGGTGCCAGCGTTACGGTCCTGCCTTCACAGAAACCTCCCGGGAAAAGCTCCTCCGGCACCTCGGTGCTCCAGGGTCCGTACGGGTGGGCCACGGCGGGGGGGCCC
>NW_009261345.1:0-205 GCF_000687185.1 Egretta garzetta | reverse complement strand
GGAGTCTCTCAACATGGTGAAAACCTCCTGCCAATGGCTCTGTACCTCCTCCCTTTGGGAACGGTCGGAAATCCTGAAAAGCACAGGGAAGAGAGGTACCAAAGCATAGGATGAGCTCCGTGCTGCAAGTGCAGAGCGGTCGTTTCAGATCATTGAAAGGGTGATTTACATTTTTGTCTGCAGTTTGGTACTGACAGGCCCTGGC
>NW_009261344.1:0-205 GCF_000687185.1 Egretta garzetta | reverse complement strand
CTGACATCACTGCGTTCAAGATGGCGGCCAGTTCTGACGTCACCAGCTCTGACATCACCGGGTTCAAACTTGTCACTGTCTCTCACATCATCCATCTGCCACGGCAGCCATCTTGGGGTCCCCTGGGCAGCCATGTTGGGATGTTCCAGTCGGCCATCTTGGGGCCACCAGCGCGGCTGTTCCGCGGCGCTGCCTGGTCGGCCAT
>NW_009261343.1:0-205 GCF_000687185.1 Egretta garzetta | reverse complement strand
CCCCCTCCCCACGCGGGCTCAGACCCGCCAGGAAACTTGCTGCTAGCTCAGGGAGAGGCTGTTTTTCAGTTTCGATTGTAGCCAGCAGGGCTGAAGAGCTTCACAGATCGCACTAGGCATCTAGAGAATGAATGTGGCTGCAGCAAATATTTCATCATGCAATAGCAGTGCAAGTGTAAGGTGTGGGGGGGTGTGCGTGGGGGGG
>NW_009261342.1:0-205 GCF_000687185.1 Egretta garzetta | reverse complement strand
TGGATGGGGCATGGATGGGGCATGGATGGGGCACCAGGAATGTGTGGGACAGGGGATGGATGGGACAGGGACGAGCCCTGCAGGGACATGGTGCTCAGTGCCTGTTGGGGTCCCCCAACTGCCTGCCCATCCCTGGCAGCATGGGGGGCCCCAGTGAGCACCGGGGGGACACGCGGGGACACACAAGGTGGCCGCAGTACTCACG
>NW_009261341.1:0-205 GCF_000687185.1 Egretta garzetta | reverse complement strand
CACGTCAACATGAACTTGAACCAGCCCTACGGGACGGTGAAGGCCCCCTACGGCCTCCAGTTCAAGCAGCACCCCACCGTGCGGCAGATCCTGGCCTCGGAGCTGTCGGAGCGCAGCCGCACCATGCCCCGCACCGTCCCCGGCTCCGCCATGAAAGTGGGGTCCCTGGAGGTGAGCGGGGGGGCTGGCGTGCGAGTGTGGATGC
>NW_009261340.1:0-205 GCF_000687185.1 Egretta garzetta | reverse complement strand
CTGAGGGTGCACTTGATCCCACTGTCCATGTCATTGATGAAGATTTTAAATAGTATTAGTCCAAATATGGACCCCTGAGGGATACCACTCGTGTGTTGGGTATCTCCAGGGATGGTCTCCATTCTAAAGTTGATTTTGACCAGATGATGTCCAGAACCTTCAACCTCTCTTCTTCCTCTTCTCTTCTTAGATTTGATCTTGAAAC
>NW_009261339.1:0-205 GCF_000687185.1 Egretta garzetta | reverse complement strand
GTCCATGCTGCCAGGGGCTCGGTGTGGGGCTGGGGCTGTCCCAGTCCCCTCCGGGCTCTGCTGCCCCACCAGCACCCCAAGGCACTGGTCCGTACTGGGAGCTGAAAACAGAGGAGGCGTCCCCCTTGGAACCCCCCTTGTTTTGCCTCTTTCCGGAGGTGTTAAAAGGGCAGCAAAGGGGCTGGAGGGCTCTCGGGCCCAAAAT
>NW_009261338.1:0-205 GCF_000687185.1 Egretta garzetta | reverse complement strand
CGTGAAACTCTAATCTTCAATTTTATTCGCTCGGCTCCAGCCGATTTGCATAATCCACATAATCACCCCGGTTTTAATTGCCCACAACTCTGCAGAAAGATCATGTGGTTAAGTGGTAAATCATAATTAGATAAATAATTGGCTTGGCCGCAGCAAGCTGCTTTGTTATACCTGCCATCTGCTGGGCAAGGGCTTCTCGCGCCGA
>NW_009261337.1:0-205 GCF_000687185.1 Egretta garzetta | reverse complement strand
GCCTGCGCCTGCAGCAGGGCCCCCACCTCAGGGTGCCCCAGCACCTCTCTGTGGGCACAGGGACCTCACGGTGCCCGCCCGGGGTGGCACCAGGGTGCCCAGCACCCGCCACAGCCCAGGTGACATCCCTAGGGGTGCCCAGCGTGCCAGGGGGTGGCACTGGGTGGCACGGGGGTGGCAGGGGCATGGATGCTGTGGGGTCCCA
>NW_009261336.1:0-205 GCF_000687185.1 Egretta garzetta | reverse complement strand
CTTTTAGGAAAGGGTCCCCCGGCGCGATCCTCCCCTCCGAAGCCCTTCGCCTCGGTGCCTTCGCCAAAATGGCGGCTACACAGGGCTCGCGGGGTTTTAAACTGCCGCCCTCACCCCTGACTCCGCCCCCGCTCAGTCAGAGCTCCCGCTCCTTAGGAGCTGGCTCTGAGGTGGGGGGGGGGGCTGGGGTGCCCTCTCCCTCCCT
>NW_009261335.1:0-205 GCF_000687185.1 Egretta garzetta | reverse complement strand
GAGCCCCGCCCGGGTGTGTGACACGCGTGTGCATGAGGGGGTGTGACGTGGGGGTGTGACACGTGGAGGCGTGACGCAAAGCGTGATGGGGGCGTGTGACACGTGTGTGTGCGCAGTGCGGAGCGTGACATGGGTGTGTGACACACGTGTGTGCATGAGGGGGTGTGATGCGGAGCGTGATGTGGGTGTGTGACACACGTGTGAC
>NW_009261334.1:0-205 GCF_000687185.1 Egretta garzetta | reverse complement strand
CCCCAGCACCCTTTATCTCTGGAAACAGACCCCACAACACTTTGAAAAGGAAAAAAGATTTAATTCACCTTGGTGAAGACACCCGGAAAGCGGTCAGCAGTGTCCAACAGGCTTCTGAGCTTGTCAAACAAGCCCTTAAGCTAGTTCCTGCCTCGTGAACAGGCTATGCAGCACGTTTGCGTTACCTGCAAGGGAATCAAGGGCT
>NW_009261333.1:0-205 GCF_000687185.1 Egretta garzetta | reverse complement strand
ATAGGGGTGCCCATATAGGGGTGTCTGTATAGGCATGTCTGTATGGGGATGTGCGTATAGGGCTGTCCGTATAGGGATGCCCAATTAGGGGTGTCCGTATAGGGGTGCCCATAGGGGGGTGCCCATATAGGGGTGCCCATGTAGGGGTGCCTGTATAGGGGTGCCTGTATAGAGGTGTTTGTATAGGGGCTGTCTGTATGGGACT
>NW_009261332.1:0-205 GCF_000687185.1 Egretta garzetta | reverse complement strand
GCCCCGCGCCAGCTGTTAGCCCTGGCGCCCGGCACGGCGTTCGGGCTTGCGACCTTCAGGTAAGAGCCCCCAAAACATCAGTTCATACTAAAAGCATTTCCCTTTTTATTTTTCTTCCCC
This sequence comes from Egretta garzetta, assembly GCF_000687185.1. NCBI lineage: Eukaryota > Metazoa > Chordata > Aves > Pelecaniformes > Ardeidae > Egretta > Egretta garzetta. Next base: position 85 of record NW_009261332.1, on the reverse strand, counting down.
TTTTTTTTTTTTCTTTTTTTTTTTTATCTTTTAAAGAACAAAATAGTCAAAAGTTCTGAAAAAATAAAGCAGCTACCTGCTGGCT
>NW_009261331.1:0-205 GCF_000687185.1 Egretta garzetta | reverse complement strand
CCCTGCGGGAGATGAGAAGCACTACGGTGCCCGACTCCTGCACCGGCCCCTCAAGTGGAAAAATTGCTCCGTGTCGCACTGCACGGGCTGCGCTGTCGGCAGTGCCCTCCCCGCTTGGGAGCGGAGGCTGGCGTGCGTGCGGCCAGCTTTCCCGTGGGAAGGCAGTCGCCGCTGGTCTCGGTTGCTGTCTGTTTTAACCACAGAC
>NW_009261330.1:0-205 GCF_000687185.1 Egretta garzetta | reverse complement strand
CGTCCTGGTCCCTGTCCACCTTCCACCCCCTGCACCCACCACCACAAAAAGGGAAAAAAAAAAAAAAAAGGAGATGGAAAGAAGGAAAACAAAATATCTACAGTTGTCGAGACAAGGGGAGAAAAATAGAGGCAAACATCCATAATTTTCTCTGTGGGGCTTTGCAGTAATTGAGCCATTTGGATAAAAATAAAGGCAGCAGGCA
>NW_009261329.1:0-205 GCF_000687185.1 Egretta garzetta | reverse complement strand
CGCTCCCTGCATGCCCCAGCTGAGCCCCGCTCCTTTGGGAGGTGTCACCGCTGGAGGAGCAGGGGTGGCACCGGGTGGTTTGAGGTCAGGCTGGTCCCTTTGCTGGTGACTTTTTCAGGCGAGTTTGGATGGAGCTGGGATGGAGGATGCGGCCCCTTGGCCCCAGATTTCCAGGGCAGGAGGGGACGGTGCTGGGGAAGGAGAG
>NW_009261328.1:0-205 GCF_000687185.1 Egretta garzetta | reverse complement strand
TTCAGTAAAAGGGAAAAAAAAATTAAAAATAAATGGCATTTTTTGCTGCTGGCACCTCCCATTAACCTCAGACCTTCCCCCAAATATTTCCCCTGGCCGGCATGGGAACGGGGAGCAGAAAGGAGCTTTGTCCCCCCCGGCTGCGGCTGCATGGCCAGAAAAAGGCCATTTTTATATTTTTTTTCCTTTCCCTCCTCACTTGTTG
>NW_009261327.1:0-205 GCF_000687185.1 Egretta garzetta | reverse complement strand
TGTCCCCCTCTCCAAACACATTTAAAAAGTCTTCTAAACTGCCCGGTGCTCATGCTTTAAAAAAAAAAAAAATGACGGAATAAATAGAATGTGCAGATGGAGAGGAGGAAAGTGAATGGCCAGCCCGGATCCCAAAGGAGCCGAGGGAAAGGACAAGCTTGTCCAAGTCCTCTCATTTTCTAAGGAAAAAAAAAAAGTACCTGCA
>NW_009261326.1:0-205 GCF_000687185.1 Egretta garzetta | reverse complement strand
CAAGGGCTCCTGTGTACTTACATCACTTGCAATGTCTCTGGAAGCTTTGGCAGACTTGATGGGAATGGCGTCTGCCCGCATGTCGTAGCCCTTTTTCTTATCTTCCTCCATCGCAAGCTTGTACAGTTTCTGAAAGAGAAACAAGCATTCCCCTCACACAACACTTCTACCTGGGCCGCAGCCGTGTCCAGGGGTGGACACTTAA
>NW_009261325.1:0-205 GCF_000687185.1 Egretta garzetta | reverse complement strand
CCTCTCCCCGCAGGCCTGGGCTGGGCCTTGGTCTTCACCCCCTCCCTGGGCGCCGTGGGCCGCTACTTCCCGACCCAACGGGCGTTGGCCACCGGGCTGGTGGTGTCGGGTGCCAGCATCTCAGGACTGGCCCTGGGGCCACTGGTCCCGCTCCTGTTGGACACCTACGGTTGGCGGGGGGCCCTGCTCCTCTTGGCCGCCATCT
>NW_009261324.1:0-205 GCF_000687185.1 Egretta garzetta | reverse complement strand
GACAGACATGGGATGGACACGGGATGGGACATGGGATGGACACGGGACACCATGAAATGGAGATGGAACGGACACAGGATGGACATGGGTCAACGTGGGATGGACACGGATCACCATGGGATAGAGATGGGACACGGGATGGACATGCAATGGACACAGGTCAACATGGGATGGACACAGGACACCATGGGATGGAGATGGGACA
>NW_009261323.1:0-205 GCF_000687185.1 Egretta garzetta | reverse complement strand
GGCCTGAGGGTGGTGGCCTTGGGGACAGTGTGGTCATGGAGATGTCACCATGATGGGGACATTGGCCTGCAGGTGATGGGCTTAGGGACAGGGCAGGGATGGTGGCATGGTGGGGATGTTGGTCTGAGGGTGGTGGCCTTGGGGACGGGGACAGTGGCGCGGTGGGGACGGTGGCCTGAGGGTGGTGGCCTTGGGGACAGTGTGG
>NW_009261322.1:0-205 GCF_000687185.1 Egretta garzetta | reverse complement strand
CCAATAAATAGGGAAGCTCCTAACAGGCTGCACCCATTCTGTTATCCTAACAGAAAATCTACAGCCAAAAACCCCTCTATTCATTATTTTTGTGCAGACTGTATTCTTTTAGTAACAGGGATTGGCAAGCAGGCAGCAGCAACACCGGTCCCCTGAACCATACTCAATTAATAGGACTGCACCTCGAGACCCGCTAAGTTTTACA
>NW_009261321.1:0-204 GCF_000687185.1 Egretta garzetta | reverse complement strand
GCAGCGTCCCTCTGAAGTGATCCCCTTGGCAGGGGCTCATTGAAAGGGACGTGCAGAGCAGGAGCACGCCCGAGAGGGGATGGGGGCGTTGAGGGGCAGGGGAGAAACTAAATTAAAACCAAATTCAAAAGAAGAGGGGAAGAGAAAGGTGGGAAAACGAAATTATCCTCCTTGTGAAACGTGTCGGGCTTCTGCGGAGCAACT
>NW_009261320.1:0-204 GCF_000687185.1 Egretta garzetta | reverse complement strand
ACAGCCTGGCTCAGGACCCCCGCGGGGGCCGCGTGTGCCGCTCACAACCTCCCTCTTCCTCATCCCACCCACACACACACACCTTGGCTTCTCCATCTAAGGGCTGGGTCCTTGGAAACCCTCTCTGATTTCTCTCCTCTTTGTGGGTGCCCCTTTCCCACTTCGCTTCTTCCCAAGGTTTTCTCCTCCTTCAGATCTCTGGGA
>NW_009261319.1:0-204 GCF_000687185.1 Egretta garzetta | reverse complement strand
CCGTCTGTGCCCAAAGTCCCGGATCCCCCCGGCAGCCCGCGAGGAGAGGTCTCCATCCCGTGGCACAGCGGCCGGGGGGGGGTGCCCCGTGGGATGGGGGTCCTGGGGGCGCAAGCATCCCCAGAGGCACCCGGGCGCCCCAACCTCTTTGTTCAGCTTCTCGGTGGTGCGGTCGAGCAGGCGCTTCTGCTCCTCCAGCTCCTT
>NW_009261318.1:0-204 GCF_000687185.1 Egretta garzetta | reverse complement strand
GCAGGCATTTTGCAGTTGCATTTTAACTTCGTTGTATTTCTGCAAAGTAAAGCTGAATATGCACTTTCTGGAGAAAAATAAAAAGCCCAACTTTGGGGGCAAAAGAAACTTCGGGCGGTGGGTAAGCTCTGCTGGGGTTGTGCATCCCTTGCCGCGAGCCTCTGCCAAACGCGTGCCCTCGGGGAACGGAGGCAGCTGTGCCCT
>NW_009261317.1:0-204 GCF_000687185.1 Egretta garzetta | reverse complement strand
TGCGTGGTTAGGTGTGCCTTCTTCAGGCTTAGAAATTCAGCTCCTGGGAGGTTATGAGGAGAAATGCTTCAACTCTCTTTGCACAGGAGTGTCTTAGGCTTTATTACTGCTGTTCTCACTTGGGTTTTTTGTACCAAAGGCTGTAAGAAGCGCACGCCAAGTTTTGTAGCATTTTCTGATACTCAGGTTAACTGTCTTGGTTTT
>NW_009261316.1:0-204 GCF_000687185.1 Egretta garzetta | reverse complement strand
GAACCAGAAGGGAGAAACAAGTTTTGCCGGGCCGTTTCCTTGGCACTGAAGGAACAACTCACTCGCCACGTGAGGGGTTACCCCGCGCCCCCCATGGGGGACGCAAGCACAGCTACGGCTATTCCAAGGGACAAGATACGTTTCAAGATAAAGAAGAAAGCCCGCATGACGCGGGGCGCGTTGGTTCTGTTTGCTGTTAAACGG
>NW_009261315.1:0-204 GCF_000687185.1 Egretta garzetta | reverse complement strand
GTAACGATTCGTGTGGAATTCAGCTCCCTGGAGCAGGCTCCAAAGTCCATGAGCAGCCTTCCAAAATGCCACGGCACCAGCTTTACTTACCCCTAGCCATCTTGCTCCTTTGTTGGCAGCCTGCTCAATCTGCACTCTTTTCAGGGTGACATGGTAAACAGCTCCCTCTTCTACCTCTTCACCCCCATCCTGAATTGTGCTCTG
>NW_009261314.1:0-204 GCF_000687185.1 Egretta garzetta | reverse complement strand
TTCTCAACAGAAAATTGCCAGGGGATGAGGGCTCACCCCTGCCTTCACCCCAGGGCTGCTCCCGACCCCAGATGGGGAACGCTGGCCAAAACACACACACGAAATAAGTCATAAGAAAAATAAACGCAAAGCCCCAAGCATCCCTGTCCGCCTGCAAACAGGCAACATTTGCCTGGCAGACAAATCTAAACACTTCCCTGCCTC
>NW_009261313.1:0-204 GCF_000687185.1 Egretta garzetta | reverse complement strand
GACGTGAGCCCAACTCTGTGGCCTTTGCAAGGCGGGTTCCCCTCTTCCCACCCTATGGTACTGAAGACCCCAGGTCCTTCCTCCTCCATGATGCAGCTGGTTTCCATGGGCTCACCCAAGGCGATGCTTTGCTCTACCCCACACCAGGGCAGAGAGAAGCAGAAGCGGTCGATCTGCTCCATTTTGCCCCAGTCCACACTTTGA
>NW_009261312.1:0-204 GCF_000687185.1 Egretta garzetta | reverse complement strand
ACCATACTCCGTGGCACCCACAAAGCTCGGGGAGAGTAGAAAGAATGAATCAAATAATAAAACAACAATTGGCTAAGCTAATGATTGAGACACAGATGCCCTGGACGAAATGCTTACCATTGGCACTTCTGAATATAAGAACTAAACCACACAGTGAGACTGGATTATCATCATATGAAATGTTATATGGCATGCCTTATTCTC
>NW_009261311.1:0-204 GCF_000687185.1 Egretta garzetta | reverse complement strand
CTCGAGATGGTTATAAATACCTCAGCGAATGCTGCAGATGGTTACAGGCCACAGGTAGAAATAACTTGCTGCGCTGTTGGATTTGATGGCTTCATGAAGAATGCATTAAAACATTTATTAGCTCTTTATATGCAGAATCTTAATGGCAAATGTAACTGACTGGGATCCGAAGTTAAGATGTGTCAGGGACTGAGGTGAAATCCT
>NW_009261310.1:0-204 GCF_000687185.1 Egretta garzetta | reverse complement strand
CAAAAAACCCTGCCATCTGTTTTTTTTTTCTTTTTTTTTTTTAATCATCATCATCATTATTATTATTATTTAAATCAAAATACTTTTGAGACGTCTCTCGCGGCGCGAGCCTCAACTCTAGCTTCAAGTTTGGGTCCCGAGAAACCCGTGAGCTGGCGGCCAGGCCGCTGCGAGGGGCCCCCTTCGCGCCTGCACCCAGGCGAG
>NW_009261309.1:0-204 GCF_000687185.1 Egretta garzetta | reverse complement strand
TTGAGTACGCTCAACATAGGTTTAGGTTACTGCCCTTGTAAGATAGAATAGCGCATCCGCCACCCAAAGCAAATCACGGGTGGAGTATTAATAGCTCAGTAAATAAGAAATGCCATTTTTTGCAAGGCAATGAACTGTTGTGAGTGGGCACCTGAGTGCATACGCTGTAGGTTATATGAGCATTTGCATCCTTGCATTGTATCC
>NW_009261308.1:0-204 GCF_000687185.1 Egretta garzetta | reverse complement strand
ATCGGGTCTCTGGGTTCCGAGGATCTTTGCAAATGGAAGCTGGAAGCCATGTCATGGGAGGGTTGGGGTCTCAAGCTCTCGGGCAGTCTCTCCAAATTCATTCCACCTTTAAAGGAATCCATGGCAGGGGCGCCGGGCTGCCTGGGGGAGTTTGCAGGTGTTTATTCCACACAGAAAGGAACAAGGACCTTTTTTTTTTTTTTT
>NW_009261307.1:0-204 GCF_000687185.1 Egretta garzetta | reverse complement strand
GGGGTCCCTCACCCAGTTAAGGCACCGATGGGGGGCACCCAGTGGGTGTAGGGGGTCCCTCACACAGTTAAGGTGCCAATGAGGGGCACCCAGTGGGGATGGGGGGACCCTTGACCTGTCTTGGGTGCCACAGGGCACAGATGGGGGCTGGCCAGCACTCCCCGTGCCCCCCATGCCCACATCTGTGTGTGTCCCCCTGCCCCA
>NW_009261306.1:0-204 GCF_000687185.1 Egretta garzetta | reverse complement strand
TTTGGGGACCCCGTGTCCCCCCTGGCAGCATCCTGCCCCCCAAAAGCTGCCACACCACTGGGCAACCCAACCTTCCCCCCCTCACCAGCCCAGATGTTGCCCAGATGTGGCAACAGGCAAGGGGAGGAATTTGCAGCAGCTGCTTCAGCGACGCGCTGGGGGAGTCAGGCATGGAGGGGGGACACTGGGGGCGTCCCCCCACAT
>NW_009261305.1:0-204 GCF_000687185.1 Egretta garzetta | reverse complement strand
CCCGTGGGCACGCCTTCCACCTGGAGCTGAGCACCGCAGGGGAGATGCCAGCAAGGAACTCCAGGCTCCGCGTGGAGCTGGAGTGCACCTGCACGAGGAAGCGGCTGGTGGAGAACATGCTGTGCTTCCTCCACCACAGCAAGGAGGAGCTGAGGAGAAATCAGGCTCCCAGCCTCCTAGGCACCCTCTGCACCGGCCCCTACC
>NW_009261304.1:0-204 GCF_000687185.1 Egretta garzetta | reverse complement strand
AAACTCCCCCAAACCCCCGAGTTTTACCCCAAACCCCCTCACAAACTCCCCAAAACCACGAGTTTTACCTCAACTCCCCTCATGCGGCCCCAGAATTCACCGAAACCGGAGCTTTTCACCCCAAATCCCCTCAAACTCCCCCAAAATCGCCGCTTTTCACCCCAAAGCCCCCAACCTCACTTTTTTACCTCACAAACCCCCCAA
>NW_009261303.1:0-204 GCF_000687185.1 Egretta garzetta | reverse complement strand
TACCATTTTGGGGCTTTTTTAACCCAAAATTACGTGTATTTGAGCACGGATTCGTTAGCCTGGTGGGGGGAGGCACGTGGTCTCGGTCTTAACGATGTCAGATTTTAACGATGGCAGATTTTAACGACCCCAGCGGCGTTGCAGGGGCTCTGGCAGGCACCCTCGGCGTCACGGCACCAAATGTACCATTTTGGGGCTTTTTTA
>NW_009261302.1:0-204 GCF_000687185.1 Egretta garzetta | reverse complement strand
GGGACCATCTCCGTGGCCTCCTCTGGCCCCACTAAGCCATTTCTGCCAGTATGAAGGAACCCAGCTGATTCCCTTGCACTCCCCAGCCCCGTTGGCCAGTGCAGGCATCCCCACCGCCGTCCCCACACCACGCATCGCACCCCCACGTGGGTCCCGGGGGGCTGAACTGTGCCTACTGCCTCCTAGCCTGGCTCCCAGGGCTCA
>NW_009261301.1:0-204 GCF_000687185.1 Egretta garzetta | reverse complement strand
AACATGCTCAGGCACCAGCATCACATAAAAAAATAACATACACACACCCCTTTGTTATGAGTCTGCTCATACGTTATTTCCTCTGTTATAAGAAATATGAGCTAATCATCCCTGAGAAACTTTGTATTGCAACATGTAATGTATATGCCTTTATCAGATCTGTTCATATTCGTTTCTTCTCCAAAACAAAGCATATCTGACTTA
>NW_009261300.1:0-204 GCF_000687185.1 Egretta garzetta | reverse complement strand
GACTGGGCTTACTGGGAGGGGGCAGGCTGGGGAGGACAGGGAGAGGGACAGGGCTTACTGGGGGGACTGGGAGAGGGACTGCACAGGGAGCTGGACATACTGGGAGGGACTGGGCTTACTGGGAGAGGAACTGGGCAGGGGACTGTGCTTGCTGAGAGGGACTGGGAGGTGCACTGGGCATACTGGGCAGGACTGGGCATACTG
>NW_009261299.1:0-204 GCF_000687185.1 Egretta garzetta | reverse complement strand
AACAGATGGAGCCCAAAGTCATGGACTGAATGAGCTCAATAGACATTTACGGACATTTTACAGACATTATACAGGGGTGGTCCATAGACTAGGGGAATGATATCTGTATGTGTATCAAAGGATGGGAAGAGGGATTGTGGTTAATGACGATGTATTGGAAAGTGCGGGACATGAGCATGATGTAAATGATATGGAATAAGGGGT
>NW_009261298.1:0-204 GCF_000687185.1 Egretta garzetta | reverse complement strand
GATCCCGCGGGAGCAGGGTCTGTGCTGAACCCCCGGCCCCGGGGCAGTGTGGTCGGCTGGAGCGAGCCGGGGCTGGGGGAGAGGGGGCGACCAGGGAAGGGAAAACGGGGCCGAGTGCTGGATTGCCAGCGCGCTACCTGCGTTTATTAAAAATCAATGATGCACTTGAGCGGCTCCACTTTGTCTCCCTGACAGCAAGGCCTC
>NW_009261297.1:0-204 GCF_000687185.1 Egretta garzetta | reverse complement strand
TAGCCATGAAGGAATTGCTGCTCACAAGCTCTAAATAAAAGCGAGAAAATACGTCGGGAAAGGAAAAAGAATCATTTCAGTGGAGGGGCTGGGGGGGATGTGGGAGCGAAGAGGCAGCGAGCAGCGATGGAGGAATTCGCAGCAGTGGGAAAGGCTCCAACCACAGCCGCGTAGGAGCTGCTGGGCCAAAAATATAGCATTTTT
>NW_009261296.1:0-204 GCF_000687185.1 Egretta garzetta | reverse complement strand
TATTAACGGGGCCATCGTTAGGTTTCAGAGTGAACGTGCCCCGGTAGGAGCGCAGGGAGCCTGGCCTGCAGGGGGACAGGGTTCATGCCCGGGGCTGCAACAGGAAAACCCCAGCCAGTGCAGAGAATCTTTTCTTCCCCCAGTGCCTGGGTTTCCCCGGGGACCCGCAGCGCCCTTTGGCCCTATCACCCTTTTTTTTTTTTT
>NW_009261295.1:0-204 GCF_000687185.1 Egretta garzetta | reverse complement strand
GCGTGGAGCCCGGCTCCCCATGCAGCCAAGCATGTCCTAGCTACCAGGGTGATGATCGTTATTGGAATTCGCTGAAGGAATTTATGATCCATGTGATTGCTTCCACAAAAGAAAAACGACAGAAAACAAATAAAAGTCATGAGAATGTTAATCTTTAAAAGTTACAGTGAGGTCCTTTGCTGGAGGGGAAAGGTGGAGGCACCT
>NW_009261294.1:0-204 GCF_000687185.1 Egretta garzetta | reverse complement strand
GATTTTGATCTGGCGCTCGGAGAGGCAGAGGGAGTGGGCGATCTCGATGCGTCGCCGCCGGGTCAGGTACCTGTTATAGTGAAACTCCTTCTCCAGCTCCAAAACCTGCTGCCTGGTGTAGGCTGTCCTGGATCTCTTGGGTTCGCCTCCATTGTAATTGGGATTCACTGGAAAGGAGGGGAAGGAAAACAAAAAAAAAAAAAA
>NW_009261293.1:0-204 GCF_000687185.1 Egretta garzetta | reverse complement strand
CACGGCGCCCGTTGGAAGCTCTTCGGTGACTTTTCGGCGCACTTTGGCCGTCGGTCCCTAAGCTTACACGTGCGTTAGGGGCCCAGTAACACAGGGGTGGTTTTTTTAGGGATGCTTTCTCTGCTGGAGGGTGTCCCAACGCTTCCCAAATCAGCTTTAAACATCAGCTATGGGGAGAAACCTTTTTTTTTTATGTTGCTCACC
>NW_009261292.1:0-204 GCF_000687185.1 Egretta garzetta | reverse complement strand
AAAATAGGATGAGGCCGCTTCAATAAAAAGAAAAGAAAAAAATAGGAACAGGCTGCTTCCAATTAAGGGAAAAAAAAATAAAAAAGGAAGAGGCCGCTTGAAAAAAGGATAAAAAAAACCAATAGAGGCTGCTTCCAGAAAAGGAAAAAAATAAAAAATATGAAGAGGCCGCGTACAACAAAAAAAACAACAAAAAAATACTGG
>NW_009261291.1:0-204 GCF_000687185.1 Egretta garzetta | reverse complement strand
ACATTTGCCAGCTTCCAGTTGACTGGGACCTCTGCAGATTCCCAAGACCATTGAAAAACAACGTAGAGAGGTCCCGCAATGGCATCAGCCAGCTCTTTTAGTACCCTGGGATGAATCCCACTGGGCCCTGTAGACTTATGTGCCTCCAGCTGGAGCAGCAAGTCTCAAACAAGTTCAATGTCAGCTGGGAGTTTATCATCCCCC
>NW_009261290.1:0-204 GCF_000687185.1 Egretta garzetta | reverse complement strand
GGCCGCCGGCGGCTACGACGTGGAGAAGAACAACAGCCGCATCAAGCTGGGGCTCAAGAGCCTCGTCAGCAAGGGCACCCTGGTGCAGACCAAGGGCACCGGCGCCTCCGGCTCCTTCCGCCTCAGCAAGAAGCCGGGAGAAGTGAAGGAAAAGGCCCCCAAGAAGCGGGCGGCCGCGGCCAAGCCCAAGAAGCCGGCGGCCAA
>NW_009261289.1:0-204 GCF_000687185.1 Egretta garzetta | reverse complement strand
CATGCCCGGGCAGCGCCGTGCTCTCGCCAGCCCCGGGGGGTGCTCGAGCCCCGTGTCCCCCAGGCGTGGCCGGCGTCCCCAGACCCTCTCCCCTTGCCCGCAGCCATCCTGGAGGTGCACGAGGATTTCTTCATGTACAAGAGCGGGATCTATCGGCACACGCCGGTGGCCGAGGGGAAGGGGCCGAAGCACCAGAGACACGGG
>NW_009261288.1:0-204 GCF_000687185.1 Egretta garzetta | reverse complement strand
GGTGTGTTCATGGAATGAGCATCCCAGATTTCTTCTAACGTGCAGGTCTGTGGGCAATGCAGCCTGTGGGGCAGGACAATAAGGTGTTTTTCCCTCAATAATATGCATCCTTAGAACACTTGTCCGTCTCCTTGAGGTTTCCTTCCAAGCCGTGAGTCACCCTTCCGGATTTGCATCTATCCCCTAGAACCCTTTCTGAAACCC
>NW_009261287.1:0-204 GCF_000687185.1 Egretta garzetta | reverse complement strand
GGAGCGGGGAAGCCGGGGCTGCGCGAAGAGCGGGCGCGGAATAAACATATTTATTTATTTATCTATTTTTATATATTTTTACACTTTATTTATGTGCTTTGTGTATATTTATTTGCAGTCGGGAGCGGGCAGGGAGGCGCAGGCAGAGCTAGGGAAGAGGCGCTGAGGCCGTGACAGGGGGATAAGGGGAAAAACCCCCCGTAC
>NW_009261286.1:0-204 GCF_000687185.1 Egretta garzetta | reverse complement strand
GAGCCAGGCTGGGCTACGGCGGAGCACGGGGCCACGGGGCTGACGGGGAAGTGTGTTGTTTTTCCTGTCCTACAACGTTCATGAGGCAGCACCAGGAAGTCGCTTGCAGGCGGCTTTCCCCACCAGGACGGTGAGTTTAGCAGAAAAGAGCTTCTTATCTGTAAAAAAAACGGGGCTGGCTGAGTCAGCACCGGCCGGAGAGGG
>NW_009261285.1:0-204 GCF_000687185.1 Egretta garzetta | reverse complement strand
CCCGCCTCGTCGAAGTCAGCCTCGCATGGCCTGAACCTGCAGTAGCAGATGGGGGCGCCGGAGCGTCGACTGCGCCACGGACGGAGGCGCCAGAACATCGCTGGAGCCGGGGCGGCGGTAGCTAGTCCTCTCTTTCTGTCTCCCTCTCTCGTTCACGCCGTCCTCCCTGAGGTAAACCCGCTCCCTTTCTAGCTCTCCTTTTCT
>NW_009261284.1:0-204 GCF_000687185.1 Egretta garzetta | reverse complement strand
GCTACTTCCCTCTCTTGAGTGAGGTGCATCTCATTCACCCGCGACACCCTCTCCAATGAGCAAGTATGGGCAATGACACCGCGTACAGCGTGTTACCCATGGTTAGAGCAGCTCCTGATCATCTCTCCTCAGCTCCTCTCAGCCCACACGTCTGCTCTGATCACACTTCCCAGGCTGCCCAGCGGAGCTGTGGAGTCTCCTTCT
>NW_009261283.1:0-204 GCF_000687185.1 Egretta garzetta | reverse complement strand
CCCATCGGAAGACCCGGCGCTGCGAGTGCACACGGAGGCAGCTGCCAGCAGCCTCGCTCGTCAGCTGCGTGCCCGCGCTCCCGTGTTTGAAGTTAATAAATATAACAGGCTATCTGGGTTGGGGATCAGCTCCTGCTCTCTATCAGCCCCTCACATCTATCTACCAGCAGAACAAAAGACAAAAAAAAAAAAAAAAAAAAAAAA
>NW_009261282.1:0-204 GCF_000687185.1 Egretta garzetta | reverse complement strand
TAGGTAATGAAGACCAGACTACCTCTGAACAAAAACTATGCTCCTGGTGGTTCTTACCATGTGGTAGAGTCTGTAGGTTGAATTGACACTGTTTTAGAAAAATCTGAAGCTAGTAAGCAGCACAAAGAGTAGCATAGAATGGCAGAGAATCTATTGACAAGCTCTGCTTCTGTGTTGATAAATGGACCTTTGTTTGCCTCTCAA
>NW_009261281.1:0-204 GCF_000687185.1 Egretta garzetta | reverse complement strand
CCACGGATAATCTCAGCCTGGATAATTTGGCCATGAAGAGCGGGGAGCTGGTGGCATTACTTGAACCCCTGGGCCCAGAAAAGCACGGAGCTTGTGGGAATGACCCAGTGGTGCCCAAAGCATCTGCTGGAGAGGGCTGGGGGATGAGGCGTACCATGGCTCGCAAAAAAATACCAAGGTCAGGAAACGCACGGTTTGTCCTTA
>NW_009261280.1:0-204 GCF_000687185.1 Egretta garzetta | reverse complement strand
AGCCCTGTGCTCTGCTGGGAATGTCGCTCCCGCTCCTGCATACGGACTCCGGGGGCCCTTCTCATTAAACCCTTTTGGATACAACCCTGCGCCGCTTTGTCCTGCAGTGCTGGCTCAGCCCGGGCTGGGCCGAGGCCACGGGGACGCATGGATCCCCCTGCCAAGGCACAGTGGCTCCTGGGGACCTGCCCCAGGGCTGGCAGG
>NW_009261279.1:0-204 GCF_000687185.1 Egretta garzetta | reverse complement strand
GCTGGAAGGGACCTCTGGAGGTCATCTGGTCCACTGCCCCTGCTCAAGCAGGGACATGGTTTACCCAGCACCACGACCAGCTGGGTTTTGAGTATCACCAAGGTTGTAGACTCCACAACCTCCCTGGGCAACCTGTGAGAGGGTTTTGTCACCCTCACAGCAAAAGAGCATTCCTGATATTCAGAGGGAACCTCCTATGTTTCA
>NW_009261278.1:0-204 GCF_000687185.1 Egretta garzetta | reverse complement strand
CATCGCCGCTGCCACCATTACCCCCATGCCCACATGCCAGCACCCACCTGCCCTCCCTGCCCACAGGTACGTGAGGAGCCGGCGGCACACCATCCAGGTGGACTACCTCCCCTACATGGATGAGCTCGCCTGCCAGGTGGGGGTCAAGCCCAACCTGCTCACCCTCTTCCTCACCGACCCCAAGCTGGCGCTGGAGGTGGCCTT
>NW_009261277.1:0-204 GCF_000687185.1 Egretta garzetta | reverse complement strand
AAGGTGATGACCTGCACCATCCCAGAGGTACCCTGCCTGCAAACCAGCTCATGCACCAGAAGGGTTCCTGGGTTACCTTTCCCACACAGGTGCTTCAGATACCCCAGGGTATCTTGGATGCAATGTCCACCTCTGTGCGAACAACTGAATCAAGTCCAGAATGGAAATTTTAGAAAAAAGTTGAAACCTATGCAGAAACAGAAC
>NW_009261276.1:0-204 GCF_000687185.1 Egretta garzetta | reverse complement strand
ACTGGTGTTACTGGTCTGGGGCAAAACCCGCTGCGGGGATGAGCAGCCTCGCCCCTAATTACTGCCCAGGGCTAATTGGGTTTCGGGGTTTCCCTGGCACCCTCTGGTGTCATCGCCACCGCTGGGAGCCCCCCCGGGGGCCAAAGCCCACGCTGGCTCCAGGGGATCAGCACGGGGGACCCCGAGGGGGAGCGGGACCCTGCA
>NW_009261275.1:0-204 GCF_000687185.1 Egretta garzetta | reverse complement strand
TCCTACCCCCTTTGGGTGCCCCCCACCCCATTTCAGGGTGGCCCCCCCATTCCAAGGGATCCCTGCCCCATTTTGGGGGTGCCCCCTGCCCCATTCCAAGGGCTCCCAGCCCCATTTCAAGGGGTCCTACCCCCTTTGGGTGCCCCCCCATTCCAAGGGCTCCTGCTCCCTTTGGGTGGCCCCCACCCCATTTCACAGTGCACC
>NW_009261274.1:0-204 GCF_000687185.1 Egretta garzetta | reverse complement strand
CTGCCTGCAAACTCCTCTCAGCATCACCCGTGCCGTCACCTCCCAGCAAAAACGCTCCTCGTCCCGCGCACAGACAGTCCCGTGCCCCCTCGGATGACCGCCCACCCAACTGCCCCCCACAGCACGGGGCATCCCACTTGCAGGCACCGCTATTTATTCAGCCTTCCTCCCCCTCGGCCGTGCCCCTTGCAGCAAACGGCGCCG
>NW_009261273.1:0-204 GCF_000687185.1 Egretta garzetta | reverse complement strand
TGCGCACGTACTCCCTCCCGTACGGGTCGTCGAGCCGTTGTAAGGTCTGTGTGTCCCATTCGTGGGTTGTGGCTGCCCCTGTAAATAAAACTGCATCTTGACTTGGTATTCCTGGCTTAGGGCTGTGCAGCACCAGGACCTTGCTTAATTACATGTGTCTAATTAGGCAGGGCTATTGCACCCTGCACCCCTCCCAGCCCAGCT
>NW_009261272.1:0-204 GCF_000687185.1 Egretta garzetta | reverse complement strand
TCCAGCCAGTCCGTCCCTCACACCACCCCATGGCTCAAAGGTTGCTTCTTCAGGATCCGTGGCTGGTTACGAAAAAGAGTATAGAAAATGTTAGAAAGAGCATTTAGACAATTTGCACGATCGGTAAAGTTGATTGACATACAGCATGAACTTATTTGGCACCATTGGGTGAAGTGGCAGTTACAAACTGCATGTTAGTTACAA
>NW_009261271.1:0-204 GCF_000687185.1 Egretta garzetta | reverse complement strand
GCTCGGGGACTGCTTGCTCGCGGCTCTGCGAAGGGAGGCAGAGCAGCCGCCCACCCTCCAGCAATCCTTCTGCTTCTTTGAGCTCACCCTGGAGCAGTGCCGGCATCTCTGCAGGAGCGGCCGGTACGAGGAGGCTGAGCAGGCAGTAAAGGATGCGAGGGGCTTCTTGGGGGCCGCCGGCAGCTCTGCAGAATCTTTTGGTGA
>NW_009261270.1:0-204 GCF_000687185.1 Egretta garzetta | reverse complement strand
AATAAATGAAAAATTGAAGAAAAATATGAAATAAAGGGTAGGAATAAATGGTCTTATTTTCATTCAGTGTGTTTGCATACACTATACTTAATTAGTTTTTATCTTCTTGTGACACTTTAACTTGACGAAGATCAAGTCCTGTGGGAAGCTTGTAATGCCACATCGGTAGCTGTTAAAATTTGCGTTGGTCAATACATTAAAAAT
>NW_009261269.1:0-204 GCF_000687185.1 Egretta garzetta | reverse complement strand
GGTCCCCGGGGGGTTTTGAGGTGGCTGGGGGACAAGGGGAGAACAGGGGCCATCCCTAGAGAGGGGCTCTGGCGGACAGGGGCCATCCCTAGAGAGGGGCTGAGGGGGACAAGGGCTGTCCCCAGGGGGACTCGGGGGGAGAGGGACCATCCCCAGGGGTTCCAGGGGGAGAGGGGCCGTCCCCAGGGGGCTCCAGGGGGACAG
>NW_009261268.1:0-203 GCF_000687185.1 Egretta garzetta | reverse complement strand
CATTCAGCAGAGCTCATACTGACAGGAAAAGCAGCATGAGACTTGTCAGGGGACAAAAAGAGAAAGGACCTGGTGCATGAGAAAAACACAAAGCCCTGCTCACACGAGGCTGCATGGACTTCACATTGTTATCTTTAAAACTACACTCCCAGCCTAAACATCGCTCAATATTTTCATCTTTTAATGTTTCATGGTTACCACCC
>NW_009261267.1:0-204 GCF_000687185.1 Egretta garzetta | reverse complement strand
ACCCATGGAAATGTGAACAGAAGAGAAGGCAGGTTATTGTCACTGAAACAAAATCCTTTGGACCACTCTCTATAGGGCATCTTTGATCTCCTTGTTCCACATGCAGTAGATGAGGGCCACTGTTGGGGGCACCACAGTATATAACACTGCCACCACCAGATCCAGGGACGAGGAGGAGATGGAGGGCGGCTTCAGGTAGGCAAA
>NW_009261266.1:0-204 GCF_000687185.1 Egretta garzetta | reverse complement strand
AAGGCCCTGGGGCCGGCTAGGAAAACCTGCCTCTGCTCAAAAAGCTGCGGGCAGCCTCTGGCCGGGCAGCGTGCCCCGCTGGGCAGTTCATCCCCGACCCCCCAAAACAGGCTTTCACCCGCTCCCCCTCGACCGCTGCGAGCCCACTGCTACTGGGGGGAGAGGGGGGGGAGCGTGGGTGAATGGCTGGGGTATTTTTTCCCC
>NW_009261265.1:0-204 GCF_000687185.1 Egretta garzetta | reverse complement strand
AAAAAGGAAAAAAGGAAAAAAGGAAAAAAGGGGAAAAGGAAAAAAGGGGAAAAGGGGGAAAAAAGGAAAAAGGGGGAGAAAGGGGGAAAAAGGGGGGGAAAAGGGGGGGAAAAGGGGGGGAAAAGGAAAAAAGGAAAAAAGGGGGAAAAAGGGGGAAAAGGGGGAAAAAAGGGAAAAAAGGGCTTGCTCCCACTTCACTAAATG
>NW_009261264.1:0-204 GCF_000687185.1 Egretta garzetta | reverse complement strand
CGGCCCCTGGGGACAGGGTGTCAGGGACAGCCTGGGGACACCCCAGGGACACCCTGGGGACACCCCCCCAAGCCGGTGGCACCTACCTGTACACCACGGCTGTGTCCACCCCGAAGGCTCCCACCAGGAGGTCTGTGGGAGAGGAGGACAAAGGTGTCACCAGATGCGGGGTGACATGGCCAGGAGGGGTGGCAGAGGTGGTGG
>NW_009261263.1:0-204 GCF_000687185.1 Egretta garzetta | reverse complement strand
GGAGGGGGACATGGGGACAGGGACATGGGGACAAGGAGTGTGGCATGGGGAAAGGGACATGGGGACAGGGCTGGGGACGGGGACAGGGAGGGGTACATGAGGACAGGGACATGGGGACAGGGAGGGTGGCATAGGGACAGGGGGACAGGGCTGGGGACACGGACAGGGATAGTGACATGGGGACAGGGACACCCTGGGGACAGG
>NW_009261262.1:0-204 GCF_000687185.1 Egretta garzetta | reverse complement strand
CCCCTGCCATTCGGGGATTCTGGGATTCTGTGGTGCCGCTGCTCCTCGTGGCTCCTGTGCTCCTGGGGCAAGGGCACCTGAGCATCCCCAAGGGTTCAGAACCGCTGGGGAAGGTCGGGGGCTTCCCCAAGTCCGTCCAGCCCTGCAAGCGACGGGCCAGCTTGGGGGGCAGCTCAGGGGGCGAGCAGAGGCACCGGGTCTCAG
>NW_009261261.1:0-204 GCF_000687185.1 Egretta garzetta | reverse complement strand
GTAGCCTGCAACTGCTTGAAGGGTGGTTTCAGACATGATGGAACTTTCCATGGCAGTGGGAAGACAGGCAAACCTCCACAAAGAGCAGCTTGGGAGGTCCAGTCTGCAGGGGAGGACAAAGAACTCTCACACACAGGGTAGCCTTGTGGTGCAAGAGGTCACCCAGAAGGAGTCTGGACCACCTCACAGCTTTGTGTTTCATGG
>NW_009261260.1:0-204 GCF_000687185.1 Egretta garzetta | reverse complement strand
CGTTCTCCACCGCCAGGTCCAGGTGCAGGAACGCGGCGGAGTCGGCCGCCCTGCACCACCGCACGGGGGTCGGGGCTGCCCCGTGCCCCCCAGCCCTCCCACTGGGCCATACTGGGATGGGAAGGGTGCAATGCACATGTCCCCCCTGGGTCATACTGGGATGGGAACGGCGCAAAATACAGGTCCCCCTGTTCCAACTGGGCC
>NW_009261259.1:0-203 GCF_000687185.1 Egretta garzetta | reverse complement strand
TCCCGATGGACTTGGGGGATGGCATATGCCCCAGCTGCTGGCTGAGCCACAGTTTTGGCAGCGCCTGGGGCCTGAACATAATTCTGCCATCGGGGAGGCCTCTTACCGGGCTGGAATGAGTCCTGGCAGCTGCCGGACCTCCTCCTCAGGGGTCTCTTTGGCCCCGCAGGGGAGAGGTCCCTGTCCCAGCTGGGAGTGGTGGG
>NW_009261258.1:0-203 GCF_000687185.1 Egretta garzetta | reverse complement strand
GCCGTTTTCCTCGCACCCCGCGAAGAGGATGAAGCTGCCGTCGGGTTTAATGATTTTTTTTATTATATTATTATTATTACTTTTTTTTTAAGCGGAAATTACCCCGGGACTTAGCTAAAACCACGAATCGCCAGGCGGTTGGCGTGAGAAGAGAATTAACACCGGTTCCTTGGCGAGGAGCGGGGGCATATCCTGACCTCCCG
>NW_009261257.1:0-203 GCF_000687185.1 Egretta garzetta | reverse complement strand
GGGCTGTTTTCGGCAAGCGATGGAATTGGAACGGTGTCAAACACACGAGGGTTAAAGGGGTTTCTTTCTCCCGGGAGCAGAAGGAGGTTAATTAAAAAGAAACGGAGGGGAAGTCTTTGTCTGCTCCGGGGCGGATTCAAGCACAGGAATCCCCAGCTCTTCCTTTCGGGAGAAGCTGTTCGGGTTTTGCTACCGGACAGTGA
>NW_009261256.1:0-203 GCF_000687185.1 Egretta garzetta | reverse complement strand
CCACCCTTAAAGGGACCCTTCCCCCCCACCCCCCCGGGGCCATGAACGAGCTCTCCCGTGTTTACCTCTTTACTGGACGGCAGCGGCAGACGGAAGACATGGCTGGGGGGAGGGGGAGTGGATTTCGCCCCCCTTCCCAAACTGGAGCATCTATCAGACACCTGTGGGGAGAGGGTGGATGTTGGGGGGGGTTGGGTTTTGGA
>NW_009261255.1:0-203 GCF_000687185.1 Egretta garzetta | reverse complement strand
CGAGACCCTCCCGCTTTTCTTTTGGCTTTGGGAAAGGGGGGGGCGTCTAAGTTTGCTTTTTGTCTTTTGGGTTTTTTTTCCCCTTCCCTTTTCCTCCTTCTTTCAGCTTTTTCTCGCGTCGAAAGGGGGGATTCGCACCGCGATCCGCGGGAGCGCAAAAAGAGAAGGGGAGGGAAGAAGAGGGGAAAGGCTGCAGGGGTGGC
>NW_009261254.1:0-203 GCF_000687185.1 Egretta garzetta | reverse complement strand
ACAGGATGAAGCAATCCCTGATTTTCCCTCCCTCAGATGGGGAGACACTCTCCTACAGTTTCAATACTCCTTTTACTAAAACAGTTGTACATGAGAATCAGTGGTTTTGTCCCATTATTAGACACTGATATGGTGACAGGGAATCATCTAATTTCTTCAACCTGGGAGGATTTGATCAACTGAATGAAATAAGCATTTCATTC
>NW_009261253.1:0-203 GCF_000687185.1 Egretta garzetta | reverse complement strand
AAGCCCACCCCAAAGTCCAACATGGGCCCACTCCCACTGCCACAACACCACCAACCCACTCCCTAGCTGACCACAGCCCCCTCCCACCTTGTAGCCCCCTCCTACCCTGTATCTGCACGGTCTCCTCAGAAACAAAACCCTGTGCCCAAGGGCTGTTGCCACCGTCTAGCCTCCTGTTTCTTGGCCCACTCTTTCTCCGCAGC
>NW_009261252.1:0-203 GCF_000687185.1 Egretta garzetta | reverse complement strand
TTTTTTTTTTTTTTTTTTTAATTTTATTTTTTTAATGCTGTTTTCAGTCCATACACTATTCGTTACCTCTCGAGATTTTGGTAAGCAATTATTTTAACTTTCCTCTTCGTATTTGTCAGTGTTTCGGGCACAGGTTGTTGTACTACTGTCAAAAGGTACTTGCTGTTTTTCTGCAAGTGCTAAAAACAAACCAACCCCCTCCC
>NW_009261251.1:0-203 GCF_000687185.1 Egretta garzetta | reverse complement strand
CCTGCTTCTCTCCCCCTTGCTCCCTCTCCCTCCCTCTCCCCTTTCCCCTCCCTCCCTCTTTCTAATTCCTGCCACTAGCTCGGAGCCTCATTCAGCAGCCGCTGCTAGTGGAGTGTAATAGGCTGAAGATGCTGCCGTGCCCGCTCGGGCTCTAGTTGTGAATGGGACTTGCCTCCTCTCCCTCCTGCCCAGGTGGCCAGGGG
>NW_009261250.1:0-203 GCF_000687185.1 Egretta garzetta | reverse complement strand
AAAGCTTTGGGGTCCCCCTGCGGAGCTGGGATTCCCCCCCGGGAGTTGGGGTCCCTTGAAGGAGTTGGGGGTCCCTTGAAAGAGCTGGGGTCCTTCCGTGGAGCTGGGATTTCCCCCCCCTCGGAGTTGGGGTCCTCTAAGGGAGTTGGGGTCCCCCGAAGGAGTTGGGGTCCCTTGAAAGAGTTGAAGTCCCTTGAGAAAGT
>NW_009261249.1:0-203 GCF_000687185.1 Egretta garzetta | reverse complement strand
CCACCATGAGTTGGGGACCACCATAGTTGGTGCCACCATGAATTGGATGCCACCATAGGTTGGGGGCCACCACAGTTGGAGACCACCATGGGTTGGGTGCCACCATGGTTGGAGGTCACCATGGTTGTAGGCCACCATAGTTGGTGACACCATGAGTTGGGGGCCACCATGGGTTGGAGGCCACCGTGGCTGGGGGGCCACCC
>NW_009261248.1:0-203 GCF_000687185.1 Egretta garzetta | reverse complement strand
GTGGGACTGTGGTTACTGGGAGCACTGGGAGCTATGGGGCCAGCTGTGCTGCATTATTGGTGTTACTGGGAGCTGTGGGGCCAGCTGTGCT
Source organism: Egretta garzetta (assembly GCF_000687185.1). Classification (NCBI taxonomy): domain Eukaryota; kingdom Metazoa; phylum Chordata; class Aves; order Pelecaniformes; family Ardeidae; genus Egretta; species Egretta garzetta. The sequence goes on along the minus strand of NW_009261248.1, from coordinate 112 downwards.
CTGTTACTGGTGTTACTGGGAGCCCTGTGGCCGGCTGTGCTGCATCACTGGTGTTATTGGTGTTACTGGGAGTGGCCCCCTCCCGCCCCCCTGCTCTGGCAGCAGGACCCCA
>NW_009261247.1:0-203 GCF_000687185.1 Egretta garzetta | reverse complement strand
ATTGGTTTGGATGGATTTCCTGCTGGAGGGGTGAGGAGAGAGACCAGGCCCTGTGAGCCTTCCCGAAGGCTTGCCCAAGGCCTGCTGGGCACGACGGAGGCTAGGAATCACCCCCTCCATTGGAAGAGACGGGAGCAGGACCTGGGGGGTGCGTATTCCTGAGCCCAAGTCAGGACCTTCACCACATCTTGGGGTCAGAGAGG
>NW_009261246.1:0-203 GCF_000687185.1 Egretta garzetta | reverse complement strand
GTGCCCCCCCCGGCGGAAGGATACGAAGAAGAGCAGGACCTGGTGGTGGTGCAGGGCCCCCACCAGCCCCACCAGGGCGATGAGGAGGAGGAAGACGCCGACGGCGATGACCCCCCCGATGAGGTGGATGCTGGAGACGACGCCGAAGCCCTTGCCCCAGGCCGCCACCCCGATCAGCAGCAGCCCCACCAGCTGGGGGGGGG
>NW_009261245.1:0-203 GCF_000687185.1 Egretta garzetta | reverse complement strand
AGGGAGGGCAGTGGGGCTGGGGAAGGGGGTCCCCAGGGTGCCCCCCACCCCGTGTCCCCCTACCTGCAGGTTGTGCTGCTGCTTGCTGTGCTTGTAGTGAGCCAGGCTGAAGCAGAGCGAGTCCCGCGTGCTCTCGATCAGCATCAGCGAGGAGCACTGCGGGGAGAAATGTCAGCCCCCCCCAGGCACCCCCCGGGGCCCCC
>NW_009261244.1:0-203 GCF_000687185.1 Egretta garzetta | reverse complement strand
GTTGTGCGGGACAGTGTCAAATGCTTCGTGCAGGTAGATGACATCAGTCACTCTTCCCTTATCCAGCGATGTCGTAACCCCGTCGCAGAGGGCCACTAAGTTTGTCAGGCAGGATTTGCCCTTAGGGAAGCCATGTCACCAATCACCTCTCTGTTTTCCATCGTGTGCCTTAGCAGAGTTTCCAGGAGGGTCTGCTCCATGGT
>NW_009261243.1:0-203 GCF_000687185.1 Egretta garzetta | reverse complement strand
GAGGATTCCTGACTCCCCCTCCCCTAAACACACACACAACTTTTTTCCCATTGCAAGGAGAGACGGGGAGCGTGGGGAATTCTCACGTTATTTCTTCTCCCACCTTGGAGGTTAATGGGAACGTTATCCCAAAATACGTCACAAACTGAAGGAAAAATTCAACAAAACTCTGAAATAGGTTAAAAAAAAAAAAGAAAAAAAGA
>NW_009261242.1:0-203 GCF_000687185.1 Egretta garzetta | reverse complement strand
ACGAGTGGGCAGATGCAAAGAAAATGGAAGCCTCCACCCCATGGCACGAAGGGAGGCCACTGGCCTCCGACCTGCCCCTTCCTAGCAGTGGCAGGGAATTGCACCCCCCTGGGCCACCCCCTGCCTGCAGCCCACCCCTCAACATGGGAAAGGGTGGGAAAGGCGTCCTTTACCTGCAACCCTGCAAAAAAAAAAGCTGTATG
>NW_009261241.1:0-203 GCF_000687185.1 Egretta garzetta | reverse complement strand
CTGTGTCCCCGTATTCCCTTGTCCCCATGTCCCCCATCCCCACATGCCTGTGTCCCCATATTCCCTTGTCCCTGTGTCCCTTGTCCCCATGTCCCCCAGTTTGGCCGGACCGAGGTCATCGACAACTCCCTGAACCCCGACTTTCTGCGCAAGTTTGTCCTCGATTACTTCTTCGAGGAGAAGCAGAATCTCCGCTTCGACCT
>NW_009261240.1:0-203 GCF_000687185.1 Egretta garzetta | reverse complement strand
CGTGGAAGCAGCAGGCCTGCTGTCCCGTGGCTGGTGGCTGCACGAGGGCGGCCTGGAGTTGTGGGAAGCCCCGTGGGCAGGGGGAGATGCTCGGGGGCAGCTGTGGCAAAGCAGAGGAGGAGAGGCGGGCGGGCGGCCTGACCTTTCCCAGGCAGTAGTCGGCGGGCCCCGGCTTGATGGCTTGGTCACCTCCAAGTCTGGTT
>NW_009261239.1:0-203 GCF_000687185.1 Egretta garzetta | reverse complement strand
CGAATTCTGCCTCTTACCTCCTTTTTATTCCTTCTCCCTCCGGTTCGCCCCGTCCCTGCCGGCCTCCCAGTTTCTCCAGGACGTTTACGCCCTGATCCTCGCCGAAATCTCCGCCGAATTCCAAGGTTTTCAGACGGAGAAGGAAAAACTCCGGCAGGAGCTGGAGAAGAAAATTCGCCCCGACCTGGATCAGATGCTGACGC
>NW_009261238.1:0-203 GCF_000687185.1 Egretta garzetta | reverse complement strand
CGCAGCCCACAGCGTCTCACAGCGGGACACCTGCATCACAGCGACAGCTCCCTCTCCCTACCGTGCCCACGGGCCACACTCCCCAGGGAGGCCTGGGCAACGCCAGGGCTGCTCTGTCCAGCGCTCTGCTCCATCCCCAGGCCCACGCGGGTCATCTGGCAGCCTTCCCGCCCCTGCGCAGCCCTGCCAATGCTCCCTCTTCT
>NW_009261237.1:0-203 GCF_000687185.1 Egretta garzetta | reverse complement strand
TCCCTCTCCAGAGGTGACATGTCCTCGGCCACCAAACATCGCCAACGGGCTGCACAGAGGAGACTCCTTGGACAAGTTCTCCCGGGGAGTGACCGTGTACTACGGCTGCAAGGATGGCTACGAGCTGGTGGGGAACATGTCCATCTACTGCATGGAGAGCGGGGTGTGGAGCAAGCCCCTGCCCTGCTGCAAAGGTGGGGGGG
>NW_009261236.1:0-203 GCF_000687185.1 Egretta garzetta | reverse complement strand
CCATTTTTGCCCTTTTCCCCTTTTTATTTCCCCGGATTTTTGAGCATTTTTTCCCTTTTTTGGCATTTTTTCCTTTTTTTTTCCCTTTAATTTTTGCCCTTTCCCCCCATTAATTTTCTTTTTTTGCCCCTTTCGGGTTTTTTTCCACTTTTTTTGCCTTTGCTTTTTTCCTTTTCCCTTTTCTCCCCCTTTTCCCTCCCCCC
>NW_009261235.1:0-203 GCF_000687185.1 Egretta garzetta | reverse complement strand
GATAGGATCATTCGATGCCTTTTAGCTTGTGATCTTTATAAATGTCCCGCTATTAAATTAGAAAATGATTCTCTCCTCGTTTAATTGTATTCTTTCGTTTCTTATTTCCAATTAATTAGTCCTATCGACGTTGCAATATTTTAAATGACTGGAGTCCGTTTACAGTTTAAAATATATGGGTCAGCGCATGCAATTTCAGGCTA
>NW_009261234.1:0-203 GCF_000687185.1 Egretta garzetta | reverse complement strand
GACGAGCCCACCACGGCTTGCTGGGGGAAGGAGCTGAGGATGGGGCCGGGGAAGGTGACGACCACGGGGGGCGGCTGGATGAAGGCCGAGGAGTCGGGGCACTGGCGGGCGCACAGCTCGTTGCAGCTCTCGGCGATGGGCTGGGGGACGGCGACGCCGGTCTTTGGCGGGCACAGGTCGTAGCAAGACATGTTGGCGCGGGA
>NW_009261233.1:0-203 GCF_000687185.1 Egretta garzetta | reverse complement strand
TGCAACAATCCACCACCACAGCCCAGCTTGCCTGCCCTGAAGCACTCTTACGACCGATGGAACTCAAAGTCATGGACTAAAGGAGCCCAACGGACATTCCAGAGGGATGGCCCATAGACTGCGGGAATGACATCTGTGTCCATAGATCAAAAGGCGGGGAAAGTGGTGGTGATTAACTGGACTGTATTGGGAAGGGTAGGACC
>NW_009261232.1:0-203 GCF_000687185.1 Egretta garzetta | reverse complement strand
GGATGCTGACAGCACTTTCAGTGTTGGTGGCACGCTACATGGTACTCCAGAAGAGTGTGATGTTCCCCACAGTTACTAGGTCCTTATTTGGCCGTCCTGAGAAGATGCCTTGGATATCACTGGGCTTTCTGAATGGCCATGGAGCATCCTTCTCATATCAAATCAGAAAACCTCTGTGTAGACTTGAGGGGTGCAAAACTGGA
>NW_009261231.1:0-203 GCF_000687185.1 Egretta garzetta | reverse complement strand
TTTGGGGGGGGGAATTAAACCCCTTGGGGGGGGGAATTAAACCCCTTGGGGGGCATAAACCTCCTTAAAAGGGGGAATAGCCCCCTCGGAGGGGGGATTAACCCCCTTTGGGGGGAATTAACATGACTGGAGGAGGGAATTAACCCCCTCAAAAGGGGAATTACCCCCCGGGGGGGGGATTAGCTGGTGTTAACGTGGTTCCC
>NW_009261230.1:0-203 GCF_000687185.1 Egretta garzetta | reverse complement strand
AAGGGAGCATCCAGCCCAAGCCATGTGCCACTGCTCAGCAGAGAGCACCGTTTTGGCCAGCTTGCTCCAGAAGGACCAAAGGGGACTTGCTCGCTGTGCCAACACCTTTCCTTAGCTTCCAGCCCTCCTCTCTGATTCCACCTCCTCAAACTTACCCATGTGGCTTCGAGCTCTTCTGAACTCTGTTAAAAAAGAAAAACCCA
>NW_009261229.1:0-203 GCF_000687185.1 Egretta garzetta | reverse complement strand
GCCGGGTGCTGGGCTCCGCGCGTGCCCCCCCCATCCCTGGGGGGATGGCCCCGCTCACCTCGTAGGTGCTGGTGATGCGCAGGCGATAGAAAATGGGGATGAAGATGTGGGCTGGGATGAGCAGCCCCAGGATGTAGGAGCAGCCGAGGAACCAGTACTCGGTGCCGAAGCGGTAGATCTCGGCCGGCACACCCAGGATGGCC
>NW_009261228.1:0-203 GCF_000687185.1 Egretta garzetta | reverse complement strand
CAGCAGAGGGGAGGTGTCTGGGAAGGGGGACTGGGAGAGACTGCGAGGGGAAACTGGGGGGACTGGGACACACTGAAGGGCCACTGGGGGGCGCTGTGGGACCATACTGGGGAGCACTGGGCTCTACTGGGGTAGATCTGTATCATATATTGGGGTATACTGGGGGGCACTGGGCGGTACTGGGAGGCAGGGGGGGACTGGAG
>NW_009261227.1:0-203 GCF_000687185.1 Egretta garzetta | reverse complement strand
CGAGGCGTCACCGTTTAGCACAGCAGCCCCGTAAGCCGGGAGCGGGATCTTTTGGTACTGTTGGGGGATTGTTACAGTCTCCCATGAACCTGATAATAAAACATAACAAGAGACAAAATGAAAAGAATCAAAATAATAGAGACACGCTCAGTGCCACCAAAAAATAAACTAAAGAAAAAGAAAAGGAAAATAAAAGAAAGGGG
>NW_009261226.1:0-203 GCF_000687185.1 Egretta garzetta | reverse complement strand
GTGCGCCTGGGCGCCCGCGGCACAATGCGGCGGGCTCTTTTGTGACTCCCTGACTCGGGAGCTCTCTGCATCTGTTCGAGGCTGAAGTGGCTCTTGGGCTGTTTAAAGGTTGAGTGCTACTGCTCCAAACGGCGGAAGACAGATTCGGTTAAATAAACACAGGGGCTTAGAAATAAATTGAAGGTTACGTGAAGAGCTGGATC
>NW_009261225.1:0-203 GCF_000687185.1 Egretta garzetta | reverse complement strand
AAAAACCCCACCACATACAAACAAACAAACAAAACCCCCATTCCATCTAATTTCAGGTTCACTGGGAAACTGGTCCTGCATTTCATCTAAGTTCTCTTTTTTTCCAATATATAATATTGATTAGCAGTACAGAGCTTTTTTTTCCTTGTTTTTAATGGTATTTTTACACGGTAAGAAACATTAGTATGTTAGCAGTTATGGGG
>NW_009261224.1:0-203 GCF_000687185.1 Egretta garzetta | reverse complement strand
AGCCGTTGATCAGCAAACCTCCAAGTGCGTTGCAAAGGAGGGCGCCCTCATTGTCCCCTTTTTTGCAGACAAGGAGATTGAAGTCAGCTGGAACTGCTGGTGCTCAGCCCTCCGAAAATGAGGCTCTAAATAACCGGGCCTGCGGGGGCCGGGATGTAATAACCTGAGCGGGAAGGTGGCCAGGGCAGCGGGACAGGCCCTGC
>NW_009261223.1:0-203 GCF_000687185.1 Egretta garzetta | reverse complement strand
CCAAGGCACTTAATTACTGCGCATTCCATCCCATTTAATTGCTTATTAAATCCTAACCAGCCAATTAGCAGCAGCAATTACAGCTTCATTCAGTGACACAATCGCTATTTTATCGTTTGTTAATCACATGCTTATTTAGGGCCCTGGTTTATTAACTCTTTCCGCAGTGGGTGCCGGCGGGGTGGGGGCAGCGGGGGCACCCG
>NW_009261222.1:0-203 GCF_000687185.1 Egretta garzetta | reverse complement strand
ATTCCTGTGGGCCAGGGGATCCCGTGTTTTTTTTTTTACCTTCTGCAAGTTGCAGAAAAAGAAGCTTTAAGATTTTACGCAGCCGAAGGGGTGCAGGGCTGGGCCGAGCAGGTTTGGAGGGACGATGGCATCGGAGCGGCCGGGGAAGAGACGACCAAGCTGGTGAGCAAGCATGGCGCTAGGCTCCAAATCCGCTCTCCTGC
>NW_009261221.1:0-203 GCF_000687185.1 Egretta garzetta | reverse complement strand
TGCTGAGTTGTCAGCTGGGGTTAAACCATGACATCCGTGGACAGTATTTGACTTACATGCTTGGTTGCCTGTTCTTCCACGTGTTTATTTGGAGATTATGCTTCCAAGACTTTTCCAATAATTCATTATTTTCATTATCCAGGAAAGCAAAAATTAAAAATAAAAGGGCTCTCTGCCATTTACTGTATTTATTTGTTATTATG
>NW_009261220.1:0-203 GCF_000687185.1 Egretta garzetta | reverse complement strand
TCTGTCATGGTTTAACCCTGTCTGGCAACTAAGCCCCACACTCACTCCCCCCCCACCCCGCAGTGGTATGGGAAGGGAATCAGAAGAGTAAAAGTGAGAAAATTCATGACCTGATGTAAAGACAGTTTATTAGGTAAAACAAAAGACACACGCAAGCAAATCAAAGTTTCAGTCTTGTTTATGAGTTCTTCCTCTTCCTCCTC
>NW_009261219.1:0-203 GCF_000687185.1 Egretta garzetta | reverse complement strand
GATCCCCTTCCCAGAATATGTCAAGGTGCTTGAGATCTCTTGGACGTGACTGTACCATTGAAGTTTCCCATGACTCCTGGCTGGTAAGGCGTGCGGAGTCTTTACATCAGACACAAGCAAGAGAAAGGTCTTCAATTCTTTCTGCTCTACTTGCTTTCCTCCTTTGCTTTTTGTCAGGTGACACGTACCAAACAACACATTTG
>NW_009261218.1:0-203 GCF_000687185.1 Egretta garzetta | reverse complement strand
AGGCGGGCGGGGGCCGGGGGAGCCAAGAGCCACTGTATAAATGTACAAATGAAGGATTATTACTTTTCTATGTGAGCAGTATTATTACCTGTATATTCCCCGGTACCAGGCCTCGGCGCCTCTCGTTCATTGCCAGATCCGGCTTTGGTTTATTTTAAATCTCTTTACATTGGGCCCCCCCTCCCTCCTCCTCCCACCCCTGG
>NW_009261217.1:0-203 GCF_000687185.1 Egretta garzetta | reverse complement strand
CAGCTGCTGAAGCATGAATTTGTCTAACTCCTCAAATGAAGCTAAAATCACTTTGGGAAAGTGGTGAACCTGCATACATTTGTGGTGTCAAACAAGTTTTATATTCCTGGCTAAACATAGAATTGTGCTGGTTAGTTAGGCAGCGAGACCTTGGGTAAAGCTGATTCTGATTCTGCTATGACAATATTATTTCAGGGGGAATT
>NW_009261216.1:0-203 GCF_000687185.1 Egretta garzetta | reverse complement strand
GACGTGGATCTGCAGCACCGACACCACGCACGCCTCCAGGTAATCGGCCTCGGGTGCCTGGGGAGGGGACATCGAGGGGACATCAGGGGGGGACACATCAGCACTGGGTGTCCCCAGCTGTCCCCAGGCATCCCCCCATGGCCTCCACTGTCCCCGTGTCTCTCGGTGTCCCCTTCTCCCTCTGTCACCCCCCAAGCTCCTCT
>NW_009261215.1:0-203 GCF_000687185.1 Egretta garzetta | reverse complement strand
CATGCTGAAGCCAGTTCTGGTTCCATCACCGCTTCACTTTCTTGGTTTCATCCAAGTTCATTCTTCGTGAATCTGGGCTATTCTTACTGTAATACCATTGCTATGGCATAGAGCAACCACAGAAGTGATGACATACAGTATTACACAGCAATTAACATCATAGCATTGAGTTCATTGGCTATTCTCACCCAAAACCAAATCCC
>NW_009261214.1:0-203 GCF_000687185.1 Egretta garzetta | reverse complement strand
AGCTCTCTGGGACCACAGCAGGCTGTGTGACCCGGTATCTCCCCCTGAGCTGAGACGCCTCTCAGGGTGCATTTAGCAAAAACCCCTCCAAACCCAGATGGAGCCCAAAGTCATGGACTGAATTAACTCAATGGACATGTTAGAGGATGGACCATAGACTTAGGGAATGATATCTGTGTGTATGATCAAAAGACAGGAAAAGT
>NW_009261213.1:0-203 GCF_000687185.1 Egretta garzetta | reverse complement strand
AGACAGTGGCCACCTTGCACAGCAGTGGGACTGTTACCCCACAGACAGCTGAGTGCAGGCTTCCTGCATGTCTTGTGTCACATCTCCCCACCCTGCGTGGATATGTCTACCCCTATGGGTGTCTAGCACAGTGTGGAAGGAGGTCTGAGCTCTTCTGTCTTGTTCAATGTCTCTTCACCCTTCATGGGTAGGTTTCAGTGAGG
>NW_009261212.1:0-203 GCF_000687185.1 Egretta garzetta | reverse complement strand
CTCTGCCCCCTCAAATTAGCCACAGACCCCACATCCAGGGGGCTCCCCCTGCCCCCCCCAACCAGCCAGGGACCCCACATCCAGTGCTCAAGTTAGGGGTCATGGCAGGGAAATTGGGGTGGGGATCTAGGAGGACCCTGTGGGACCTGGAGGCTCCCCAGGGGATTTTAGGGGACCCCCCACTGGGCTCTGGGGGGGATTTA
>NW_009261211.1:0-203 GCF_000687185.1 Egretta garzetta | reverse complement strand
TTTTGGATTTTTGAGGGGATTATTTTCTTAAATGAGCAATGAGGTTTTACTGTTTGTAATCCATACACTCACTTGTTTTCCTTAAATTCCGGGCAAGACCAAAATCATTAAGCTGTGTTTCCTATTTTCATCCAACAGACCTGTTGCTATTGAGCCCTACCTGTGAATTACTCACTACTGTTTAAAAATCAATATTTTCAGGG
>NW_009261210.1:0-203 GCF_000687185.1 Egretta garzetta | reverse complement strand
TTTTTTTTTTCAGAAAACATAATATCAGTCAGTAACCTGTACAACAGATGCTTTAAGTAAAAGGACTGATTGTGATTATCTCTGAAGTACACTGTTAAATTGTGCTAAGAATTTCTCCAAAGTGCTGCTTGAAATGGCTGGGACAAATCATCATGTATGAGACATGATGGCTGTAAGAATACACGGACACAGCCTTTCATCAG
>NW_009261209.1:0-203 GCF_000687185.1 Egretta garzetta | reverse complement strand
TCAGCCCTTTTTGGAGAGGGGGAAAAAAAAAAAGAAAAAACCAAACAGAATAGAAAAAAGCAAAAAGGAAAAAGGAAAAAAAAAAAAACCAAAGCGGTTCGCCGCAGCCGGGGCTCCGCGGCCGCGCTATGTGCGGGGCTGCACCCCGGGGGCTGGGACCCCTGCGTCCCCCCCCGAAGCCCGCCTTGCCGTGGGCACTGCCG
>NW_009261208.1:0-203 GCF_000687185.1 Egretta garzetta | reverse complement strand
GGCTCTGGAATTCCAGCCAGGGGGATAATGGGATGTGTGTGGGGGGAGATGGGAACGGCTCCAGAATTCCATCTGGTGGGATAATGGGGAGGGGAAACATGGGAATGGCTCTGGAATTCTGGCTGGGGGGGACAACAGGATGGGAGGAACATGGGAATGGCTCCGGAATTCCAGCCAGGGGGATAATGGGAGGGGATGGGAAC
>NW_009261207.1:0-203 GCF_000687185.1 Egretta garzetta | reverse complement strand
GCCCCATGCAGGGAGGCAGGGGCTGCCCGTGGCAATGGGCGGTGGCTGTTCTGTTGATTCTCCTGTCTATTAGGGCCAGGCACACACAGGATGTGACCAAGCCACGGAACAATCATGTTGTCCCTCTCCTTGGCCACTCAACAAGAGAGCTGTCAATGCGCTACAGGATGGATAAGAAAACCCCAACCTATACCCTGTCATGA
>NW_009261206.1:0-203 GCF_000687185.1 Egretta garzetta | reverse complement strand
ATCCCGCCCGGCGCATCCCGCCCGGTGCCTCCCTCCCGGCGCATCCCGCCCGGTGCCTCCTTTCCCGGTGTGTCCCTCCCGGTCCGTCCCTCCCGGTGGGTCCTTGCCGGTGCCCCCCGGCCCCGCTCACCCTCCGCTCCCTCCCCAGTGCCCTACAAATTCTTCTCGGACCCGTCGGGCATCAACGAGAAGCGGAAGCAGCA
>NW_009261205.1:0-203 GCF_000687185.1 Egretta garzetta | reverse complement strand
GATTGCATGGGTTAAACAGGGAGAGCGGGAAGAGCCGAGAGCTTCCAACAGATTTGGTGGAGCAGGGTGCTGTTACCCTCCCATGCCCCACGGTCCTGCTGGGCGCCGGCGCAGGAGCGCGCAGACGTGCTGCGCAGGGCAACGTCGGTGTCCCAGCGCGGGCACCCTGCTAAAAAGCCTCCGGCCCCAGCCGCAGGAAGGCG
>NW_009261204.1:0-203 GCF_000687185.1 Egretta garzetta | reverse complement strand
TGAAACATGGGATGACACATGGCAAAAACAGTAACGTAGCTAGACCACACAACAGGTAAAATAAGATTCGTCTAACCCAAGGGCCTCCTGGGAGCCAGGAGAGCATATCAACATTCCATCCTTCCCAAGTTTGGACGGGAACATGGGCTAATTTCCGTATCCCAGCAGTGATTTGTTTAACGACCTTGCCATTGTCATCAATT
>NW_009261203.1:0-203 GCF_000687185.1 Egretta garzetta | reverse complement strand
ACCTCACAGGGAGCTGGTGCCCGTGCCACCAGGTGCACAGCGGCCTCATTACCATTCCCCAGGGGCTTTCACAAACATTAACCTTAAAAAATTAAATTTCCAGAGGAGAGAATGTCACCTCCCTGAGCGCTTTAATGAGGTGTCACGTTAGATAAATCCTTCAGCCGCCCGCCTGAGATATCGCCAGCGGCTTCTTAAATATG
>NW_009261202.1:0-203 GCF_000687185.1 Egretta garzetta | reverse complement strand
TACCCGGTGCTGGTGCGCTCTGCCTACGCCCTCGGGGGCCTGGGCTCCGGCTTCGCCAACAGCCGGGAGGAACTGGTGGCACTGGTGAGCCAGGCATTCACCCACACCTCCCAGGTCCTGGTGGACAAGTCCCTGAAGGGCTGGAAGGAGATAGAGTATGAGGTGGTGCGGGATGCCTACAACAACTGTGTCACGGTATGGGA
>NW_009261201.1:0-203 GCF_000687185.1 Egretta garzetta | reverse complement strand
CCAGGGGGGCAGGGGGGGACGGTGTCCCCTGCCCCGGGGGCGATGGAAGCCGGAGCCCTGCGAGCCTTAGGGTCGAGGCAGGGCTCTCCAGGCCTGGCCCAGCGTGGCCTTGGGGACAGGGACGCTTGCCCTGCTTGCCAGGTTTCTTTGCCCAGTGCTGCCAGTGCCAGCCTTCCCTGTGCCTGGCCCCCAGCCACCTCCCC
>NW_009261200.1:0-203 GCF_000687185.1 Egretta garzetta | reverse complement strand
CTCTCCTCCTCAGCATCCTCAACCCCCAAAGAGCTTCCCACACCTGGCGATGATGAGGACCTTGGTCCTCCCAAGACCCCTCTTGTCCCCTGCAGCCCCCGGGGGTGGGGGGCACAGCGAGTGGGGGGCCGAGAGAGGGGTCAGGCTGCCAGGGGGGTGTCCCCAACTCTTTGTGGGTGGCCCTGCTGCCTCCCCCCCCCAGG
>NW_009261199.1:0-203 GCF_000687185.1 Egretta garzetta | reverse complement strand
GTGCTGGTGCCCTCCAAGGCCGACCCCGCCAAGATGGAGAAGATGAGCATCTACCAGGCCATGTGGAAGGGCATCCTGAGGCAGGGCACGGCCCTGGTGCTGCTGGAGGCGCAGGCTGCCACCGGCTTTGTCGTTGACCCGCTCGCCAACAAGAAGCTCTCCGTGGACGAGGCCGTCTCGTCCGGGCTGGTGGGCAGCGAGCT
>NW_009261198.1:0-203 GCF_000687185.1 Egretta garzetta | reverse complement strand
GACTCACAGAATGGTTGAGGTTGGAAGGGACCTGTGGAGGTCATCTGGTCCAAACCCCATGCCCAAGCAAGGCCACCTAGAGCCAGCTGGCCAGGACCATGTCCAGATGGCTTTGGAGTATCTCCAGGGACTGGAGACTCCACAGCCTCCCTGGACAACCTGTGCTCAAACACCTTCACAGTAAAAAAGTGTTTCCTGATGTT
>NW_009261197.1:0-203 GCF_000687185.1 Egretta garzetta | reverse complement strand
TGAATCGTGGGACGGGGGCACCCCAAACCCTGGTCCCATGGGCACCCCGGGGCTGGGGCACCCCGAATCCTGGGTCTGGGGCACCCCAAATCCTGGGACTGGGGCTCCCCAAATCCTCACCCCATAGGCTCCCCAAATCCTGGGGCTGGGCTTCCCAAATCCTGGCCCCAGGGCACCCCAAATCCTGGGACTGGAGCTCCCCA
>NW_009261196.1:0-203 GCF_000687185.1 Egretta garzetta | reverse complement strand
TGGCCCCAACACTGAGCCCTGGGGAACGCCACTGGTGACTGGCCACCTGCTGGATTTAACTCCATTCGCCACAACTGTCTGGGTCTGGCCATCCAGCCAGTTCTTTACCCAGTGAAGATTACACCCATCCAAGCTACGAGCACTCAGTTTCTCGAGGAGAAAGGTGTGGAAAACAGTGTCAAAGGCTTTACTAAAGTCCAGGT
>NW_009261195.1:0-203 GCF_000687185.1 Egretta garzetta | reverse complement strand
CCCAGTAATTATTTTTTTCCATTCCCCAGAGCTGGCAGGATGCTGGGGGCTGCGGGGCCAGGCCTCTGCCAGGGCCACCGCGCTGGCCGGAGCGGGACTGCCCAGAGCAGGGGTGCCGGGATCCTGGGGCAGAGATCCCAGGGGCAGGAATCCCTGGCGTGGGGACCCCAGGAGCTGGGATGGCAGAGAGAGGGGGTGGGAGC
>NW_009261194.1:0-203 GCF_000687185.1 Egretta garzetta | reverse complement strand
CAAAATCTTTTTTTTTTTTTTTTTTAATAGAAAACAAAAACAAAACAGAGAGAAACGGGCAGAAAAGATGGCAACCAAAACCCCAAACCTGAACTTTAGAAATTAAATGAATCTCATCTGAAGAGAACCAAGTTATGCCGGAACAGCCCAGGTGGTTCATGCCCCTGCTCCGGGGGCTGCAGCACTCATGTGGGGGTCCCTGC
>NW_009261193.1:0-203 GCF_000687185.1 Egretta garzetta | reverse complement strand
GTCTCCGACCTGGGCCGGTTCACCCCTCCTTAGGCGACCTGGTGGCCCACAGCTCCCCCAGGACCACCATATCGATGCCGGCCTTAGCGCGGACACCCGCTCGGCACAGCTCACTGCAGCCCAGAACCCCCGGGCTCAAGCCGTCCGCCAGCCTCAGCCTCCCTGGCGCTTGGATTACAGGCACAAGCCACCGTGCCCGGCTG
>NW_009261192.1:0-203 GCF_000687185.1 Egretta garzetta | reverse complement strand
GTTCTGTGAAGAAGTTGGGTTCCCACGCCAGCCCTGTCAGGAACTGTGCCGTAAGTGACATCAGAAGCACCTGCAGAAACCAGTTTCCCATGCCTGCCCTAACAAGACCTGTGCCACAAGTGACAAGACCACCTGCACAAGGCAGGGTGCCCCACCTGCCCTATCATAGAATCATAGAATCACAGCATCCCAGGTTGGAAGGG
>NW_009261191.1:0-203 GCF_000687185.1 Egretta garzetta | reverse complement strand
AAGAGGGGGAACGCGCTCCCGGCGAGCACGGACGCTTTCTCCCCGCTCCGATACCCATTCTCGGGGGGGCTGGGAGCTTAAATTCAGCTGGGAAAGCGGTTCCCGGTTTATCAAGTGCATTCAGGCGCCCAAATCACCTCGGAGGCCATGGAAACCCTCCCCTCCTGCCCCCCGACGGCTTTTTCCCCGCTAGAGTGAGGCTT
>NW_009261190.1:0-203 GCF_000687185.1 Egretta garzetta | reverse complement strand
ATTACATGCAAAAGTATGTGGAAAAAATAAGGAGGAAAACAAGGGACCAGGAAAAGCACCCAAGTACTGCTCCTCATTTTTAAGGATGAGGCAGCCTCCCAGCAGCTCCGGGGGCGAACGGAATAAAACCACGGCCGGGTTCAAGAAGGGGAATAAGCCGAAAACTCCACGGCAATCCCTGCCTTTGCAGCATCGAACGAACG
>NW_009261189.1:0-203 GCF_000687185.1 Egretta garzetta | reverse complement strand
GTCGTCCTTGTAGATCCCCCTCTTGAGGCGCACCCACGATTTGGGCTTGAGGTTGGTGACCTCCTTCACCACCTTGAGGACGTCGGTCATCTCCTTGATGGGGACCATCTGCTGGTTCCAATAGCCCATCCGCAGGTTGCCCACCCCCTCGATCGCCTGCTTGACGTGCGTCTGCTTGTAGGCCTCCACGTAGATGTAACCCT
>NW_009261188.1:0-203 GCF_000687185.1 Egretta garzetta | reverse complement strand
TGGCAGGGGTAGGGGAATGGGTGGGCTTGATGAGCTTGAAGGGCTTTGCCAACCCAAAAGATTCCATGATTCTCTGAATCAATAACGCTCCCATCTTTCAAGGCGGTTTCTGTTGGTCGGCGGCGCCAGAAAATGCCGGGTAAAGGGATTTTAAGGATTTTTTTTGATCCCCCCCCCCCCTATTCCCTATGTTTTCGGGCCCG
>NW_009261187.1:0-203 GCF_000687185.1 Egretta garzetta | reverse complement strand
AGTTTTGGGCCTCTCGCTACAAGAAAGATGTTGAGGCACTGGAGTATGTCCAAAGAAGAACAACAAAGCTGGTGAGGGGTCTCGAGAACAAGACTTGTAAGGAGAAGCTGAGGCAACTGGAATTGTCCAGCCTGGAGAAAAGAAAGCTCAGGGGAGACCTTCTCACTCTGCACAACTACCTGAAAGGAGGTTGTAGTGAGGTG
>NW_009261186.1:0-203 GCF_000687185.1 Egretta garzetta | reverse complement strand
GCACTGCCTGGAATTTTCTGCTCTAACCAGCCCCAAGGGTGGCTTTCTTAGTAATATCACTCCATGGGACCCATTAAATCTCCAAGAAAATTTTGAAGTTTGCATCTGCTTTTCACTTCTTGTGAGTTGTCTTCAACTTCCTCATAGTGTGTGAGGTTCGTGGGTTTGGCACCAAACACACCTGAGGGTTCATTAAAATGCCT
>NW_009261185.1:0-203 GCF_000687185.1 Egretta garzetta | reverse complement strand
ACTCCCCATCCTGTTATTTTCCATCCCCATCCCATTATTTTTCCGTTCCCCATCCCGTTATTTTCCATCCCCATCCTTCCACTGCCCCCCCCCTTATTTTCCGCTCCCCATCCAGTTATTTTCCACCCTCATCCCTCTTCTTTTCCCGTCTCCATCCCTCCTCTCCGCTCCCCATCCCTCTGCTTCCCTCCCCACCCCTCCCC
>NW_009261184.1:0-203 GCF_000687185.1 Egretta garzetta | reverse complement strand
AGAAACAACCCACACGTAAATAACGGGCGAGGCGCCCAGCGGGGGCGCTTGGAGGCGCCTGAGGTGGTGGTAAGGACCTCCCGGAATGGGGGGAAAAAGGTGTTTTTTTGGGAAAAAAAAGGAAAAAGGGCTAAAACCACTCAGCAAAACCTGGTTGCCAAGGTCACTCGTAGCCTCCGGTGCCGGCTCTGGTCACGGTGGGG
>NW_009261183.1:0-203 GCF_000687185.1 Egretta garzetta | reverse complement strand
TTTTTTTTTTTTTTTTCCTTTTTTTTTAATTTTCTTTTCTCCCTCATTTGTATGTTTCCATGATTTTGGCTCTTCCTTTCCTTGCCCCCAACTCCAGGAGGTACGTACCCCTCTCCCTGCTCTGCTCACGCCGCTGGGGCTTCGTTTCCTTTTCGTTTTTAATTGCTGGTGATTAGTCTCATTGCTGCTGCTGCTAACCACCC
>NW_009261182.1:0-203 GCF_000687185.1 Egretta garzetta | reverse complement strand
ATTTGTCTTTTCTCCCCCTACTGATAACCCTCTGTCTGCTGCTTTATCAGACTATGCATTTGTTCACATGGAGAACGAAGCAGATGCAAAGGTTGCCATCGAAAACCTTAACGGGAAGGAGGTGAAGGGGCGCAGAGTGAACGTGGAGCTCTCCACCAACGTCCAGAAGAAGGGCGCGGGCCAGGCCCTGCCGCCCGCCCTCG
>NW_009261181.1:0-203 GCF_000687185.1 Egretta garzetta | reverse complement strand
CCCAGCCTGGCCCCATGCCCGGCTGCTGGCACCCAGCGTGGGGAGGCCTTGCCCCGCGCAGGTATTCGCCTCCAGCCAGGGCTGGGCTGCGCTTCCCAGGAGGGCTTGCAGCGAGGGGGGAGCTCCCAGAGGCCCCTCCTGGTAGAAAATGCCTGGGGAGATTTGCTGGATTAACACTCCTCCGGGACCCAGGCCACACGCAG
>NW_009261180.1:0-203 GCF_000687185.1 Egretta garzetta | reverse complement strand
ACCTCAAGGCACTCTCTGTCCCACAGGCCTTCAATGGAACCCCAAGGAATTGCTGATGGGGTTTTTACTCACTTGGGTTCCCCTCACCTCACATACGTGTTGTGCATGCTTACATCTCCCCAGTACAAAGTAGATATGGACTTCTGACCTACTCATTCAGTGTCCTTTTGTGGAGGCACAAAGAGCCTCTCCAAGCTGTGGTG
>NW_009261179.1:0-203 GCF_000687185.1 Egretta garzetta | reverse complement strand
CAGTAGGGCGGGTAGGTGGCGTTGGGGTAGATCTCGGAGGGCACGTACCACTTGTTGGACTTGCTGCGAATTGGGCTTGCGTTGCGGTAGACTTGACCGGTCATGAAGTTCCTCTTGGGGGGCAGCAGGATCTGTCGGACCAGGTAGTCCAGGTTGAGGAAGATGTCGTTGTCGGCCTTCACCACGTAGCTGGCGTTGGGGCA
>NW_009261178.1:0-203 GCF_000687185.1 Egretta garzetta | reverse complement strand
GGGGGGGGACATGGGGACGGACGTGGGGACACGGGGACACGGCCCTGGGGGGGCGGGGGGACGTGGGGAGTGGTCCTGGAGGGCACAGGGACATGGGAAGGTGGCCCTGGGGGACATGGGGGACACGGGAAGGTGGCCCTGGGGGAGTGGGGACATGGCACTGGGCGCCCTGGTCGACAGCTGCGCCCCCGGTGAGGGGGGGG
>NW_009261177.1:0-203 GCF_000687185.1 Egretta garzetta | reverse complement strand
GGTTTGGATGTCCAGATGGACGTGAGGAGACAGAAATGTCCCTCTCAGGGTAGTGCTTTGGCACAACAGGTCGCTCAGAGGGAGTCTGGGTTAGCCTGTGCTTTTGTGTTTGAAGGAACAGCCAGCGAGGATGGAGAGACATCAGTAAAGGCAGGGACATGCCAGGGTGAGAGCAGGGTGGGGAAGTGTGTTGGATGTCTTCA
>NW_009261176.1:0-202 GCF_000687185.1 Egretta garzetta | reverse complement strand
TTGGGGCAAGGGGGTTTGGAGAGTTCCCTCATAAGCTGCAGTCACTGTGCAGTGTTCCCCACCTGCGAGTTACGTGGCATGAAGGTGACTTTGCCAGGAGCTGCAGCCTGTGAGTAATGTGTTCTGAATGCTTGCTTGCTTTCCAGACAAAGCGAGGTGTTACATCCTGCAGCAGCCAGGCACAAAGGCAAATAATGAAATG
>NW_009261175.1:0-203 GCF_000687185.1 Egretta garzetta | reverse complement strand
GCCCCCAGGGCCTGGGACCCCTCTGCAGCCCCGTGGGCCAGCGGGTGGAGGTGGGGGAAGGTCCGTGCGCCTCGGGGTGCCCCTCCAGGAATCCGGGGGAGACCCTAAGGATGGGGTGAGCGCATACGGTGCTGCCCCTGAGCCCTTTCCCAGCCTCCGGCCCTGCTCGGGGGGTATTTGCCGGGCTGGATGGGGGCTCTGAG
>NW_009261174.1:0-202 GCF_000687185.1 Egretta garzetta | reverse complement strand
ACAATAACAAGAAACAAACCTGGTCAGTCACACCAGGGCTATCAAGAAACTGCAGGCTAACTTGGAACTTTGAGACGGATAAGGATGCAAACCCTGAGGGTCCAGGATGTTGGAGGGGTCAGTGGGACTATGCCAGTCAAGGAGACACTGTGCAGAAGAGAGGGCAGGGAGGACCAAAGCAGTGGGGTAGACAGACAAGGCT
>NW_009261173.1:0-202 GCF_000687185.1 Egretta garzetta | reverse complement strand
ACCTCAGCTTTGGAAGAAGAGCCCAACCTCCAGGCAGCAGCATGGAAGAAACACCCTTTTATTACAGAGATGTGACAGGAGACGCGAGCTGTGCCATCGCGCCAGGCACATGTGCAAAGACCTGTGGGTCAGACAGAGCATGGTTCATGCTTCTGAAGAAGAGGAGCAGATGCAGACATTCCTGGGGAAACAGAATTATCAC
>NW_009261172.1:0-202 GCF_000687185.1 Egretta garzetta | reverse complement strand
CCTGGTACCAAACCCACCAAGGTGGGTCAATAGGAAAAAGCCTCTGTGTACAGGTAAGCAGGATAAGGGAGACGCTGGAACGGAGGCGACTGGGACTTGTCAGGCCATGGAGGCCTGGGCTTGATCAAGGGAGCCTGTGGCTTTCTAGGAACTATGTGATGGCTCAGAGAGGTAAAGATGAGGGTGTGTCGTGGAGGAGAAG
>NW_009261171.1:0-202 GCF_000687185.1 Egretta garzetta | reverse complement strand
GGTGCTGGGGGGGTCCCCCAGCACCCAGGGGGGGGTCCCATGTTGTCCTGGGGGGGCCCCCAAAATCCAGGGAGGTCCCAGGGGGATTGGGGGACCCTTTGTGGTGCTGGGGGTCCCCCCCAAAACCCAGGGGGGGTCCCATGTTGTCCTGGGGGGGTCCCCTCAAGATCAGGGGGACCCTTTGTGGTGCTGGGGGGGGTCC
>NW_009261170.1:0-202 GCF_000687185.1 Egretta garzetta | reverse complement strand
GCTGACAGTTGCTGAGCCGAGCCATCAATTAAACATCTGAGCTGTAGCAAAAGTCTCAGCTGCTTTAATGACAGCAGGAGGTCCTGAGCCCCGCGACTGGGATGCAATCCCGTCGGGATACAGGACACTGGCTCAGTAATGCCGCCCTGAAATGAAAGGCGAGGAAGGAGGAAAGGTGCTGGCCAGCCGGGCTTGTGCCTGG
>NW_009261169.1:0-202 GCF_000687185.1 Egretta garzetta | reverse complement strand
CCCTCAACCTTTTGCCCAAAATCCTGACCGTTTGGCCCTGCACCTCGACCGTTTTACCCTAAACATCAACCTTTTTCCCTAAATCTTGACCAATTTGACTTAAGCCTCAATGGTTTCCGCAGGGAGGGCGTAAGCGGGACCTGTTCCTACATAGAAGGGCTCTTCCCCCATTCCCAGCAGCTTCCCAGAGCCCCTACCCCCA
>NW_009261168.1:0-202 GCF_000687185.1 Egretta garzetta | reverse complement strand
CCTCCAGGCTCTCGTAGTCCCCGTCCCCCCCGGGGTGGTCGATGTTGAACCAGGACGTCCACTCGGCTCCGCCGCCTGGGATGGAGCAAGCCCTGAGTGCACGGATGGGGAGCAGCCCCCCCATCACCCCCATCCCTAAGCCCCCCGGGGTTCCACTGGGGACAGCTTGGGGACATCGAGGGCTGCATGGACAGAGGACGAG
>NW_009261167.1:0-202 GCF_000687185.1 Egretta garzetta | reverse complement strand
TCCCCGGGGGATGGAGCCGTGGCTCCCCGGGCGCATCTTACGTTGCTTTATTTTGCAAGGATGCTTCATAACGCCCCTGAGAACAAAATGGAGTTTGGAAGCCACGTTTCTGGGGTCTTGCTCAGCTGTTGGCGTGAGGCAGATTCGGGTCGAAGCGGGTGAAATCGTGTCTGCGGACACGCGGTCGCCTGCGAAAGAGAAA
>NW_009261166.1:0-202 GCF_000687185.1 Egretta garzetta | reverse complement strand
CTGTCTGCTACTGGCAGTAGGCACTCCTTGCATGCTACTGCACTGCAAAATGCCCATGTCCTGTAATCCCCTCCTTTTTCTCCCCAGCATTTCAGATGATCCCTGACATGTTGCTAAGCTGCCTCTCCAGTGGGCAGCTCTGTATGTCTCTGCATTTCCCTTGCCCCCAAACCCACCGCTGTCTCACCTTCAAGACTGCAGC
>NW_009261165.1:0-202 GCF_000687185.1 Egretta garzetta | reverse complement strand
GGCACTGTTTTGGGGTCTTGAGTGCCATTTTGGGGTCTTGGGCACCGTTTTGGGGTCCCAGGCACGGACTGGAGCATCACTTGGGGGGTGAATTGGGGGTTTTGAGCACCACTTCGGGGTCCCAGGCACCATTTTTGGGTCCATTCTGGGGTCCCAGGCACCATTTTGGCATCTTGGGCACCATTTTGGGGTCCCGGGCACC
>NW_009261164.1:0-202 GCF_000687185.1 Egretta garzetta | reverse complement strand
GGGTGCAGGGACCCCGGGGAGGGGGCTGGGGGATTTGGGGACCCCCCCCAAGGGGTGCAGGGACCCTCGAGAAGGGGCTGGGGGATTTGGGGACCCCCCCGATGGTTGCAAGGACCCCCCCAAAGAGTGCTAGGACCCCCCTAGAGGGGCTGCAGGGACCCTGGGGAGGGGGCTGGGGGATTTGGGGAGCCCCCAAGGGACA
>NW_009261163.1:0-202 GCF_000687185.1 Egretta garzetta | reverse complement strand
GAGGAGGGGCTGGTGGGGGGTGGGAGGGAGCTGGGGAAGGGACCACTGCGAAGGCTTGATAGAAAGTGAGAAGCATGAAGGACGGCAAGGCAAAGCAGAGGAACAGGAGGGTACAGGGGACCTTGGAGGGAAGGGAGAGTTTGGCCCTCTCTGGAGAGAGGTCTCCAAGGAGCCGGAGACATCCCCGGGGGTGGTGGCTTGG
>NW_009261162.1:0-202 GCF_000687185.1 Egretta garzetta | reverse complement strand
TAATGCCATAAACCCCTGAGCGTCCGCTGTCGCCAGGATAACGGCGCGTTCCCGCCTTGGCCAAGCCTTTCCCCTCCTGGGTCCCGCTGGGCCCTGCTCCCAGCTCTCCCCTCCGTCTCCCCGCTTCTCCCCAGACCATGAACGATTTCGATTACCTGAAGCTCCTGGGGAAGGGCACTTTTGGCAAAGTCATCCTGGTGTT
>NW_009261161.1:0-202 GCF_000687185.1 Egretta garzetta | reverse complement strand
CGCCACCAGGTAGACGCACTCCAGCAGCTCCAGGTTGACGTGCATGTGGAAGGGCACCTGGCGCCGCTTCTCCACCTTCTCCTGCTCGGCGTTGCGGTCCTGGAGGCTCCGCAGGAGAAGACCTTGACCCAGCAGCTCCTTGGCCCGCCCCGAGGATTGGATGTCCAAGAGGGCGTTGTGGGCGTCTTTGATCAAACCTTCT
>NW_009261160.1:0-202 GCF_000687185.1 Egretta garzetta | reverse complement strand
CTGCAGGCAGCCGGCCACCAGGTTGGTGGTGGGTTGCGACAGCCCCTTGCACAGAGTCTGCACGTAGGAAACCAGGTCGGGCCGTTTGCCCGAGCGCAGGATCTCGGAGAGAGCCCAGATGTAGTTCTTGGCCAAGCGAAGGGTCTCGATTTTGGAGAGCTTTTGGGTTTTGGAGTAGCAGGGCACCACTTTCCGCAGGTTG
>NW_009261159.1:0-202 GCF_000687185.1 Egretta garzetta | reverse complement strand
CTGCAGGCAGCCGGCCACCAGGTTGGTGGTGGGCTGCGAGAGGCCCTTGCAGAGGGTCTGCACGAAGGAGACCAGGTCGGGGCTCTTGCCCGAGCGCAGGATCTCAGAGAGCGCCCAGATGTAGTTCTTGGCCAGGCGCAGGGTCTCGATCTTGGAGAGCTTCTGCGTCTTGGAGTAGCAGGGCACCACTTTCCGCAGGTTG
>NW_009261158.1:0-202 GCF_000687185.1 Egretta garzetta | reverse complement strand
CAAGGCAGATTTAGATATTAACACAGTCCGACAACTCTTTACCATGTTCGGAATAATTCCAGAGACCAACCATAAATTAAACAGTTCCATTAGTTGGGTATAGTGAGGGTCGTTCTTAATAAGGTCCCTCAAACTAATCCCATCCGGTCCCGGCGCCGCGTTCTTACTCATCTCTTTGATATTTTTAGAAATTTCTCTTACC
>NW_009261157.1:0-202 GCF_000687185.1 Egretta garzetta | reverse complement strand
GGGGTTTTTTTTTTTCCTTAAAAAAACAATATTTTGATATTTTGGAGCTTCAACCCTTCCCTTGCCACCTCCAGCGAGGCGGAAAATATCTTCGGCGCTCCGAAACCCCCTTTGATTCCTTGGGAATAACGGCGCCGTGGGGAACGACGGGGATTTTGCCGTAAAATCGGGAAAATGTAACTCTTTTTTTCCCAAAACTTTT
>NW_009261156.1:0-202 GCF_000687185.1 Egretta garzetta | reverse complement strand
TGGCTTCACATGCCCCCTCCATCAAACCAAGCCTCCCCCCCCGCTCCCCACTCCCGCACGTCCCCTCGCTGTCCGTTACCTGTCAAGTGGTGAGAAATGAGGTGCTGGAGCTGAAAATGTGCTGGGTGCTGAGCAGGAAAGGTCTGCGGCTGGGGGGGTGGCTGGTGAGGAGCATATAGGGGCTGGGGAGTGAGCAGGGGGG
>NW_009261155.1:0-202 GCF_000687185.1 Egretta garzetta | reverse complement strand
CATTTTTCTATAATAACTTTTTGGTGCACAGTAATTTTTTCTTGTAATTTAATCAGCCGGGAGCTGCCTCCTGAGCCTGTTTTTAATTTAATGGATGTGGATATAACGCTAGAGAGACTGAGTTATTAAATGTTCAGAACTATGCAAACCAGCTCCGCTGCCTGTGCTCTGTGTGCCATGATGGCAGCTGGCCCGGCTGGAA
>NW_009261154.1:0-202 GCF_000687185.1 Egretta garzetta | reverse complement strand
AATTAAAAAAAAAAAAAACGAAAGAAAAAAATCGCCCTTTTCTGTAGTTGGAAGGCACGCTCGGTCCCTTCCCGAACGAAAACAAAGGCAGAAAGTGGGTAAGTGCGGGAGAGTTGCGCGGCGGCCCCCGGCCGTGGGAAGGGAACTCCCGGGCATCGCTACTTTCCTTTTGTCCATTGTCTGTTTAAAAAACAACTGCTTT
>NW_009261153.1:0-202 GCF_000687185.1 Egretta garzetta | reverse complement strand
CCTTGCGGATTGCCTCCCCGGAGCAGAGCAGCCCGACCCACCCTGCAGCAAGCCGCCGCGGCACATGGTCGTTCGCCCGAGGCGGCGGGAGGCCCGGCCGCACCAGCCGGGGTTTGCTTGCTTTCCTGTTTCCCCGGCAGGGAAGAGCAACGTACCTTAGCGTCTTCAGTTTACAGCCCGATTTCTCCAAGGCTTGGCAGAG
>NW_009261152.1:0-202 GCF_000687185.1 Egretta garzetta | reverse complement strand
TCCATGGTGATTTACCTCTGTGTGTCCATGGTTTTCAGAAGTGCTGCAAACCAAGCCCGTGCCATGAATAAGTGTTTGCAGACGATCCGCATTGCAGCGCAGATACCTGTTCCCGTGCGGGTGCGCCCTGCCGGGATGGCCTATAGGGAAGGCGTCACAAACCGCATTGGCAAGGCCTGCGTGCGGTAGGTGTCCGTGGGGA
>NW_009261151.1:0-202 GCF_000687185.1 Egretta garzetta | reverse complement strand
GGTTGTGCCGGGACCGTGGGTACTGGTTGTGCCTAGATCTGGTGTAGAGGCTGTGCCAAGCCCTGGTGTGCTGGTGATGCTGAGCCCCGCTGTAGCAGCTGTGCTGAGCCCGGCTGTGCCAGTTGTGCCGAGATCTGGTGTGCCGGTTGTGCCAAGATCTGGTGTGCCGGTTGTGCCGAGATCTGGTGTGCCGGTTGTGCCA
>NW_009261150.1:0-202 GCF_000687185.1 Egretta garzetta | reverse complement strand
GCATGGGTGTCTGCAGGGGAGCTGCCTGCTCCCTGAGCACCTGACTGGCCAGAAGCCAGAATATGGCTTGGATGTTGACGGCGAGGTCGCCTCTGGTTCCGCAGGCTGTGTGCAGGAGCACGGCCTGTGCTGGGTGCTTGTGTTCCTGACACACAGCAGCGTGCACATTTTGGGCTCTGTGCTTGTTTTGGGAATGGTGCTA
>NW_009261149.1:0-202 GCF_000687185.1 Egretta garzetta | reverse complement strand
CCCCTATAAAAGGAGTGTGTGCGCTCCAGTAAGAGGGCTTTTCCCTGTCTTCATCCCTCCCGTTCAGAGCTCTTGGAACCCACCTCATTGAAGCCAGCATTGCGCGGACTGAACCTGGAATAGCAGAGGGGGCCGCCAGAGCATCAACTATGCCACAGGAGGAGGCACTGGAACATCACTGGACCCAGGGCGGTGGTAGCTA
>NW_009261148.1:0-202 GCF_000687185.1 Egretta garzetta | reverse complement strand
TGGCAAATCCTGCAGGATTCAGGCTGAGTAACTTGGGGACGGGAAGGATTTTTTTCTGTTGCTGATGACAGATCCGAGGAGGGGAGGGTCAGGCTGACTGCGCTTCCCCACCTCCCGCTGGAAACCCACAGCACCGAGAGCAGCCGGCAGAGAAACCCATCCTCTGATCAAAGGCAGGAGTGGGGAGAGCAATTTTCCGAGC
>NW_009261147.1:0-202 GCF_000687185.1 Egretta garzetta | reverse complement strand
CTGCCCCAGCACAGGGATGGGATGTCAGAGGAAGAGGGAACTGGGAGCCCTCTAGTTACATCTCCTGTATCACCAGACCATGACCCACACTGCTGCCCTCTCCTAGACCTTGTGGGCCAAATTCAGGGCTGACTGAGCAGCTGACCACACTTTTCCTGGCATGGGCGCAACTCCTTTCACTCTGGAAAGGACTCTGAGCCCC
>NW_009261146.1:0-202 GCF_000687185.1 Egretta garzetta | reverse complement strand
ACCCAAGGACCGCTCTCGCTGCAGACATCCCTGCGGCACTGCCCAGGGCTGGGGGCGGGGGGGCTCAGGTGCTGCACTGAGGGAGACGCCAGGGCAGAGCCCGGCCCGGCTGCCTGGCCTGGAGCCCAGCCGCAGCGGCTCTTGTGGCTCAGATCCCATTTGTAGCACAGGTACGTGAGCCTTCACGGTCCAGAGGGAAGAG
>NW_009261145.1:0-202 GCF_000687185.1 Egretta garzetta | reverse complement strand
AGCTGGAAAACACCGATTGAGAAGAGCTTGTTCTTTAGGAAGCTCTGTTGGGAGTTCCAGTGAGCACAACACACCAAACCCCTTGCTCTTCAACACGTATCAGATGTTCCTTTCTGCTACGCACCCTCCAACGTGGCTTCTCTGGGCTCTTTGTTTCGTTTTGAATCTCTACCAGGCACAGAAGCTCAGTTCCAGAAAGCCA
>NW_009261144.1:0-202 GCF_000687185.1 Egretta garzetta | reverse complement strand
AAAGTACCCGCTCCTCCAAGCCACCGCCTGCTGCCCCGGCCGAGCCGGGGCGAAACTCGCCTTCTTGGGAGCATCTTCCTACATCCCCGACGACAACCTGGCCGTGCCCCGAGCACAAAGTACGGACTTGGAGCTCGCATCTCTGAAAAACTGGTTGTTTGGCGTTTGTTTTCTTTTCTTTTCTTTTCTTTTCCATCTCGAG
>NW_009261143.1:0-202 GCF_000687185.1 Egretta garzetta | reverse complement strand
CCATGATCACTTCCCTGGGGAGCCTGTTCCAGTAATTGCCCAACCTCTCCAGTGAAGAAACTTTACCTAGTGTCTGGTCTGGACCTCCCCTGACACAGCTTCATTCCATACCCTCGTGTCCTATTCCTGGTCACCAGAGAGAGGAGATCAGGACCTCGCTTTCTACCGCCCCCTGGAGGAAGTTGTAGACTGTGATGAGGTC
>NW_009261142.1:0-202 GCF_000687185.1 Egretta garzetta | reverse complement strand
AGCCCAGGATGAGGGAGAGGATGAAGAAGGAGATGCCGAGGAAGACGGCGACGCCGGTGATGAGCTGGATGAAGTGCTCGATCTCCACCGCGATCGGCGTCTTCCCCACCTCCAGCCCCGAGGCCAGCGTGGCGATGCGCCCCATCACCGTCCGGTCGCCCGTGGCGATCACCACCCCCCGCGCCGTGCCTGGGGGGGACCC
>NW_009261141.1:0-202 GCF_000687185.1 Egretta garzetta | reverse complement strand
CCGCATCCCTCCCGTCCCTTCTCCGCTCCCTCCGGCCCCGGATCCCCGCATCCCTCCCCGGATCCCCGCATCCCTTCCCGCATCCTTTCCCACATCCCTGCTCCATCCATCCCCAAATCCCCGCATCCCTTCCGTCCCTTCTCCGCTCCCTCCGGCCCCGCATCCCAGGATCCCTCCCGTCCCTTCTCCGCTCCCTCCATCC
>NW_009261140.1:0-202 GCF_000687185.1 Egretta garzetta | reverse complement strand
AGTGCTGCCAGTGCCTGAAGATCCCAGTCACCCAGCTGTCCCCATTAACTATGCCCCTTGTTGTCCTCCCACCATCCAGTGTTCCCTAATCCTGGGGACCGTGGTGCCCCAAGAAGAGGGTCATCCCCAGCCCGCTGTTTACCCAAGGGGCTGGGAGAGGGCTCAGAGACAAGTCTGCTTAGGGACCCCTGTTTTGAGGCTG
>NW_009261139.1:0-202 GCF_000687185.1 Egretta garzetta | reverse complement strand
TTAGGAATAATGGGTGCCAAGGGACTGGGGTGCCCTGGCTCCGAGGGATTGGGGTGCTCAGGATTGGGGTGCTCAGACCCCAAGGGATCGGGGTGCTTGGGATTGGGGTGCCCAGGTCCCGAGGGACGGGGGTGCCCTGATCCTGCCGGATTGGGGTCGCCAGGTCCCAAGGGATTGGGGTGCCCTGGTCCTGAGCACTTGG
>NW_009261138.1:0-202 GCF_000687185.1 Egretta garzetta | reverse complement strand
GTCCCCATAGATTCCTTATAGTCTTCTATATGACCCTATAAGTCTCTATGTTGCCTCACAAAGCGTCTATCCACGCCATATAGGTTCCTATGTCTCCCTATAGCCTACCTATAAGCTTCTATATGTCCTTATAGATATCCATATATTACTTTAGAGCCACTTATGGACCAGCTAGGGGCCCCCATAGCACCCTATAGGCTCC
>NW_009261137.1:0-202 GCF_000687185.1 Egretta garzetta | reverse complement strand
CAGCGCTCCCCTCCTGCCCCTCCTCTCCTCTCCTCAGGGCAAGTACAGCAAGCGCAAGAGCCGCTTCAAGCGCTCGGATGGCAGCACCTCGTCCGACACCACCTCCAACAGCTTCGTCCGGCAGGTGAGCAGTGAGGGGGGGCAGCTGTCTTGGGGGGTCCTGGGGGACCTGCCTGCCTGCGGGGGCCCTTGTCCGCCCAGG
>NW_009261136.1:0-202 GCF_000687185.1 Egretta garzetta | reverse complement strand
CCTGTGACCCCCCCCACCCAGGGGTGCCCGGGGGAGGTGACGTGCCTGGACGAGGCCCGGCACGGCTTCGAGACGGGCGACTTCGTCACCTTCACCGAGGTGGAGGGGATGGAGGAGCTGAACGCCTGCGGCCCCGTGGAGATCCGCGTCCTCGGTGAGCGCCCTGCTATAGGGGACCCCGGGTGCCTAAATCCCCTCTATA
>NW_009261135.1:0-202 GCF_000687185.1 Egretta garzetta | reverse complement strand
GGGGAGCATCCTCCCTCCTTGGCTGCATCCCTCGCAGCATCCCCACTCCGTGGTCCCCCAGAGGAGCTGCATCCCTCCTGATGTCCCCATCCCACAGGGTCCCCCACGTACCTGATAAACTTCTCGAAGAGCGCAGCAGTCTCGGGTGGCTCGTGCAGGGTGACGATGCTCTGGTTGCGCAGGAGGCTCTCGAAGACCTCGC
>NW_009261134.1:0-202 GCF_000687185.1 Egretta garzetta | reverse complement strand
GCACACTGCAGGGCATCTGCAGAAGCACGGCACGCTAGCTCCTTAGAGTGGTCCAACCACCACAGTACCTTGAGACCCTCGCACAATATTCTGCTCTTTAAGACACCGACTGGAACAAACATAGACCCTTCTGCACAGCAAACCTGCATTTCGCCCCGCCGGATCAGAAGGGACCCCTTACAAGTACGAACAGAGCACGCGT
>NW_009261133.1:0-202 GCF_000687185.1 Egretta garzetta | reverse complement strand
CCAGCAACAGGACAAGGGGGAATGGGCACAAACCAAAACGTAAGCAGTTTCAGTTGAATATGAGGAAGAAATTCTGTACTTTGAGTGTGACAGAGCCCTGGCACAAGCTGTCCAGGGGGGTTGTGAAGTGTCCTTCTTTGGAGACATTCAAACCCCACCTGGACAATGTCTCTGGGTGAGCCTGCTTGAGCAGGAGGGTTGG
>NW_009261132.1:0-202 GCF_000687185.1 Egretta garzetta | reverse complement strand
GCACACTGCAGGGCATCTGCAGAAGCACGGCACACTAGCTCCTTAGAGTGGTCCAAACACCACAGTACCTTGAGACCCTCACACAATATTCTGCTCTTTAAGACGCCGACTGGAACAAACATAGACCCTTCTGCACGGCAAACCTGCATTTCGCCCCGCCGGATCAGAGGGGACCCCTTACAAGTACGAACAGAGCACGCGT
>NW_009261131.1:0-202 GCF_000687185.1 Egretta garzetta | reverse complement strand
CAGTGACTTATGAATCAGACCACGCTCTTTGGCCAATCAATTTCTATATCAGAAATTGTCTCCCACCTGCTGCTAGGAAAGGGATCCAATATGAGAAGTCAGAGCTATGAAATTCATAGTGTTATTAACATCAGATTATAATTGGATAAAACAACAAACTGTGGCCTCCTCATCTATATCTCCAAGATCTTTCCTGAGGTAA
>NW_009261130.1:0-202 GCF_000687185.1 Egretta garzetta | reverse complement strand
GAACACAAGGAGAACAGACTCTTTAGAAGACCAGTTCCCTGGACATTATATTAGAAGCAACTTTGGAGGAAGAGCCGAGCCTTCAAGCACTGCACGTGGGACATCCTGTTTTGTTTAAAAGCTGCATTTGGACTGGACAGGCCACACCTAGCACAGACGTGTGGAAGAGTCAGACACAATAGGATCAGACCTCATAACAAGG
>NW_009261129.1:0-202 GCF_000687185.1 Egretta garzetta | reverse complement strand
TTTCCCCAGTGCCCAGCTGGCCAGCACCGTCCCACACAGACCCGGCCATGCCCGGCTGTCAGCTCGGGGTCCCGAGGGAACACACGGAGCTACGAGGCCATCCTGGTCTACCGGGACATTGCTCTCGCCTCCCCTACTATGGCCACCAGCGCACCAAGAGCTCCCACGCCCCAGGACACCGGGAGCTGGTGCTGTGGGACCC
>NW_009261128.1:0-202 GCF_000687185.1 Egretta garzetta | reverse complement strand
GACTAGATATAAGGAAGAAATTTTTTTACAATGAGAGTGGCGAAAAACTGGAGCAGGTTGCCCAGAGGGGTCGTGGGTGCCCCATCCCTGGAAGCGCTCAAGGTCAGGCTGGACAGAGCTTTGAGCAATCCAACTGAGTTGAAGATGTCCCTGCTTATTGCACCTTTAAAGGTCCCTTCCAACCCAGGCCATTCTATGATTC
>NW_009261127.1:0-202 GCF_000687185.1 Egretta garzetta | reverse complement strand
GGGCTGGGGACAAGGTCATTGCAGGGACACTTTGTGGGGACAAGGGCCTTTGGTGATCTGTGACCAAGTCCCAGCCAGGGGCAGAGCTGGAGCCAGAGCCTTGTTGGGGACAGGGTCACTGAGACCCACCATCTGGGGGCAACTCTGAGGAGTGGGACCAATGTTGTCTGGGAGGGCACAGTGGCCCCAGGCAGTGGCAGGG
>NW_009261126.1:0-202 GCF_000687185.1 Egretta garzetta | reverse complement strand
CCTATAGGGCTACTATGGGGCTATGGGCCCCCTATAGGGCTGCACTGGGGCTATGGGGTGCCCTATAGGGCTGTGCGGAGCCTATGGGTGCCCTATAGGGCGGCTATGGGGCACTGGGGGGGCCTATAGGGCTGTGCTGGAGCTGTGGGGTGCCATGGGGCTGTGGGGGGGCCGTGGGGCCCTATAGGGCTGTGCGGAGCTT
>NW_009261125.1:0-202 GCF_000687185.1 Egretta garzetta | reverse complement strand
GGCGCTTCACAGGCAGCGCAGGGCAGGGATGGGGCTTTCCTGGCAGAGACGTTTGCCTTTCCTGGCAGATACGGGGAGCAGCCTGGCCCAAGCAAGAGCTGTGTCCCCTCCCTGTGGCTGTGGGGTTGGGTTGTGCGGACATAGGTGGCAGAGGCCAACTGTCCTTAAAATCCCAAGTCCCGGCCCCAGAACAGAGGGTGTG
>NW_009261124.1:0-202 GCF_000687185.1 Egretta garzetta | reverse complement strand
CATCAGCAGTTCAACAAAGTTATGCATCACAGCGTTGATTTACAAGGAAAGCCATTCAGACCTTGCTAAGTAGAAAGCAGCTGAGCAGCGTGGGCTCTAAGCTACGGAGATCTCCGTTTTGGTGGCATCAAGGAGGGAAATGGAACTGAAAGAGAGTGATAAAGTTCTGCTGGTGAGGTCTAAGGGTTCAAACTGGAGTCCC
>NW_009261123.1:0-202 GCF_000687185.1 Egretta garzetta | reverse complement strand
ACAGGGATGGAGCTGGCACCTGTGAAGGCAGGAGCGGGAGGCCCAGGGTTGGGTCCAGCAGCCACACGCGTGTCCTGGGGCTCCTTCAGGGCCCAGCTCAGGGCTTGGCTGGCCCTGGGCCGGGTGCTAGCTCCAGGTGTGCTGCGGCTGAACCAGGCAGCCCTGGCCCGTGCCTCTGGCCACCGCCTGAGGCTGCTGCCCC
>NW_009261122.1:0-202 GCF_000687185.1 Egretta garzetta | reverse complement strand
CTCTGCTGGACTCCTCAGGGTTGTTCTGAGCTGCCCTTTTCTACCTGCAAACAGGATGATGCGCTCAACCAGTGTCCTGCAAACAGGCAGGTTTCTGCATGGCCAGGGTGTGTTCACAGAGGCTGGGATAGGAGCATGTGAGTGGTGACAGGGTAAGATATGGGATAGGGAAACATTTCCCAGGAATGTGGTAGCACCCAGC
>NW_009261121.1:0-202 GCF_000687185.1 Egretta garzetta | reverse complement strand
GTCGGGGCGGTTAAAGCCAGGTCTATTTTTAAATCCTAACGCTATTTTCTGCTCCGCGAACTTGTGGTGGAGGGGTTACCGTGATACTAACCCATCAACCTCATCTCTTTGTGGAGTCCGCGGCTCGCTACAAGCAATCTAGACACAAAGAAGGAAAATCTGAAGAGAGTTACGTCGCTCGGCGGTGGCATCAAACGTAGCT
>NW_009261120.1:0-202 GCF_000687185.1 Egretta garzetta | reverse complement strand
CTTCTTCCTTTTTTCTTTCCTTTTTTCCTTCTTTCCTCCTTTCCTTCTTCCTTGCTTCCTTCCTTTTCTCTCCTTTCTTTCCCCTTCTTCCTTCCTTCCTTTCTTTTTCCTCCTTCTTTCTTTCCTTCTCTCTCCCCATCTCTCTCCCTCTCTCCCCCCTCTTTCTCTCCATCTCATCTTTCTCTCTTCTCCCTCCACCCCC
>NW_009261119.1:0-202 GCF_000687185.1 Egretta garzetta | reverse complement strand
CGCCTGCACCTCCGGCTGCACCCTAAAAATAACGCCCAGCACCGTAGGACCCTGGACTGGGAATCCCCGTGTCCGGAGCAGGGGGGCAGCACCCACGCCCCCCCATGGCAGAGCCCACCCCTGCCCGGTCCCTGCCCTATCGGCCCCTCTGCACCCGCTGGCGTCCCCGTCCCTCGGGGGTGGGGGTTCCCTCCCCCCCCAC
>NW_009261118.1:0-202 GCF_000687185.1 Egretta garzetta | reverse complement strand
TCTCCCATTTACAAAACAAGGATAAAGGAAAAAAGTAACTGTGTAAGTGACGAAAAGGGTGGAAAACTTGCTGTCTGTATCAAAACCAAAGACAATCAAAGAAACTGAACTCGCTGACGCTCCCCCACGCAGGACGTAGTAGTACTTGCCAATTCCTACTGGCAAGACTCTCTTTTCTTACTTCTTTGATTATTATGGTTGT
>NW_009261117.1:0-202 GCF_000687185.1 Egretta garzetta | reverse complement strand
ACCGTTGACCAAGTCTGAGACTAAGATTGGACCGAGCTGCACTCAGACTCCTCTCCGAGAAGGAGTTTAGAAAGCAAGGGGGGCTATCTATTCTGAACCTCATGACTTAATGGGAAGGTCCTCCTTATCCCCTGCATGCACGATCTCTCTGTGAATCATTCTAACTTGCGTGTAGCTTAATTTTCCTTTGTGTACTTCTTCC
>NW_009261116.1:0-202 GCF_000687185.1 Egretta garzetta | reverse complement strand
CGGCCTAGGTGCATAAGACTAAGGCCTTGTTGTGCAGTTTGTGAATGCTTTGCTACAGTCAGTAGTTCCTTAGTGGGTTTATAAAGGAGGGGAGGAATCGGGAGAGGGTAAAGTAAGAAAGATCCTGACGAGTTGTCAAGGTTGCTTGACCAGGAGGAAGGAGAACAGACAGGGCATGGAAGATGAAGGAAGAGAAATAAGA
>NW_009261115.1:0-202 GCF_000687185.1 Egretta garzetta | reverse complement strand
CATAGTAATCTGCCAGCCGTAGTGGAAATAGAAGAACAGACAAAAATTATGATTGCTCACTCTTTTTGCAGGAAAACGTTACTGATAGAGATAATTTATAGCAATTATTTTTATCACATATATTGATACACACAATGGTTAGGAAACAACAGCGACACAATATTTTTCGATGTGCCACGCAAATCATTGTACAAATCGTGAT
>NW_009261114.1:0-202 GCF_000687185.1 Egretta garzetta | reverse complement strand
TCGTGTTCAACTTGGTGTCCACCAGGACCCCCACAAGGCCTTTTCTACAAAGGCTCTTTCCAGCTGGCCAGCCCCAACACATGCTGGTGCATGGGGTTGTTCTTCCCCACGCGCAGACCTTTGCACACTTCCCACTGTTGAACTTCATGAGGTTCCTGTCAGTCCATTCCTCCAGCCTGTTGAGATCCCTCTGGATGGCAGC
>NW_009261113.1:0-202 GCF_000687185.1 Egretta garzetta | reverse complement strand
CTTAAAGGGCTTTGCCAACCCAAACCATTCTGAGATTCCATGATTCTATTCTGTGCTGCCGAACAAGCACCAGCTGGAAAGCAGCTACTCCCAGGCTGGGTTTTTTTCCAGGGGAAAACCCCCGGGAGAATCCTCTTTCTCTGTCTCTCCCTGCTCTCGCCTCGGCGCAGGGCTGCGGGGTGCCAGAGGCGGTTTTGTCCCC
>NW_009261112.1:0-202 GCF_000687185.1 Egretta garzetta | reverse complement strand
CCATGGGACCCCCACCATCCCCATGGGCACCGCTGTGTCCTCAGGGCCTCGGAGGGGACTTGGGGGTGAACCCTTTCCCCACGCTCGGCGAGGCCGGTGCTGGCACAGGAGCACCCAGGATGGAGCCCGAGGCCAACCTCGGCTGGAGCCTTGACTCTCCCCAAATTCAGGGCTGGGGAAGTGGGTGCAACTCCCTTTGCTT
>NW_009261111.1:0-202 GCF_000687185.1 Egretta garzetta | reverse complement strand
GGAAAGCATTGCTACAGATTTCTGGGCTTTCACAGTGCAAGCTAGACTGCTCCTGCCCTGTTCTTCAGCAGTGGCAGCTACATCTGCCTGCAACATAGGCCTTTACAGAGCTCTTCCAGAAAGGAAAACATCAGGCCAGAAAGAAAAGTTGCTATGAATGTTCAGGCCAAAGTCTTCCAAAGGTTTATATGTTTGGGGTGTC
>NW_009261110.1:0-202 GCF_000687185.1 Egretta garzetta | reverse complement strand
AAAAAAAAAAAAAGTCAAAGAGAAATGACCCCCTGACTATTGAGAAATTAAAAAAAACAAGTGAGAGAGCATCCTCTGCCCCTCGTCTGCACCAACGGGGACCTCCAGCCTCATCCACCCATAAGGTCACCCACCGGCCAACTCCACCCTTTGAACCCTGGAGCTCTTCCCTGATGGCCTGAGACCTCTCCATCCCCTGGCA
>NW_009261109.1:0-202 GCF_000687185.1 Egretta garzetta | reverse complement strand
CTCAACTCCCAGCAGTGTCTTCTGCCAGGAACTCCAGTGTCCAGTGTCCCTTTCTCAGTGAGGATTTGGGTCAGAAGCCACCTCTGGATGTCTCTAGCACCATCATCTGCTCTTGGCAGGGATGACATTGCAGTTACATGAGGTTGGTCAGCATTGTCTCTGGATGAGTTTTTCAAACCTCTGGACCCTTGACCCACTGCTG
>NW_009261108.1:0-202 GCF_000687185.1 Egretta garzetta | reverse complement strand
AGGGGCGTGGGGACAGGGGACATGGGGACACAGTGAGGGACAGGGACATGGGGACATGGGGACAGAGCGAGGGATGTGGGGATACGGGGACACAGGGAGGGACAGAGGAACAGGGACGTGGGGACACAGTGAGGGACGTGGGGACATGGGGACAGAATGGGGGACGTACGGACAGGGGACGGATGGAAGAACAGGGACAAGG
>NW_009261107.1:0-202 GCF_000687185.1 Egretta garzetta | reverse complement strand
AAAAAGCGATCGCTGCTGTTTCAAAGTCAGGGCTCAATCCTGCCACGGGTGGGTTTGGGTTTGGTTTTTTTTTTTCGTGATGCCTCCGCTCCGCCCCCCACCCCCATAATACCGAGTGCTACTTCGTGTTACGGCCGAAATAAATCGGTTTTCCCCAAAGGGCTCTGAGCCCGCGGCTGGGGCGGGGAGTGGAGGTGCAGCC
>NW_009261106.1:0-202 GCF_000687185.1 Egretta garzetta | reverse complement strand
GTAATGCACATATAAGAACCCAATCTCATCTGCGACTGAGACCCGTATGCAAGCCTTGCCCACTCTAGGTTCTTCTTGCACAAACCTATTTTCCTACCTCTTCAAGACCTATTTTTGTACACATGTGGGAGCTGACCCTACCTTTATCCCTATAAATCGCAACAGCATATGTAAACTTTTTCAATTTTTCTTTACTCTGACA
>NW_009261105.1:0-202 GCF_000687185.1 Egretta garzetta | reverse complement strand
TTCCGTGCATCTCTAAATTACCCTGTGCTACACCCTGCAGGCGCAAACAGACACCTCTAGCTTTGCCAGCCCCAGGAGAAGTGGTGTCTTGAGCGAGGGCGTGGAATGTGGGAAAACAGCAGAAAATTGGCGAGGAGAGCTGTAAACACGCTCAAGTGACCTGAGGCTCGGGTGTAGAAAACCACATATCTCATACTAAGTG
>NW_009261104.1:0-202 GCF_000687185.1 Egretta garzetta | reverse complement strand
TGAGCGTGGAGGGCATCTGAGGGGCTTTGGGGAGTCCTGGGTGAACACTGAGGGCATCTGGGGGGCTTTGGGGGGTCCTGGGTGAGCGTTGAGGGCATCTGAGGGGCTTTGGGGTGTCCTGGGTGAGTGTTGAGGGCATCTGGGGGGCTTTGGGGTGTCCTGAGTGAGCGTTGAGGGCATCTGGGGAGGCTTTGGGGGGTCC
>NW_009261103.1:0-202 GCF_000687185.1 Egretta garzetta | reverse complement strand
GTTTTTTTTTTTTTTTTTTTTTTCACTTTGCATCCGTTTTAAGGAATTATTTACATTTGATCACCATCAGCGGTATTATTATTATTATTAGCATTATTATTATTATTATTCTTTTTACAACAGGGACTTTTTTTTCCGGTTTAGTATAATAAGAAAGCGTGGCCCGAGGAGCCGGCTAAAACATTACCTTTGCAAGGTCCTT
>NW_009261102.1:0-202 GCF_000687185.1 Egretta garzetta | reverse complement strand
ATTTTTTAATTCCTCCATTTTTCCTGTAACGCAGCCCTTTTTCAACTTTCTTGCTGTGGTTCCTTCTATCTAGCTCTGTCCCTTTTTCTTTAATATTCCTGTAGTTTCTCCTATCCAAAGACTTTAGATTTTCTTCGTATGTTGTCCTCTATCCAGCTCCCCATCGCTGTGTTTTAATTCTTGCCTGCGTTTCTTGTACTAA
>NW_009261101.1:0-202 GCF_000687185.1 Egretta garzetta | reverse complement strand
GTCCCTTCGAGGGGGGCTGGTGGTGGCACTGCCAGTGGCACTGGGAGGTGTACTGGTGGTACTGGGAGCACTGGGGGGGCTGAGGAAGCTCCCCCGGGTGCCCCTCCCGAGCCCCCATGGGTGAGGGTGCTGGGGGAGGGGGCAAACTGGGAGGGGACACCCCGCCCCCCCAAACTGGGAGTCCAAACTGGGAAAGGACCCC
>NW_009261100.1:0-202 GCF_000687185.1 Egretta garzetta | reverse complement strand
TGCGAGGCAGGGAGGGGACCTGGGGTGCAGGCAGGTTTTCCCGCAGGGTCATACTCACGATGTTGGGGTGCGAGAGGCGCAGCAGGACCCCGATCTCTGTCCTCACGATCTTTTTGTCAATCTGGAAAGCAGAGTCCAAATGGAAGTGGCATTACCTCTGCTGCCGGGACGGGGTCTGGCCCCCTGCTATCCGGAGACCCCT
>NW_009261099.1:0-202 GCF_000687185.1 Egretta garzetta | reverse complement strand
GAAGCCCTTAGGAACCTGGCATAGAGTTTCCTGTGAGAAGCACCCCTCCAGCGTTCTGTTGGAGAGCTGCTTTTGGGTGCTGTTTATGCCCCTTCCCAAGCGCTGCTCTTTAGGGCACAGTGAGGCATTCTCAGTTTCCCCCGAGTGAAGAGAGGGAGGGGGGAGCGTTAGAATTGAGGCTGAGCCCAGCCTAAGGTGGCTG
>NW_009261098.1:0-201 GCF_000687185.1 Egretta garzetta | reverse complement strand
GCCATAACGTTTTGGAGTGTCTTCACAACTATTTCCTTCCTTCTGATGAAATTAACGTACCTCTACATAACAAACTTTTAAGTATTGTCGCAGATCAAATTCCAAATGCACTACACAGATGCCTAAAGGTTTTACTATTACCTTAATGACATTAAAGACCTAAAAAACTGCAAAAACTTAATATCATTTTACGGAAGACAC
>NW_009261097.1:0-202 GCF_000687185.1 Egretta garzetta | reverse complement strand
GGTTTTCTTCACTCTTCATTTCTCACTAAATAATTTTCTGTATCTTATCTAAATGAAACCCATTATTCTTCCCCCCGTTTCAATCACTCGCCGTGATTGCGCCTCAAATTGAAATATTTATTCATTTGCTGGGCGATTCTTCTTCTCTTTCTCTCTGTCGGGGGTGGGGTTTGGGTTTTTTTTTTATATCCCCCCCCCCCCC
>NW_009261096.1:0-201 GCF_000687185.1 Egretta garzetta | reverse complement strand
GAGAGGGAAAAGGTTTGTCTGACTTTTCCTCTCAGAAAGTTCCCTTCCATCCTCCAAATCCTTTCTTTCTTCCCCAGGCCCTCTGCCAGACCCCACGCTCTCCACAGACCCCCCTTATCCTTTCTATTATGAAGGGGAACGTGTCGCTATTGAATGCTCAGCTCTGACAAAGAATAACATAGGTGGATTTCGGTTCTTCAA
>NW_009261095.1:0-201 GCF_000687185.1 Egretta garzetta | reverse complement strand
TATAGGAGAAAGGGAGTTTGGTTCTAAGGTGTTCCTGGTATTGGTCCTGTCCAATTCTGTCATTACATACTGACCAACCGTGGGATGGTCTCACAATCCTCAGCTTAAGAACTGGTCTGTCTACTGTTAGATTTGAATCGTACTGAGTTACAGTTAGAGCTGTGTCTCTGAACTGTGCGCTTGCACGAATCTTGAGCTGTT
>NW_009261094.1:0-201 GCF_000687185.1 Egretta garzetta | reverse complement strand
CAGCCCGGCTGCCAAGGCGAAGCCCCCCCTCTGCCACCCCACGGCTCCCCCGAAGAGGTCGACGGAGGCGCCCGGGGCATCAGCGCCAGCAGCTGGAAAAGCTGTTAACAAGCAAGGAAAGAGACCGAGGGTTGAGGCATCTCACCAGCTCCAGGCGGGAACGGCACGAGGCTTCGGATGATCCTTCGCGTGGTCTCCGAT
>NW_009261093.1:0-201 GCF_000687185.1 Egretta garzetta | reverse complement strand
CGTTCTGCATTTCTACTTGTCACTCCTGCACTCAAGATTTCCCATGCTTTGGGATAAAGATTACAATCTTCCCGTCTATAGTCTTTAGACCATAGTCGGCTTGGTTTTGCTCGAAATCATCTAAATACATACGGGAGTACAAGTCTTAAAGCATACTTCAAATGGAATAAGTCCAAGCCACTTCATTTCTAGTTTCTTGAT
>NW_009261092.1:0-201 GCF_000687185.1 Egretta garzetta | reverse complement strand
AGGGTAGGGAGCGCTGCGGCCATGCCGAGGGGCAGAGCGGGACCCGGCGGCGGAGCTCATTGGCCTGGGAAGGAAATAAAATGAGGAAATTAGTCACAACGAGCCTGCAGCTGGAAAATGAGGGAAATCAAAATCCTTCGACTCAGCATGGAAGTTATTTTAGCTGCGACGGCCGGGCCCCGGGGCAGAGCCGGGGGTACT
>NW_009261091.1:0-201 GCF_000687185.1 Egretta garzetta | reverse complement strand
AGGGGTTTATAGGAGGTCGATAGGGGTTTATAAGGGTCTATAGGGGGTCTATAGGGGTCTTGGGGGGGTCTATAGGGATCTATAGGAGTCTATAGCGGTTTATAAGGGTCTATAGGGATCTATAGGGGACCTATAGGAGTTTATAGCAGGTCTATGGGTGCTTATAAGGATCTATAGGGGTTCTATAGGGGTCTTGGTGGG
>NW_009261090.1:0-201 GCF_000687185.1 Egretta garzetta | reverse complement strand
CAGCATGAGGAACCAGGAGCTCAAGGATGCCATCAGGAGGGTGGTTTCAGAGATGTTTCTCACTAGTGATAAATTTCCCTCCTCTCTGCACAAATGACTCCCGGGGCATCTCATTCCAAGCCTGTACTTTTTTTCTTTTTTTATTCTTATCATTATCAGCGTTAGAATGTTCAACAATATCATTACCATTGCCATTATTAT
>NW_009261089.1:0-201 GCF_000687185.1 Egretta garzetta | reverse complement strand
GGAAATTTGCAAGAGCTACTTGAAGGGCCGTGGAATTTGCCAGTGCCCACTCAAAGTAATATTGTTGTACAGGGATGACCACAGTTGATGGGTCAACTCCAGTCAATTCCATGCACCTTTTTTGCATTTTTATGACTAAGTCTGCAACCAGCTCATACCACCCTGCAGCAGTCTTCTTAGACTGCAATGGCAAGAACAACC
>NW_009261088.1:0-201 GCF_000687185.1 Egretta garzetta | reverse complement strand
ATAGTCGCGATATCGCTCCCTGCCCTCGGCGCGCGGTGCCCTGTCGCGACAGCATTCGTTCTGTGGAAGAAGGGGGACAACGGCAGTGGGCGGCTCCGCGCCGGGCCCCTTCCTCCTCCCCGCGGTACCGGTCGCGAGGGGGGTGCTGACTCCGTTATGGGCTGCTTCAGCCCCCTCTCCTCCAAAAAGCGGCTTCAGGCA
>NW_009261087.1:0-201 GCF_000687185.1 Egretta garzetta | reverse complement strand
TTTTTTTAAATCAAAGTTGCTTCCGCACAGGCTTCTTTCTGGTTTTCCCCTTGTGAAGGACACAGCATGAAACAAAGTTATTCAAAACAATCTTAAAAATTCTTCTTCCGTACAAATGAAAGCTTGCTAAAGTTTAGTCCGCAGTCAGTTAAATCATTGAGGACACAAAATCCAATATTGAATTCCTAATGTGCTTTAAAT
>NW_009261086.1:0-201 GCF_000687185.1 Egretta garzetta | reverse complement strand
CTCTGCCACCAAGGCCTATGAGGAGACATGCTGTCCTCATGGCACTGGGGCCTCATTTGCCCTTTGCATCCCTGAGGAGGGTGAGAGGTGTCATACTCTTGTCCTTCACTCAGCATTGCACACCCCACATCCCACTGTCTCAGGAAGAGCCCTGAGCCATGCATGATTGACAAGGTCTCTCTTCCCAGGCTCTGGGATCAA
>NW_009261085.1:0-201 GCF_000687185.1 Egretta garzetta | reverse complement strand
AGCATGAGGGTTTGCACCACGGCGGCGCGGTTGAGACACAAGCTTTGCACTGCAGTGTCGTGGTTGCGTCGCAGCATCATGTTCGCGTCGCGGCACAGGTTTGCACCACGGCAGCACGTTTGTATCACAGCGCACGCTTGTGCCACAGCGTCGCATTTCTGTCACAGTGCAGGTTTGCGCCACAGCATCGCGTTTGCACCG
>NW_009261084.1:0-201 GCF_000687185.1 Egretta garzetta | reverse complement strand
ACTCACTCGTGGAACCACCACTGCTCCACGTGCTCCTCGCTCCGCTCCAGCAGCTGGTGGCAGGTGAAGTCCGAGGGAGCGCAGACCCCCTCCAGCACCTCCAGCAGACGGGTCTCACTGCGGGGACAGGGGGGTCAGCCTGGGTACATGTCCCCTGGGAGCAGCTGGGCCCCCCCAGAGTCCCCCCGGCTAGGGGGCACC
>NW_009261083.1:0-201 GCF_000687185.1 Egretta garzetta | reverse complement strand
GTTCGCCCGTCGCCTCTCGCTCTGCGGGCGGGGTGAAGGTGGGAAGGGCGGGTGAAAAAGCGACCGCGGGCATCTGCCCTTTTTGCGGTGTCCCCCTCGGAGCACGAAGCGGGGGACGGACGGCGAGGGGACGGGGTGAGTGGACGTCCGTGTCGGTCAGCGGGGGGATGAGCTAAGCCTCTGAAGTCATCCGAAAGGTCG
>NW_009261082.1:0-201 GCF_000687185.1 Egretta garzetta | reverse complement strand
ATGCCTTGGGATGCAGGGTGGGGAAGGGTGGAGGTGTTTAACCCCTTCCCAGCCTTTCTCCTACCAAGGAGCTGCATTAGTCTGGGATAAGATGGGCCCATGCAACAACAACAACAAAATGAAAGGGGAATGGGAGAGAATCCAGCGGCAGCACGGGGTCTGGAAGCAAACCAAGTGTTCAGTAAGCGGGATGCGGGCTCG
>NW_009261081.1:0-201 GCF_000687185.1 Egretta garzetta | reverse complement strand
TTGTTATTAGAATAGCCACCTTAAGCAGTATTGGAGCGGTTGGAGAGGAACTCGAATAGCTTCTCTCGTGCAAGAACAAGAAAGGTTTACTACCCTAAGAGCAGCAGTACATGAAGATTTAGAATGAATAGCAAAATCAATAACCTCATTGGCAAAAGTATCTACATAGTTTATCAGAAGTAGTATTACAGAACAGAAGTG
>NW_009261080.1:0-201 GCF_000687185.1 Egretta garzetta | reverse complement strand
GCAGTGTAGGTACCGGCATCGTCCAACCTCAGCTGGGAGATGGTGAGGGCGCTGCCGTTCTCGGGGAAGGTCAAGCGCGGCTTGTAGTTGACGTCGAAAAAGATGGCTTCGGGAGGATTCCCGAATTTCACGGTCACTATGATGTCGTGAAAGCTCCAGGCTGCAGCGTCTCCATCCGGGCTCTGGAGGCGGAAGGTGACG
>NW_009261079.1:0-201 GCF_000687185.1 Egretta garzetta | reverse complement strand
CCCTGGGTGGCATTCCCGTGGGGGAGCCCTGGGCAGGGTTCCCGTGGGAGCGTGGGGATGCTCTGTGCAGCGTCCCACGGGCAGCAGCGCTCCGGGCTGTGCTGGGTGCCCACCGCCCCCCACCATGTCCCTCCCGGGAGGGTTTTCCCCCCTCCAAGGAGAGGGCATGCCCGGCGCACGCCTCTTTTGCCAGGGAAGGGA
>NW_009261078.1:0-201 GCF_000687185.1 Egretta garzetta | reverse complement strand
CTCTCCACAGGTGGGATCTGCTGGCTGCAGCAGGGGAAGGAGGCCAAGTGCACCATGATCCTGAAGACGGGCGTGACGTGGGAGGAATGCTGTGCCAACGGCAACGTGGACGTGGCTTGGTCTAATTACACCTACCCAGGCAACAAGATCAGCCTGCTGGGCTTCCTGGGGCTGGTGACCTGCCACCCCTGCAAAGGGGAG
>NW_009261077.1:0-201 GCF_000687185.1 Egretta garzetta | reverse complement strand
GGTGGTGGTTTGGTGCAGGCTCCAGAAGAGGTAGAGGCCTGAGCCATAGCCAGGCCCTGAACTCCTCATGTTTCTCTCTGTTCTCTGAAAATGCACAAAGGCACAGAGTGGCACCATGAACACCGAGGCATATGAGCTTGGAACACCGGTCATGTGATGGACACAAGCATAGCAGGTGGCTTTTCCAAGACTCATTTATCA
>NW_009261076.1:0-201 GCF_000687185.1 Egretta garzetta | reverse complement strand
GCAGAGGCCCTGTTCCTACTGGCACGCTCAGCCAGCACAAGCCAGAGCTGCAGCCACGGAGATAAAGGAAGGTCTCCTTGAAAAAGAAATGGGGTCGGGTAGGGGGGCGGGGGTGGTGTAGCAGGGTTAAGGTCTAGGTTTTCCTCAGAGAAGTCCCCCTTAACTTTTCTTTGACTCTTCCTCTAACAACAGGTCCCAGTG
>NW_009261075.1:0-201 GCF_000687185.1 Egretta garzetta | reverse complement strand
CTGCGCTGCGCTGCGAAGCGCGGTGATGGAGGCGGCAGGGCGGGGGGGAAATAAAAAATTCGATCTTTGCCTGCTGTCCCTTCTCCCTGCTCGGTCCCCCCCGGCTGGTGACATGGGTAACCAGGTACCTTAAAAACGGGCTTTGAGCCGGGTTTGACTAAACCCGGACTCGGGTTGGATCTGAGCTTATTTTTTGCAGCT
>NW_009261074.1:0-201 GCF_000687185.1 Egretta garzetta | reverse complement strand
AAAAAGTGAGATTTTGGGATTAGTTGTCAGGTTTATTTTCATGTGAAGAGCTTGAGTCCTGTTTCTTATTCTTGGTGATGGAGCAGGATTGTGTAGTAAGGGAACAATCATGAACTGGCAATGCTGGACTCCTGTTCTTTGGTCCGAGGGAGAACAGTGATGTGGCCAACTTTTTCCAGGTGAGCAGCTCCTTGACGTAGA
>NW_009261073.1:0-201 GCF_000687185.1 Egretta garzetta | reverse complement strand
CGTCGGTGTTAACACGAAACAAAGAAATCCCTGTGGTGTGTAGAAATGGCAAAATCCTGACTGTTGTAAAATAAACCGAGCTATTGTGTTTCCTTTTAAATAGGCGACTGTGCTGCCGTGCTAAGGACTGGTGTGCTCTGTGCTGTGACCTAAGGGGGGAAAGGAATAAAATATCCTTTCTGTCGGTGCCTGCCTGCCTCT
>NW_009261072.1:0-201 GCF_000687185.1 Egretta garzetta | reverse complement strand
TGACTCGGAGAGGTTTCCAGCTGGGAGAGCACCGTAATGGCCTCATCATTTCAGATGAGGAATCCGTGTGTTCAATTAGGCAGAGAAGGGTAATTATCGACTTGTAGAAGATAAGAAAGCGGGGGGGGGAGGGTATTTTGCCAGGGATGTAGCACCAGCCCAGTTCCCAGCCAAGTCCTTGGATGCTCCAGCCCCCCAGCC
>NW_009261071.1:0-201 GCF_000687185.1 Egretta garzetta | reverse complement strand
GGAGGGCCCCATGGGGCCGCCCCTGGCCCCCAGCCCGCAGACAGGGAAGCTGTAGGCCCTACAATAACACGGAGGAGCGGGTCTCAGTGGCGCTGCCAGTGGTGGTACCCATGGTGGGAGGGACAGGGTTTCCCCGTGTGCGGGGCAGACCCTTCCCTCAGGTTAACCAGGAGCACCCTCACCCCGGCCATCGCCCCTCGG
>NW_009261070.1:0-201 GCF_000687185.1 Egretta garzetta | reverse complement strand
GAAGCGGGGAAGGTGCCTGAGGACTGGAGGAAAGCAAATGTCTGTCACTCCTGTCTGGAAGAAGGAGAGGTAGGACACAAAGGAGATGGTGGAGCAGGTAATCCTGGAAAGCATTTCCAGGTATATGAAGGACAAGGAAATGCTGAGAAGGAGTCAGCCTGGCTTCCCTAAGGCAAAGTCAAGCTTAACCAACATGATAAC
>NW_009261069.1:0-201 GCF_000687185.1 Egretta garzetta | reverse complement strand
ACAATTCCTTGGCCAATTTTTTTTTTTTTTTTTTTCCCCTTCACAGCTGTTTTGAAATGTGCCCGATTCCTCTGAAAGAGCAAGGTGCTCCTTAAATGCGCTTTTTGGGGAAGAGCTTGGCGAATGTTTCTGCCTGGCAGGGCACAGCGGGGGCTGTTGTGAGCCCAGGGGAATGGGTGGAGGGAAGGGGTCGAGTCCCCA
>NW_009261068.1:0-201 GCF_000687185.1 Egretta garzetta | reverse complement strand
TTTTTGCACAAAACCACGTAGTCTGGGATATGTATGCTTGTCGTGAAGGAGCTGTCTGGCCCCGGGCAACCCAGTAGGGCCTTGCACATCCCTTTCGCATTGACAGTGCCAGTGCCTTTTGGCAGCCCTGGGTGCTAGTGCGGTATAGAGCAGACGCTCTTGAACTTTCAGCCCAGAGGAGAGGAGCTCGTTCTCCTCTAG
>NW_009261067.1:0-201 GCF_000687185.1 Egretta garzetta | reverse complement strand
CAGCTTCTCCTGCATCTCCACGCTGCACAGCACGTAGTCGGGTGCCACGCAGGTCTGCCCCGCGTTGAAGAAGCGGCCCCAGACCACCCGCCGGGCCACGTTCTGCACGTCGCAGGAGTCGGACACGTAGCAGGGGTTCTTGCCCCCCAGCTCCAGCGTGATGGGTGTCAGGTGCTTGGCAGCGGCTGTCATTATGATCCG
>NW_009261066.1:0-201 GCF_000687185.1 Egretta garzetta | reverse complement strand
TTTTTTTTTTTTTTTTAAGGTGCTGAAAATTATTCTAGGCAAAAATGCCTTTACTGGGAAATCTGCATCCCTCCTGCCCACAGCTGCTGGGAAAAGCTTGTTGGGATGAGGGTCAGCGACGCATTTCAGCTCTTCCAAGCTCCTGGGGCCACAGGGAGCCAAGCAAACCCCCCCTGCTCCCCCTGCCCCACCTCTGCAGCA
>NW_009261065.1:0-201 GCF_000687185.1 Egretta garzetta | reverse complement strand
TAAAAGCAATGGGAAAAGTGTCAAGGAGGAAGCGGTGGCTTTTCCTGTCTCGACGTTGGTCTTGAAAACTCAAAACACCACCTTGATCTTCCACACAGACACTGAGCAGAACAAAATCCATGTCCACAGGTGCAGTTACAATAATTCCCTACATTCAGGGACTAAAAGCTAGAAGACAGAATGAAAAGTGGGGAAAAAAAA
>NW_009261064.1:0-201 GCF_000687185.1 Egretta garzetta | reverse complement strand
ACTGGTCAGTGGTACAAATGAGCTTGGCCGGCGTTACAAACGCGGTTAGCCCGACCGTTCCTCGCAGGACGCGCGCCGAGGGCGGCCGTTCCCCAAACGGCGCATCCCCGGAGGAGGAAGCTGTTGGCAGGCTTGGTTTTGAGCGTAAGAGGGAATCCTGTTCCATGCGGCGCCTGTTAAACCGTGGGTTTGATTATTGCG
>NW_009261063.1:0-201 GCF_000687185.1 Egretta garzetta | reverse complement strand
CAGTTTTTAACCCAGCGAAGAGCGCGCCTGCCCAAGCCATGAGCCGCCAGCTTCTGCAGGAGAATGCCGTGGGATGCCTGCGTGCTCCAAGCAGAGCAGCTCCCGGAGAGCCCGGCGCAAAGCCCGGCTGAGCGTCGTCCTCCTAAATGCGAGCTGGCAGGCGCCTGGATCCCCCTCAAAGCATCTGTGTCGGAACACCAG
>NW_009261062.1:0-201 GCF_000687185.1 Egretta garzetta | reverse complement strand
GGCCGGCGCGCCCCAGCCCAGCCCTGACAAAGGGGATGTCCGCAGCGGAACCCCAAACCTGGCTGCTGCAAAAATAGCTCTGCGCTCACCCAGCGGCCTTTCGGAGTTGCACTTAGAAGAGTTTATCCAGCATCTGGCGAATCACCGTTATTAAAATCTTTTATTAGCCCTATATGTCGGATTTCTTTTCTTTTTTTTTTT
>NW_009261061.1:0-201 GCF_000687185.1 Egretta garzetta | reverse complement strand
AGAGGCATGGGGACAGCGTAAGGGGGGCAAGGGACCCCACAGGGGCATGGGGACCCTGTGGGGACACAGAGGGGTTCTGCGGGGACATGGGGACCCCACAGGGGGATGGGGGGGTCCCCAAGGGACACAGGGATCCCCACAGAAGCATGGGGGACCCCACAGGGACATGGGGGGTCCCACAGGGATATGGGGGGGTCCCAC
>NW_009261060.1:0-201 GCF_000687185.1 Egretta garzetta | reverse complement strand
GGGTAGAGGAGCTCCCAGCAGGGAATGGGCCAACGCTGTTGCTGCAGAGGTTGTTGGACTCCTCCCCTCCTCTTCTCCAGGGCCAGATCCTGCTGGTGGCAGCACTGCCCAGCTGCGGCTGCTCCCCACAGGGAGCCCTGACATGGACATCCAATGCACCTACCAGCCTGCAGCAGAGGAGTCCATCAGGGAGAAGCTGGA
>NW_009261059.1:0-201 GCF_000687185.1 Egretta garzetta | reverse complement strand
CAGACACACGGTGCTGGCACACAGCCGGGCACATGGCGCCTGTACACACAACCCAGCCAGGCACAGCCGGGGCTGCCACAGCCACCCCATGGCAGGAGCAGGACAGACAGACCCCGGGGGCACAGCGCTCCCCTCTATGCCATCAGACACACCGGGCAGTGCCAGCACAGAATCATAGAATCACAGAGTCGTTTGGGTTGG
>NW_009261058.1:0-201 GCF_000687185.1 Egretta garzetta | reverse complement strand
CCAGGTTGATGCCTGGAAGGACACAGCAGGGTGTCACCGGGGCCACTTCGGAGCCAGCTGGCACTGTGTTGGGGCCATTGTCCCCCCCCTCCCCAGGGCCTGGGGTCCCGCAGGACTCGGAAGGGTCCTTGGTGCCCACCTACCTGTCAGGAAGGCGAAGCCGGCCAGCATCCCCAGCCTCTTCTGCTCCGTCTCCCGGCT
>NW_009261057.1:0-201 GCF_000687185.1 Egretta garzetta | reverse complement strand
GAGTGTGAAACAAGGGAGGATGGGCGTGAGACACGGGAAAAAGGCAAGCAGAAGGGGGACAGCTTTGGGTACAGAAACGGGTCAAATACCCTTATCAGAATAAACAATTTCAAATCTCTACACTGTAAGTACTGCAGTTTGTGGGAAAACCCTGAACAACTGTGGGATACATCTCCCTTCAAGCACCAAAACCCAGAGCTG
>NW_009261056.1:0-201 GCF_000687185.1 Egretta garzetta | reverse complement strand
CCACCTCGACACAGACCTAGAACCGCCCGATTCAGAGCTTAAAGCCTAATGCAGATCTTTGAACTCGATACAGGGTTTCAACCTTGATACAGCGTTTGAACCACCGATACACAGCTTAAAGGCCATTACGGAGTTTCAACCTCGATACAGTGTTTGAGCCGTGATACCGAGCTTCTACCTCGAAACAGACCTAGAACCGCC
>NW_009261055.1:0-201 GCF_000687185.1 Egretta garzetta | reverse complement strand
AGAAGCCAGAGAAGTCAGAGAAGCCAGAGAAATCAGAGAAGGCGCAGAAGCCAGAGAAGGTGCAGAAGGCACAGAAGGCGCAGAAATAAAATGAACTTCTAGTTATGTATGACTTTGTGTCCTTGTTCTGATTCTTTATGGTTAACAAATGGTTAAAACATCTGATTCAAATTGTAATCATAAGTTCACTTTTGCTTCTGA
>NW_009261054.1:0-201 GCF_000687185.1 Egretta garzetta | reverse complement strand
TCAGAAACCTCCCTGGCATCATCATAGCCATCCTCTGGGTCACCTGTGGGCAGGACAGGGACATCTGAAAGGAGAGGGGAACTGATGACACTGAGAAGATACATGGGCAGAGCAGAGGATGGGAAGATGTGCAGGGACATGGGGCTCAGACACTGCTGTTGGTGGCAGCACAGGAGATCCCCCTGTTGTGTCCTCCCCACC
>NW_009261053.1:0-201 GCF_000687185.1 Egretta garzetta | reverse complement strand
TGGTTCCTCAAGACCTCTGCCTCACCCGAGGGGGTCCCGAAGGACTTTGTCGGGCATCGGTGGGATGGGCTGGCTCCCCACGGAACAGCCTTTGCCCACTTTGGGAGAACGTGTTTGGATGCAGGGGTGTGGGGAACAGCAGGGGCTGCAGACGAGCCCGCGGGCAGGGGGATTGGAGAGCGGTGGGCGGGCTGCAGTGGG
>NW_009261052.1:0-201 GCF_000687185.1 Egretta garzetta | reverse complement strand
GTGCCAGCTGCTAGGAAGCAAATTAACTCTGTCTCAGCCAAAACCAGGGCACAGAACTATATTAACACTCTTTTAAAGACTGTCTTTCCAGCTGCTCACTTCTGCCTTTTTTTGTCATGCTAATGGATTGTGGTGATCATCCAAGTGACAAAACCCCTCTGGTTTTTTTTTCCCCCCTCCTAAATGAGGCTTTCCCCCCCC
>NW_009261051.1:0-201 GCF_000687185.1 Egretta garzetta | reverse complement strand
CTGCTTATAGAATATTTTGTCTGCCTCTTCATCTTGGTTGGATGATCTATAACAGACTCCTATGATGCTATCTGCCTTGTTGGCCTTCCCCTTGACTCTTACACATAAATATTCAAACCTATCACCACCATCGTTAAGCTCTAGAAAATCAAAATGCTCCCTAACGTTACAGGGCTACCCCACTGTCTCTTCTTCCTTGCC
>NW_009261050.1:0-201 GCF_000687185.1 Egretta garzetta | reverse complement strand
CTGGTGGACAAAAAGCTGGACGTGAGCCAGCAATGTGTGCTTACAACCTGGAAAGCGAAGCGTATCCTGGCTGCATCAAAAGCAGCGTGGCCAGCATGGTGAGGGAGGGGGTTCTGCTCTTCTCCTCCGCTCTGGTGAGACCCCACCTGCAGTGCTGTGTCGAGCTCAGGAGCCCTCAGCATGGGAAAGACATGGACCTGT
>NW_009261049.1:0-201 GCF_000687185.1 Egretta garzetta | reverse complement strand
CACACCCGCACGCATGCACGGGCACACGCACACGCTTGCACGCGTGCAGGCAGGCACACACGTGCATGCACACACGCACTTGAATGCACGCACGCGGGCAGGCATACATGGGCATGCACACACTTGCACACGTGCACACACGCACTTGAATGCACGCATGGGCACAGGCACACACGTGCATGCACACACTTGCACACCTGC
>NW_009261048.1:0-201 GCF_000687185.1 Egretta garzetta | reverse complement strand
TTACTTCTTTGATTATTATGGTTGTTGGAATGCGTTTGTATCATTTTAAAAAACAGCACGCGATACCTGATTTGCAGAGAAAAGAAAGCAAGAGAAATTCTAGTTAAAGGTGCCCCTGCTAACTGCAGGGGGGTTGGACTAGATGGCTGCTGAAGATGCCTTCCAAAGCAAAGCATTCCATGATTCTAGGAGTCTATGATT
>NW_009261047.1:0-201 GCF_000687185.1 Egretta garzetta | reverse complement strand
GTCCCGCTCTGGGGGTCACAAGTGGCCCCGTGGGCGCAGTCACAGCTCCGGTTGCAGCCGGGACCCCAAGTGCCATCGGGACACGGCGTTGAGCAGTCGGGTCCGTGCCAGCCTGCGGGATGAAGGGACAGGGAGGTGGGCAGGGGGACAAGGATGGGGACCCCCTCACCCCCCCCAAAGCCCACCCTGGTGTTACCCCAC
>NW_009261046.1:0-201 GCF_000687185.1 Egretta garzetta | reverse complement strand
CTTGCTGGAGAAGCCAGAGCCATTGCTGGGCAGGGAGGGGGGGTCTCATCCAGCCCCCCCAGCAGGCAGCCCAGGCTCCCCGTTCCCCAGCCCTGGTGCATCTCCCCGCAGCCGCGAGGACTCTGGCTGGTGCAAGCGCACGGGAGGGCCAGGCATTAACGAGCGTGACTAATGAAGTTTCGCCTTCTCAATTAATAAAGC
>NW_009261045.1:0-201 GCF_000687185.1 Egretta garzetta | reverse complement strand
AGCAGCTGGCTTTTAGTTCGGGAGCCAGGGCTGGGCCAATGGGGAGCAGCAGTTGGCAGGGGCGGGATCCGGTCTCGGACCAATCGGGAGCGGCGCTTGGCGGGGCGGGATCTGGTCTTGAGCCAATCGGGAGCGGTGGTCAGCAGGGGTGGGGTCCGGTCTCCGGCCAATCAAGAGCGGCTCTCGGTTGGATTGGGCTCC
>NW_009261044.1:0-201 GCF_000687185.1 Egretta garzetta | reverse complement strand
TTTTTTTTTTTTTTTTTAAAAAACAAGCTTTTTTGCACAGAAGCAAACTTGTGCTCCTCGGGCTGCGGGGCGACTGCGGCCAAGAGTTTGGGTATTTTTATTGGGGGGAGGGGGGAGGAACCCACAGGAAACTGGAGGAGAAAAACAGACGGGCGTCTGTCCTGCCCAACACTGACTGACGGCAAAGGCGGCGCAGCCGGG
>NW_009261043.1:0-201 GCF_000687185.1 Egretta garzetta | reverse complement strand
TCCTTGTCCCCAGCCCCGTCCCTGTCCCCACCCTTGTGCCCACCCCTCTCCCCATCCTTCTCCCCATCCCTGTGCCCACAGGCACCCCATCCTTGTCCCCACCCCTGTCCCTCTCCCTCTCCCCATCCTTGGCCCCACCCCTGTGCCCACAGCCCCTCCAGCCTCTTCCCCACCCCAGCCTCTTCCCCATCCCTGTCCTTG
>NW_009261042.1:0-201 GCF_000687185.1 Egretta garzetta | reverse complement strand
AAATAGGTGATATTTGGAGGGGAAAAAAAAAAAGGAAGCCCAAGTAGGAGCAACATCGAGCAACTCACGTGTATTCATACCTGCGCCCTGGTTGCCTGTAGGAGGGAGAAGACCGCCCGTGTCCCAGACAGCCCAGGGGCTCCGTGAAGGCAGCACCGTCCGCCCACTCCGCTCAGGGCTGGGAGAGACAAAAAAAAAAAA
>NW_009261041.1:0-201 GCF_000687185.1 Egretta garzetta | reverse complement strand
TTGCATTAAGCTTAAAACACAGAAAGTTGCCATTCAATTAATTACAGGTTTTAGCATTCTCAAGTAATTATCACTTTGCATTTCAAACCCAGTCAGATGCCAAACCACACAAGCCTATGTGATAAAATCCACTTTAGTTTCAGGAACTTACCACAGGGTAGGGACCATGCTAGAGCCATGATGATGTCACCGAGATAATTA
>NW_009261040.1:0-201 GCF_000687185.1 Egretta garzetta | reverse complement strand
CGGCATCTTGCTGCTCTGCTCATGGCCTGGTGGGCTCCCTGTCCCCAGCTTGCGTACTAGCCCCCGCTTGCCGTTAGGCTCAGGCTGGAACCCTTGCCCCGGGCATCAGGGGCTTTCAAACAGCTTCCCTTGCCCTCAGAGGGGCGGCTCCCCTTTTGCCCTCCCCTCGCCCCCAAACCTCTTGAGGAGCGTGAAACCCCT
>NW_009261039.1:0-201 GCF_000687185.1 Egretta garzetta | reverse complement strand
GGGCTCCAGCTGCCGCTGCTGGGATGAAAACTTCCTCCCAGGCTGTGGAAATGCACTGGGGGGGGGTTTCCACTCCGAACATCCGCCTTCGCGTGGGCAGCGAGAGCTCTGCCCCCCACACTGGCCGGTGGTCCTAGGGCGCAGGGGGGAGCCCCGGGCAGGTGCTGGAGCTGGCAGGGGCAGGCAGGGGCTGGGGGGCAG
>NW_009261038.1:0-201 GCF_000687185.1 Egretta garzetta | reverse complement strand
CCGGCAGGGGAAGGAGCAAGTGTGTCAGCCACCGCAGCTCAGGACAAGCGAAGCCCAAGGGAAAGCAGCCGAGAAGCTGCTCGGGGGAAAAGCTTCACCAAACTGAATGCACAAAGAGCCGTGGAGAGCCCGAGGGCAGGGGCAAGGGGGGCTGTGCCCCCCCAACCCCCCCCCAGCTGGAGCTGGCAGCCTCCCCAGCAC
>NW_009261037.1:0-201 GCF_000687185.1 Egretta garzetta | reverse complement strand
TTGATGGGTTGGATGGGTGGAGGAGTCAAGTGGGTGAGGGGGTGAGGGGTTGAGTGGGTGAGGGGGTGAGGGGTTGAGGGGTTGGGTGGTTGAGTGGAGGGGTTGAGTGGTTGGGTGGTTGGGTTGAGTGGTTGGGTGGTTGGGTTGAGTGGGCAAGGGGTTGAGTGGTTGATGGGTTGGATGGGTGGAGGAGTCAAGTGG
>NW_009261036.1:0-201 GCF_000687185.1 Egretta garzetta | reverse complement strand
ACTGGGGGTTCTGGGAGGTGAGATACCATTGGAGACTGGGATGGGAAGCAATTCAGACGGGCTAGTTTGGGTGCTGGGGGTCCAGAGTGGGGTGCTGGGGACACTGTGGTGAGGTATCAGCTATAGCAGCATGGGTATGAGAAGTTCTATGTTAGGGCTCACCGGGCAGCTTTACTGGAGGCACTGGGTTGCAATACATGG
>NW_009261035.1:0-201 GCF_000687185.1 Egretta garzetta | reverse complement strand
CCCCTCAGCCTCCTCTTCTCCAGGCAATATGATAATGATATGACACATCACAACCATAAGGGTGGTGACATCCAGTGTGATACAGCAATTAACATCGCATCATTCCGTTCATTGGCTCTTCTCACCCAAAATCACATGCCCTTGAGGTACGCACCGGGCTTCCCCATCCTCCCCCATCACCCACCAAGCGCACCCAGGTCC
>NW_009261034.1:0-201 GCF_000687185.1 Egretta garzetta | reverse complement strand
CCCCCAAGACCCCCCCAAAATGCCCCAAAAAGGCTCTGCCCACCCTGGGAAACCTCCCCCAGCACCGCTGCAGGCACCGCAGAGCTGCTGACGGGGCAGAGGCGCCCGGAAAGGGCCCCAGGGCCGCGGTTCCTGGGGCACAGCGGGTCCGGGACAGGGTTTTGGCCAAGAAACTGCTGGAGGATTTTGGTGGCCAGAAGC
>NW_009261033.1:0-201 GCF_000687185.1 Egretta garzetta | reverse complement strand
CCTATGGGGGCAACTGGGAGAAGTGGGAGCAACCGGAGGGCTCCTGGGGGAGTCTGGGAGAGCTGGGGGGGCTGAACTCAAGGGGTGCTGGTTTGTGCCCCAGCCATTTTCCCAAAAGGTGTTGCTAAAGATGTAGGGGCGTGGCCTGTCAGGACGAGGGGGTGTGTCCTGATGTGACCACTCCCAATTTTAACACCTCCC
>NW_009261032.1:0-201 GCF_000687185.1 Egretta garzetta | reverse complement strand
GGGAGCGAGAGTGTTGGGTCTCAGCAGGACCCCAGCTGGGGTCAGCACCCCTAGGAGGGCTCACACCAAATTTAGGAGCTGCTGCTAAGCTCCTCAGCGCTGCTGCCGACCTGCTTTGTGTGCCATGTCGAGGCCAGGCCGGGGTCTCACAGCATCACAGAATCATTCAGGTTGGCAAAGCCCTTTGAGCTCCCCCAGCCC
>NW_009261031.1:0-201 GCF_000687185.1 Egretta garzetta | reverse complement strand
GGAAAAGGCTGAGGTACTGAATGCTGCCTTTGCTTCTCAGTAGTCTTTGATCATAGCAACTGGGAGCAGTGCCCAAAGATTGCAGAAAGCAGATGTCACTCCCATCTTCAAAGAGGGCAAGAAGGAAGACTCAGGGAACTACAGGCTGGCCAGGTTCACCATGATTTGTGGGAAGGTGATGGAGCAACTAATTCTGGAAAC
>NW_009261030.1:0-201 GCF_000687185.1 Egretta garzetta | reverse complement strand
CTAAAGTGGGGCTGTCTATGATTTTGGGCCAGGTTTACCAGAAAGCAAGTCCAGCTCCGTCTCTTTGAGCCAGTTTTGCCCCAGAGCTGGGCCTGATTTCCCTTTTGGGACATGCTCGACCCAAATCTGGGCCGGTTTTGACATTTTAGGGCCATTTTTGCGTCAAATCTTGGCCCACTTTGCCCTTTTAGGGCCAGTTCT
>NW_009261029.1:0-201 GCF_000687185.1 Egretta garzetta | reverse complement strand
TCATGACATCAGGATATGGCAGTGCTGGGAGCTAGGGGCCCTGTGGCCTGAAAGATGGCCTCATGTGGGAGAAGGAGGAGGGTTGGAGGGGCCGAGAGCCCCTTTCCTGGGGATTGGTCGCCTATGCCCTTCTGCTGCCCCTCGGGCATAGGGCCTGCCCTCCACTTCCCCTCATGTGCTTGGGCTCCAGCCCCCTCCTCA
>NW_009261028.1:0-201 GCF_000687185.1 Egretta garzetta | reverse complement strand
GGGGTCCCCAAGGGTGTCCCCAGGCTGTACTGGGTGTCCCCAGGGGAGTCCCCAAGGGGGTCCCCAGGGTTTGGGTGTCCCCCAGGCTGTGCTGTGTGTCCTCAGGGTCCCATTTCGCCATTGCCCAGGGTTTTGCTGTCCCCAGGGTGCCACCCGGGTGTC
Source organism: Egretta garzetta (assembly GCF_000687185.1). Taxonomy (NCBI): domain Eukaryota; kingdom Metazoa; phylum Chordata; class Aves; order Pelecaniformes; family Ardeidae; genus Egretta; species Egretta garzetta. The sequence continues at coordinate 39 of NW_009261028.1, read as the reverse complement.
CCCGCGGCCGCGATGACGGTGACGTACACCTCGCGGGTG
>NW_009261027.1:0-201 GCF_000687185.1 Egretta garzetta | reverse complement strand
TGGATATGAGGTGAATTTGTTCCCATTTTTCCACGTATTTCATGGATACGAGGTGAGGGGGTCGCTCCCTTCCGCCATTTTGTGGGGCTCAAGGCGAGGGGGGTCCCTTCCTTGCAGAGATTTCATGGATACGAGGTGAATTTGTTCCCTTTTTCCAGATATTTTATTATTATGAGGGGAATTTGTTCCCATTTTCCAGGT
>NW_009261026.1:0-201 GCF_000687185.1 Egretta garzetta | reverse complement strand
GGTCCCAGCAAGGGATGGGAGGAAAAAATTGTCCTCCAGTTCCCCAGACTGGATGTCCTCCAAGCCCACCCCACTACTTACATTTTCTTCAGAACTGGCACTTCCTTCCATGGACACCTGGAGAAGGAGAGCAAAGGGGTGGTCTGGATTGGACCTTGGTGGGGCTGTCAGTGGGGCACAGACGTCCCCAGGCCCCCCAGG
>NW_009261025.1:0-201 GCF_000687185.1 Egretta garzetta | reverse complement strand
CCCTGAGAAAAAAGGGGAAAAAAAAAAAAAAACCAAAAACAAAACTAAAGAGAAATTAAAGTTGTCTGGACTAAAAACTAAAACCACACTTGTCAAACGTTCAATCTGAAAGTGCTGAATTATTTATTTCCTCTGGGGACTCCTGTAACCATTCATTTTTAATAGAGTCTAATTAAGAGTTCCCCGACGGGTTTTACTTTT
>NW_009261024.1:0-201 GCF_000687185.1 Egretta garzetta | reverse complement strand
ACTTCCTTCCTTTCCTATCACTGCTCTCCCTCTCCCCTCCCAAAGACTTGATAAACAAGCGAACTTAGGACATCTGACCTCGTTTGTGTCCTAATCTCCCTCAAAGGGGTAGAACCCCAAACAAGAGGTTGGTCCAGCCGCTCCTAGCCTCCCAGCCTCGTCTGAGGTGGGCTGAAAAGCAGGGGGGGCTTCCTCTCACCC
>NW_009261023.1:0-201 GCF_000687185.1 Egretta garzetta | reverse complement strand
CCGGGGAGGGCAGGGGGGACCCCATCAGCAGCCCCCAGCCCCGGCGGGGAGTGGGGCGATGGGAAGGGGACAGGGACTGTCCCATGCCGTGGCCGTGCTCGCCTGCACTCACCTGCTCACCGGGCTTGCCAGCCTCGCCGGGGGGGCCAGCGGGGCCCGGCAGACCCTGGGGAGGAAGAAGAGGAGCGATGAGACACCATG
>NW_009261022.1:0-201 GCF_000687185.1 Egretta garzetta | reverse complement strand
CTCTCGTCGCGCATCCCATCTCATCCCCCTCTGTCAGCCGGTCCTGTAATATCTCAGCATCTCCCTAAAGCAAAAGATGACAATAAAGTGTAAATGGGGAGCGTTGGCTCTGGAGCGTAATGATGGCAATTTAGATGCCAGCTGTAATTTCCCCGCTGTTGCCCCAGGTAACAGGAGCCGCTGTCTCCTGTGGGAGCAGAG
>NW_009261021.1:0-201 GCF_000687185.1 Egretta garzetta | reverse complement strand
GGGGGCCCAGGAATTTGGGCACCCAAGGGGGGGGACCCCAGAGGTTTGGGCGGGTCCAGGCAGCCCAGGGCAGGGGCCCAGGGGTCCGGGGGGGGCACCCAGGTTTCCAGGCACCCTGGAGGGGACCCAGGGGTCTGAGCACCCAAGGGAGGGACCTAGGCTTTTGGGCACCCAAGGGGGGGCCCAGGAATTTGGGCACCC
>NW_009261020.1:0-201 GCF_000687185.1 Egretta garzetta | reverse complement strand
ATTACCAGAAGAGGAAAAAGCAGACTATGGCCGAAGTTAAACTCTTAGAAATGGGGAGGGGAGGCAGGTTTTTGTCAGTGAAACAGCATCCATTAGATGAGTCCCCATAAAGCATTCTTGAGCTCCTGGTTCCTCATGCCATAGATGAGGGGGTTTATTGCTGGAGGTACCACTGAGTACAGCACAGCCACCACCAGATCC
>NW_009261019.1:0-201 GCF_000687185.1 Egretta garzetta | reverse complement strand
TCAGCCCAAACGTCTCTCATCTTCTCTTCCCAATGCCCATACCAGTACTCCTGTGTTTCAAATTAAGCGAAATTCCCCAAGTCGACAGTCCTTTGCTAACGACAGAAGTCAGAGAGCAATTGCTCTGCCTTTATTTACAACACAGGAGTTTTCTCGCTGCTGTTCTTCCTATTCTCTCCCCTCTCCCCGAGGATGCAATTC
>NW_009261018.1:0-200 GCF_000687185.1 Egretta garzetta | reverse complement strand
TTTTTTTTTTTTTTTTTTTTTTTTGTCTTTTCCTCCCCAACGAGCCCTCCTCGACTCCCGGGCCGGACCTCTCTCCTGCTGCCCTCCATCCCACCTCTCTCTCTTCGATCTGCTTGTAAACTTGGCAGTTATTTGTCAATTAACTGCGAGCACGGTTCTAACTTTCTGGCTGGTTTGTTTTTTTTTTTTTTTTTTTTTTT
>NW_009261017.1:0-201 GCF_000687185.1 Egretta garzetta | reverse complement strand
TTTTTTTTTTTTAATAATTTCCCAAAAGAGTCCTCCAAGTGCTGAAAATATTTCGAGCCTTTACGTTTGCATCTTCTTCTTTACATTTACTTATTGACCTCTTATTATTCCCTTAAGCGTTGCAGGAATTGCGGACAGAATCAGCCAAGGCTGATGTGTTTGGTTTCTTTTTTTACCTTTTACTTTTTTTTTTTTTTTTTT
>NW_009261016.1:0-201 GCF_000687185.1 Egretta garzetta | reverse complement strand
AGCCCACATCTCCGCCAGACCCAGTGCTGCGCTGCCGCAAGATCTGACTCTGCCCAGACCCGGGGGGGACGACGGGGCACGGCTGCGCTGCGCAGAAGGCGCCACAGCAATGCACTCGCCGGCAGCGAAGGCGCTTACTGATCAGGCGCTCCCAGTTGTCCTTTGCTTTTCCCCCCTGCCTCTGGCTGTGGAAGAGCAGCG
>NW_009261015.1:0-200 GCF_000687185.1 Egretta garzetta | reverse complement strand
GCGCCCCCCGCCCCCCTGGGCCCCCCTGCAGGGTGCTGGCACCCACCCTGGGCTGGGGGGCACCCGGGGGTGCAGCTGCTGGGAGGGGATGGGAGAGAGGAAGGAGAGAAAGGGAAGGAGGGAAGGAGGCAGAAAGAGAGAAAAAAGGAAGGAAGGAATGAAAGTGCAGGGAAAGGGAAAGGGAAAGGGAAAAGGGAAAG
>NW_009261014.1:0-201 GCF_000687185.1 Egretta garzetta | reverse complement strand
CGGTCGCCCTGAGCCCCCCGGAGCCCTTGCTGCAGGAGGGACCCCGGGGTGCTCCCCGGGGGATGGCCAAGGGCGCTCGCCCAGCTCAGCAGGGAGAGGCCACGCCGGCACCGTCTGCGCGCCCGGAGGGCTGGGGGAGGACGCGGTCAGAGGGATGGAGAGCGAAGAAGAGGAAGAGGAAGGGGAGAGGCAGGGCAGGGC
>NW_009261013.1:0-201 GCF_000687185.1 Egretta garzetta | reverse complement strand
TTCATTCGAAGCGGGGCTTTACAGCTTGCTACACTTTCTAAGTGCATCAATAGCCACTTTAGAAATACAAACAACTTTTAAAGATAAAATAACCAAACCAGAATGGGACTTTCAATGGGGGAATAGTTGTTGTCCTTTACCATGGAGTGTGCAGCCGCCTCTGCCTTCTCCAGCTTTCATTTTCACCGACAAATGCCAAGA
>NW_009261012.1:0-201 GCF_000687185.1 Egretta garzetta | reverse complement strand
GCCCTTATAGATCCCATAGGCACAGGAAGAGCCTCTATGGACCCGGTAGGCACGGGAAGAGCCCCCTATAGTCCCCTATAGGCACCGGAAGAGGCCCTGCTGGAAGAGGGAGAGGCGTCGGGTCTTGCGGATGAGGACGTCGGCGATCTGGCACATCTCGATGCTGATGAAGAAGACGGTGTAGCAGGTGTACTGCTGGTA
>NW_009261011.1:0-200 GCF_000687185.1 Egretta garzetta | reverse complement strand
GTGTTTTCTCTTTCGCAGAAAATGGGAAAACAGCTACTGACGTGAATTTCCCCAGTTGGAAGAAGACTATTAGAAACAGTTTGTTCTTCCTGCGGAATAGGAAAAGCAACTTCCGCTGCTTCTAGGTTATGTTCGTCAGGTAAACGCACCTGCTTCCCCTCCAGGTGATTTTCGGAATGGGCAGGGACCGCGTCCTCACG
>NW_009261010.1:0-200 GCF_000687185.1 Egretta garzetta | reverse complement strand
GAGCTCCCCCATACTGGGACCAGTACCGGCCCCCACAGGCCCCCCAAAGCCACTTCTGTAGAACCAGTATGGGACCAACTGGGACCAGTAAGGACGGGTACCGGCCCCCCACAGCTGCCCCATAGCCACTACTGCAGAACCAGTACAGGACCCACTGGGACCAGTAAGGGACCAGTACGAGCTCCCCCATACTGGGACCA
>NW_009261009.1:0-200 GCF_000687185.1 Egretta garzetta | reverse complement strand
GTGCTGTGGGTGGTGCTGGGTGGGCCTGGATGGACACAGGGGTGCTGGGGGTTACTGGGAGCACTGGGGGGTTATTGGGAGGTTACTAGAGATGCTGGAGAGTTACTGGAATGCTCTGGGTATAACTGGAGAGAACGAGGAAGGGGGAGGGTACTGGGATCCTTGGTGGGGTCCCTGGGAGCACTGGGAGGTTACTGGGA
>NW_009261008.1:0-200 GCF_000687185.1 Egretta garzetta | reverse complement strand
AAAAAAAAAACCAAACCAAAACAACAAATAAACATCACAGATCCAAAATTGCAACTTTTCACAAATACAAAATTTTTAAAAACTAAAATATAACTTGCTGGTACATTACAGACGCATTAAAATGTGTAAGTCTAGTTTAAGTAAGGATTTTTTAAAAACACTATCCAAAAGTCAAAAAATATTTCAAAAAGTTTTATAAA
>NW_009261007.1:0-200 GCF_000687185.1 Egretta garzetta | reverse complement strand
CGGGTGCTGGGGGGAAAGGCGCTTCCCACGCCGCCTCCCCTGCCCATCGCTGTGCCTCCGGTCTGTGCAGCTGCCGGCAGGGTCACTGACTCGTCAGCCCGTGTTTAGACAATGTACAATTATGACAGTTCATATTCATAGGCAAGTTATGACAGTGATTGATTTACGGCCCTCTCAAAAGCCAAGATCGTTTGAACAAG
>NW_009261006.1:0-200 GCF_000687185.1 Egretta garzetta | reverse complement strand
AGGTCTCCCCATCCCAACAGGGCCCCCCAGCCCCCTCCTCCTCTCCCCACACCTCGGCGCCCCCCAATAACCCCCCACAGACATGGGTTGGAGGACAAGAGCTGTTTTACTTCTTCAGTAGCCTTGGCCAGACTCAACACCAGCAAGGAGGACCCCAATGATGGGGTGCAGACCGCAATGACAGGGAGCAGACCCCAATG
>NW_009261005.1:0-200 GCF_000687185.1 Egretta garzetta | reverse complement strand
GGCTGAAATCATAGGTGGGGAAAACCAGGGTGACAAAGGCAAATGCTGCCCGTTGTGAGAACGCGCTGTGCGTGTCGGGGAGGGGGAGTGTGGGGTTCACGTACGCTGAGGCGTTCTGTACAGAAAGGCTTTTATTTGTCTCAGTTAGCAAGACTCAAGTAAAGAGACCCGTGCATGAAGAGGGCCGAAACACTGCCTAT
>NW_009261004.1:0-200 GCF_000687185.1 Egretta garzetta | reverse complement strand
AGCAGGATGGCCAAGCCCGGATGCCCATCCCCTCGGGAGGGAGTTCTGTTCCCTGACATGCTCCGGGCTCTTTTTGGCAGAAATGGGATGTGGGAGTGCCTTCTCCCTGCAAGCCCCTGTGTCTCACAAACCCTTCCTATTCCCCCACAGTGATGGGACCTCACCCCGGAAGGTTTTTCCATCCTCCAGGCTAATGGCTG
>NW_009261003.1:0-200 GCF_000687185.1 Egretta garzetta | reverse complement strand
GGGGGGGGATTTAAAGGCAAAAAAACCCCAATCGCAGACGCGTAAAGTGTGATACAAGAGCCACAAAGCCCTCGGGCAGAGGTCTGGAAGCAGGAGGCTCGTGGGCAGCCGGGACGGGGATGGTTGAGGGAGACACGGGCTGAAACGCCGCGTGGCATCACTCCTGCTTCCCCAGGGAAGGGAGCCGCACAAAAACTTAC
>NW_009261002.1:0-200 GCF_000687185.1 Egretta garzetta | reverse complement strand
GTCCGTTTGGTGGCCCAGAGGCCCCGGCGTGTGGCCCTACCTGCTCCGCGGTGGAAGCTGAGCAGGAAAAAGCCCCCTCCCCCGTGCTAGGTGCGGTTCCCCGTCACCTCCTGCTTTTATTTGCTTCCCGATGTCTTTCGCGGATTATTTTTTTTTTTACTTGTTTGGCCTTTTTTTGTTTGTTTGTTTGTTTGTTTGTT
>NW_009261001.1:0-200 GCF_000687185.1 Egretta garzetta | reverse complement strand
ATGCTTTTCCCTTTAGGCACAGTTCTGCCCCAAACCTGCACCAGCTTTGCTCTTTTAGGGCCAACTTATGCCTCTAAGCTTGGCTGGCTTTGTCTCGTTAAGCCAGTTTTACCCCAAAGATGGGCTGCTTTGGCCTTTGACGGCCATTTTTAAGCAGGGCGTGAGGGCGATTTTGCAATTTCTGCCCAGTTTTGCAACCA
>NW_009261000.1:0-200 GCF_000687185.1 Egretta garzetta | reverse complement strand
TGGGCACGCCTTCCACCTGGAGCTGAGCAATGGGAGGGGGATGCTGTCGAGGAACTTCTGTGTCCGTGTGGAGCTGGTCTGCACCTGCCCGAGGGAGCAGCTGGCAGGAGAGATGCGGTGCTTCCTCCACCACCCTGAGGAGGAGCCGAGGAGAAATCAGGCTCCCGGCCTCCTAGGCACCCTCTGCACCGGCCCCTACC
>NW_009260999.1:0-200 GCF_000687185.1 Egretta garzetta | reverse complement strand
GCCATACTGGGAGCCCCCTGGTCCATACTGGGACCCTCCCCCGAGCCACACTGGGAGCCCCCCAGGCCATACTGGGCCACACTGGGAGCCCCTGGGCCCCACTGGGACCCCGTTTGACATACTGGGACCTCCCCGGGCCATACTGGGCTATAGTGGGACCCCCCAGACCATACTGGTCCATACTGGGAACACCCTTTAGC
>NW_009260998.1:0-200 GCF_000687185.1 Egretta garzetta | reverse complement strand
GAGGTGATGCATTGGGTCATGTGAGGGGGGCATTGGCAGGGGGACTGTGCACTTTCACCTAGTGCGTGAGATATCCAACCTGCAATGCTGAGCACAGTGACTGAATCATCACTCCAGTCCCTGGACATCACAAAGCATCTATACGTTCCTTCATCTGCTGGCTGGATGTTCTTCAGTGTCATGGACACATTCCCAGTGGC
>NW_009260997.1:0-200 GCF_000687185.1 Egretta garzetta | reverse complement strand
GCACCGAGTGGGACGTTTCGCATGATGGTTTCATGCTTGTGCCCCGCTGAGGTCCCTGTGCGGGTGCCACCCCCTTGGCAGGGAGCGTCAAGCCTGGAGCATCGTGCCCAGGCACCAAACTGGCCCCTGGGGGGCTGGGAACAGTGCTGGGGACGAGGGGGGGCACAGCCCCCACTGCGGGGTCCCTGGACAAGGTGACC
>NW_009260996.1:0-200 GCF_000687185.1 Egretta garzetta | reverse complement strand
GCTGTTGCTTGAAAAACAAAGCCATGGGCTGATGCTCCCTCTGGCTGACCTCCTGCACCACAAGGATACCCTCTGAGTGAGACTTATTGTTCATACCCTCCAGTCTGAACCTTTCAAGATGCACTTTGTTGAGGTTTCCCTCTCTCTTCCCACTACCAAGAAAATATCCGTCATCTCTGAAACCATGCTTCAGGGAGTTG
>NW_009260995.1:0-200 GCF_000687185.1 Egretta garzetta | reverse complement strand
ATCAACGACAACCTCAACCCCACCTGGGATGAGGTCTACGAGGTGAGACACCCCCCACACCGCGGGGGCCCCCCCAGACCCTCCACATGACCCCCCCAGACCAGCTGGGGTCGTGGGGGAGCACAGAGACCCTCCAAGCACCCCCAGATGGGCAGTGGGGGCAGGAGCACCCCCACCCAGCCAGGCTGGACACGGGGACC
>NW_009260994.1:0-200 GCF_000687185.1 Egretta garzetta | reverse complement strand
AGCCAAGATCTGGGATGTCATGGAGAGACGACTGCCACAGCTGGTTAAAAGCACAGACTGCTGTCACCTGCTTCTTTTCCATGTGGGCACCAATGACATGGTAAAGGAAAACCTGGGCAAGGTCAAGCAGGACTTCAGAGCCCTGGGGGTGCAGGTGAAAGGCACAGAGGTGTGCAAGTGGTTTTCTTCTCTGTTGCCAG
>NW_009260993.1:0-200 GCF_000687185.1 Egretta garzetta | reverse complement strand
GGGTGGTGGGTAAGAATCTGGGAGAGGGCCAACAGGGCAGAGCTCGTGGTGGGAGGCTGTTCTAGGCGGCCCAAGCAGGATGAAGAGGCGGGCGAGAAGTCTCCCGACCGCTAGCCCTTGTTCTCGTGGGGGACACTTCAACTTCCCAGACGTCTGCTGGAAATGTGATCCAGCGTGGAGGAAACGGTCTTGGAGATTCC
>NW_009260992.1:0-200 GCF_000687185.1 Egretta garzetta | reverse complement strand
ATCTCTTCCCTGTGTCCTCCTGCCCCCCCAAACCCCTCCGTGTCCCCTCAGGGGTCCCCACCACCCCTTTCAGTCCCCCTGGAGTCCCTAAATTTCCTGGATGGGGTGCACCCCTGTCCTTCTGGTGCTGTTGGATCCCCAAAATCTTCTTGGGGTCCCCCCGATTCTGCTTGATCCCTCTCAGGACCCCCCAAATTTTT
>NW_009260991.1:0-200 GCF_000687185.1 Egretta garzetta | reverse complement strand
GGGGGGGTGGCGCTGGGGGTCGGAGCCGGGCTGCTGTAACCCCCCCGCTCCCCCCGCCCCGGGCGCAGGACTTCAAAGAGCAAATCATCCACCACGTCGCCACCATCATCCTCATCAGCTTCTCCTGGTTCGCCAACTACATCCGTGCAGGGACGCTGATCATGGCCCTGCACGACTCGTCGGATTATCTGCTGGAGGGA
>NW_009260990.1:0-200 GCF_000687185.1 Egretta garzetta | reverse complement strand
TGGCTTGGCAGGCCCAGAAATGGCACCAACAGTCTCACTTCCCCAGCAGCTCACCTTGGCATCACCCAGGGGATGTCCGGCCATGCCACCACAAAGTCCACATCCCTCCTGGCAGGGCTACCAGTGCTGGTGTCCGAGGAGAGTGGGTGGTGGGATGGCAAAGTGCAGCCATGGGGTGTCCAGTGGGGGTAAGGGTAGGG
>NW_009260989.1:0-200 GCF_000687185.1 Egretta garzetta | reverse complement strand
CCGCCGCCAGGTGCGGCGACCATGCCGTGAACTTCTCAGGTGCGGGTGGTGGCCACACCCTCCCCCCTCCCAGAACTGTCACCGTCATTGTCATTTGTGCGATGGTGGGGACAAAGGTCCCATCACCCCACCCCACCCCACCCCATCGTCTTCTTTCCCTGGGGCAGCCCCCGGGGCCGGGGCTCAGTCGGCTCCTGCCA
>NW_009260988.1:0-200 GCF_000687185.1 Egretta garzetta | reverse complement strand
AAAAAAATTAAAAATAATAATAATAAAAAAAAAGTCAGGATAGATCGTTGTAATTGAAACGAACACTTGATGTTACCGGGAGAGTAAACTACTTGGATCTGATTAATTTATCGTTTCTGTACGCTTTATTTATGGCTTATAAATGTGTGTTCTGGTAGCGACTAGCCAGATTTTCACAGAACTCTATTAAAGTGTTATTG
>NW_009260987.1:0-200 GCF_000687185.1 Egretta garzetta | reverse complement strand
AGAGGGCCTGGCTTCATCTTCGTCCACCCATCAGGCAACCTTCTTGTCCTCAGAATGAAGATACCCCACCTCCAGGCCCCAGGTGCCTCAGTGGCCCTCTGAGGGACAACTCCTGTCACTCTGGCACAGCAGTTTGGCGGAAGCCAGGTCGTCTCATCCCCTTTTATTGGGGCTCAGAGCAGAGGAGATAGCACCCCTTC
>NW_009260986.1:0-200 GCF_000687185.1 Egretta garzetta | reverse complement strand
CTGGCCCCTCCATCCGTCCCTCTGTCTGTCCTCTGAGCTCCTGCTTGTCTTTTCCATCTCTGTCTGTCCGTGTGTCCTCCCGCTCCTCCATCCCTCTGTCCTCCGCGTCCGTCCTGCCATTTCCCCATCCCTCCACCCTCCGTCCGTCTGTCCATCCATCCGCCTCCTCCAAGCCCATCCGCCCATCTCCAGCGCCCTCT
>NW_009260985.1:0-200 GCF_000687185.1 Egretta garzetta | reverse complement strand
CTGAGGCAGACAATGAGGAATCGGGCAGGACCTGGGGGAAGGGGTTGCCTTAGCTAAATGAAGCAAGACCCTTAGGGGATTCTTCTTCTCATTCCTCTCATTAGTCCATCCAGAATCTGTCTTCCACATCTGCAAATGAGGGAAGCAGCAACATCAGAAATGGCTTCTCTTCAGTCCTGGACCTCTAAAGGAGATAAATG
>NW_009260984.1:0-200 GCF_000687185.1 Egretta garzetta | reverse complement strand
GCCAGCGGGGTTGGAGCCCAGCGGGGCCGGGGGACCCCCAGCAGGGTGGTGGGCAGGCAGGGAGGCACGGGGACACCCCCAGGCCCCAGGGGGACCAGCCGTCCCTCAGAGCGCGTGCTGGCACAGGAAAGGGAACTTCCAGTCGCAGGCGTAGTCGTGCCAGAGCTCAAAACCTGGGCAAGGGGGCAGGGAGTCACCCC
>NW_009260983.1:0-200 GCF_000687185.1 Egretta garzetta | reverse complement strand
TGGAGCCACCTCCTTCCCAGGCTGGCAGGCAGGGAGCGGGGCTGCGCGTAGAGGGTCCGGAGAGCCCCCAGGAATTCCTCCTGGCCCAGCTCCTGCAGTGCGCCGCAGCTCATGCCCACCACCAGCGAGCCCAGGGCACTGCAGGACGACAGCATTAGACCCTGTTGGGGCTTCAGCACCCGCAGCCCCACAGAGACCCG
>NW_009260982.1:0-200 GCF_000687185.1 Egretta garzetta | reverse complement strand
GGAAGGGGGGAAAGGAAGGGAAGGGGGGAAAGGGCGCACACGCAAGCCCTCACCGTTGCCTGCGCGGCTATCAGGGCGGCCAACATGCTGCGACCGGGAGGGCCGGGAGCGCAGAAGGAGACTCGGACGTGATTCCCGGCGAGCGGCAAACCGTCCGTGGCCTGTTGAACCATCTCTGCCATCGCCGCCGACTCGTACTC
>NW_009260981.1:0-200 GCF_000687185.1 Egretta garzetta | reverse complement strand
GTCGCTTTGGATGTACTTGGCAGGACGAACTGCCAGAGAGAGCACTTTACAGGAAAAATAAGGACCGGTTCCGTCGCTGAGATTTCCAGGGTTACCGGTTGCCATTCAGTTTTGCTGTTTCCCCGGGCACAGGCGGCCTCAGGAGCCCCCCCTCCCCGTGTGGCTCGAAGCACCGTGGGCCCTCGTTCGCCCACACCGGC
>NW_009260980.1:0-200 GCF_000687185.1 Egretta garzetta | reverse complement strand
CCAGTCCCCTCCCAGTCCCCCACTTCCCTCCCAGTCCCCTTCCCAGTCCCCTCCCAGTACCCCCAGTGCCCCCCCAGTCTCCCCCCAGTCCCCTTCCCAGTCCCCTCCCAGTCTCCCCACCTCCCTCCCAGTCCCCTTCCAGTCCCCTCCCAATACCCCCAGTCCCTCCAGTCCCCTCCCAGTCCCCCACTTCCCTCCCA
>NW_009260979.1:0-200 GCF_000687185.1 Egretta garzetta | reverse complement strand
CTGTCCCATATATTATGGCTGATTGGAAAAATTCTGGTTTTATCCTGTAGAAAGTCGCCATTAATAAATAATTTCCAGTTCCTTAATAAAAAGTCATACTTTCCTTAGAAAATGTCAGCAAAAGATCTGGTGAACCGAACTCAAGTGATAGGTGTTACAGATGAGATAGGAGCATTCTAAGTTTTTAAAACACTGTTGAA
>NW_009260978.1:0-200 GCF_000687185.1 Egretta garzetta | reverse complement strand
GACAAATTAATAGTTATCTTCCGAACAAAAGCGGATGAGTCTTTAGTAAAAACACTGATTGTATTCGTCATCCTTTGTTATAAATGTAATCTGTGCAAAGAAACGTGGTGGGCCCTACGGGTATCCTCCTACCGGTATTATGATGAGTATTATAAATACGAAAGGACACTAAGTGAGCAGACATTACGCGAAGGAGCAGC
>NW_009260977.1:0-200 GCF_000687185.1 Egretta garzetta | reverse complement strand
CCCACGGGCACCCCACGCCCACCCTGGGCACCCCATGTCAACCATGCTGGGGACCTTAATGTCCATGGGCACCCCATGCCAACCCCGACACCCTCATGCCCATGGGCACCCCATGCCTGCCCTGTGCCCACCCTGGGCACCCTCACACCCATGGGGACACCCCCTGTGCACGCCCACACCCATGGGGACCCCCACCACAA
>NW_009260976.1:0-200 GCF_000687185.1 Egretta garzetta | reverse complement strand
TTTTTTTTTTTTTAAATAAAAATTAGGAAAAAAAAGAGTATATAGTAATTAGATGGGAAAAGATGGGAAAAGTTCCAAAACCATGCATTTAAAAACCATCTCGATATAGTTCAATAATGAGCAGAAAATTACCTATGCTAAATATGAGAAAGCATTGGCTTTAACATTGTTGATTTCAGAGTAGAAGCTTTTTAAAGGTT
>NW_009260975.1:0-200 GCF_000687185.1 Egretta garzetta | reverse complement strand
TTCCAACCTTAATGATTCTATGGTTCTATGATTTGTTGGCCCTCTCTGATACCTTGAGATTGACTGACTGGCTTTCCATTCAAATGAGGTTTGGCACCAAATAGAGGGTTGACTGGGAAGCTGTTTGCCAAAGATGATCACAGAGTCACAGCATGGCAAGGGTTGGTAGGGACCTCTGGAGATCACCTAGTCCAACCCCC
>NW_009260974.1:0-200 GCF_000687185.1 Egretta garzetta | reverse complement strand
ATCTCGTAGTCCCCCGAGTTGGACATGACGAAGCGTCCATCCTTGGACCAGTCCAGGTGGGTGATGAAGCTGGAGTGGCCCTGGGATTGGGGGACAGGAGGAGGGGCGTTGGGGACGCTGGTGGCAGCAGGGACCCCCAAAGTCCCTGTCCCCGCCCCCCAAATCTCACCGCGCAGCGCCCGAAGCGGGTGTACTTGCGC
>NW_009260973.1:0-200 GCF_000687185.1 Egretta garzetta | reverse complement strand
GTGCGCAGGCAAACAAACCTCTGGTGGGCTCCTCTCAGCTACGACAGCCTCCCCTGCCACAACTCACCCACTTTTCCAACCTACATCGCGTAGGTAACGCCACGCACGCTTCCAGTGCTTCATTAACAGATGCAAGTACCTACGTTTTGCATCTCAAACTCACATTTTCCGGGCAAGGCACCCTGCGTTTTCCACTCAGC
>NW_009260972.1:0-200 GCF_000687185.1 Egretta garzetta | reverse complement strand
CCTGCTCAAGGCCCTCTGCTACCCCCGAGTCAAAGTTGGGAATGAATATGTGACCAAGGGTCAAACCGTGCAGCAGGTAACAACCAGGCAGTGACTGGGAACCTCTGTCTTGATCTAGTCTCTTGCTCTAGGTACTATTTTCCTTCTGCTGCATTCGTCTTTATTTTAGGTGAACAATTCAGTGGGTGCCCTGGCAAAGG
>NW_009260971.1:0-200 GCF_000687185.1 Egretta garzetta | reverse complement strand
GGATTATGCTGTGACAATTGCCAGGTAAGGTGGGTTCATCATTAGCAGAAGTTAAGGCCATTCTTAAACTTCGCAGCTGTAGCAGTTTCTATAGCAGCACTGCCAACAGCTTTCTGGTTTGCTCAGACGGGCATCTCCAAAAAAACTGAACGATATTTGTGTTGCATTGCTGTACTGGCTGTCAGGTAAGGCACGTTGTT
>NW_009260970.1:0-200 GCF_000687185.1 Egretta garzetta | reverse complement strand
CTCACAGGACTTGTGCTCCAGACTTCTCACCAGGTTCATTGCCTTTCTCTGAACATGCTCCAGCACCTCAACATCCCTCTTGTAGAAAGGGGCCCAAAACAAGGTCCAGTCTCACCAGTGCTGAGTGCAGGGGGAATGATTACTTCCCCGATGCTGCTGGCCACACTATGAGCAGCCAGTTTGTCCAGGAGAATGCTGTG
>NW_009260969.1:0-200 GCF_000687185.1 Egretta garzetta | reverse complement strand
GAGACACATGAAGCTGCTGTTCACCATGTTTGCTATTTAGAGTATATTTTCTCCATTGCTTGGCACTGTTGTTCTTGTAATCCCTTTGGTCGGCTACCATCCTCAACTTCAATAGCTGGAGAACCTCTGGTATCCCCCGTTTTCAACTTGTTCTGGCAGAAGGAGTTTGTAGTGTTAACCCCGACGGCTGGCTTGAGGCG
>NW_009260968.1:0-200 GCF_000687185.1 Egretta garzetta | reverse complement strand
TGTTTCCTCCATGGTTTTGTGGTTGTTCCTGTGCCCTGCCTGTGTTGGCTCACACAGTGCCCTGTCCCCATTCAGTTCTTCCTACTTGAGACAGCCTCCACCAGGGTCCTGGAACATACCCAGCCCTCTCTGCATCCCATGTGGGGTTCCGCAGATATCCCCGCTCTGGGGATTGCCAGGGTCTGGACAAGGAGAGAGGT
>NW_009260967.1:0-200 GCF_000687185.1 Egretta garzetta | reverse complement strand
CAGAGCTGTCCCCGTCCCCTGCTGCACCCACCGAATCGCACCCCGCCTGGCACCTCTGGGACGCGCTTAGCCAGGGGGCATCAAAGCCCAAGGGGCTGTGCCGGGGCTGTGCAATCCCCCAGGGATCCCAGCCAGGCCCTGGAGGGGTTCAAAGCACCCCAAAGCGCAGCTGCACCCCTGGGGTGGGAGACGCCAGCCTC
>NW_009260966.1:0-200 GCF_000687185.1 Egretta garzetta | reverse complement strand
AACAGCTTCTTCCTAGAAGGTGCTGAAGGGCTGTGATGCCCTGGCCACCCCACCTGCACCTGCTGGAGCAGCTCCAACTGGGCTAGACCAGGAGAGATGGGGGGGACATGAGGGCTGGAGGCAGAGAGGCTCCAGAAGAAGCAGGAGAGAAGCAGAAGGGAAGAACCCGGTGGCAAAGGCGTGGGGGCCGGGGGGGTAGC
>NW_009260965.1:0-200 GCF_000687185.1 Egretta garzetta | reverse complement strand
CACTGATGAAGATACTGAATAACATTGGTCCTAGTATGGATCCCTATAGTACCCCACTTGTCCAAATAATCCCAAAGTATTTCCAGCCCAAGATGAGTCAACTAATGCAGGTATAGTGGAGCAGATGGGCAATGACACCACACACAGGGTGTTAGACATGTCCAGAGCAGCTCTTGCTCACCTCTCCCTACCTCCTCTCT
>NW_009260964.1:0-200 GCF_000687185.1 Egretta garzetta | reverse complement strand
CCAAAATCCCTCTCCTCCTCCCCCATGTTTTCCAGTGCAGGTGACTGGTAAATTGTATTTCATAGCACAGTGAGCACATCTGGGAGGGAAAGAATAATGCGATGTGTCATGCTTCTTTAGCCTGCCGGGCAAGCTTTCGGGGAGCAAAGGTTGAAAATCATGCAGCCCTGCAGGTCAGCTCCCTGCCTCGGGCGCTGGGG
>NW_009260963.1:0-200 GCF_000687185.1 Egretta garzetta | reverse complement strand
TTGCTTAAAAAGACTTGCAGATAGCTAATGAAATTTCTTCCAGAGAAAAACATCTCAGACACAAATAGATGACAGGTTGGCTGTGAAGAGAAAATAGGCTGATCTCAAGTAGGAAGGAACAGCTGCTGAGTTCCTTCTATGGAAGGACCCCCACTGGGTCCCCCCCACTGGGCTATGACAGTGGTCATGTAAACACTGGT
>NW_009260962.1:0-200 GCF_000687185.1 Egretta garzetta | reverse complement strand
ACGTCCCGGGGAGCCCTGGCTTGGGGCCTCCCGTCCGTCCATCCGTCCGTCTGTCCATCCGTCGGAGCCGGTCCCCAGCCCCATCTCCTCTCTCGCGGCAGAGCCGTACAAGAACCGGGTCCGGTTCTCGCCCACCATGATCCACTTCAGCACGGTGACGCGGGAGGACACGGGGAAGTACATCTGCGAGGTGGTGGGGG
>NW_009260961.1:0-200 GCF_000687185.1 Egretta garzetta | reverse complement strand
TGTTGAGGACATGAAGGGTGAGGAATGGGAGTGGCATTCAGGCTTGCAGGGACATTCCTACATATCTGTAGAAGCCATCCAGCTCAAAGCAAATCACACCAGGTCCCTCATGGTTTGATCCAGATGGGTCTGAGAAACTTGCAGGGGTAGAGGCAGTGCACACTCTTCAGGAAACAGCTTCCCATGTCTGACTGTCCTCC
>NW_009260960.1:0-200 GCF_000687185.1 Egretta garzetta | reverse complement strand
GAGCCCGCCGTTGCTCCTGCCTGTGTGGGGACAGCCTCTGACCCAGGGCTGCGGCCACATCACAGCCCCTCATCGCCCCCAGCCCAGCCCGCCTCCCCTTGGCCTCCTCCTGGCTGCCAGGGCTGGGGCAGGGGGAGATGGAGCCCAGCGTGAGGGTGCAGACAAATAAATGTGGTGTCTAAATGATGGGGAGCAATTCC
>NW_009260959.1:0-200 GCF_000687185.1 Egretta garzetta | reverse complement strand
CTGCCGTGCCCCCCCGCCACCGCCTGCCCTCCCTGCACGCTCGCAGGTGGTCATTAGCGGGGCTGACAATCCCCGCAGCACGCGCCGGGTATTTACGTCTCTGGGGAAGCTGAGCTCAAGAGGGAGCGAGAGAGGGAGGAAAAAATGGTGATGGTAAATGTATAATTAAAGTCCTATTAAGAGGCGCCTAGGAGTCTCCC
>NW_009260958.1:0-200 GCF_000687185.1 Egretta garzetta | reverse complement strand
CAGATGTTAGATCGAGGTGTAATCTTTGTTATTAGCCCATCTGCTGCTACATCCCCTTGGACTTGAACCCTCAAACAGATTAGCCATGCCAATTTCCATATCATCTCGTTCATTCTGGTCTTTTTCCCTTCTTAGGTTATGGTCGTTAGGTGTCTGTACCACAGGCCGTGTCCACTTGCTTGGCACCCAGAGAGGTCTGG
>NW_009260957.1:0-200 GCF_000687185.1 Egretta garzetta | reverse complement strand
GCTCCTGCGGCCGGGCTCCCCCGCCAGCCCCCGCTGGTCTCTTCCCGAGGTCGGCGATCTCCCTCCGGCATCTCTGATGGTCTCCCACGAGGTCCCCCGCAGCCCGAGCCTGCAGCCTTTGCTACAGAGCGCAGCCCAGCACATGCGCACGCCTCTCGCGCGCCTCACTTTTGGCGGGCTCCGTTCGCGCGCTTTCTTCT
>NW_009260956.1:0-200 GCF_000687185.1 Egretta garzetta | reverse complement strand
TTGGCCCCCCCCAGGCAGCGGGGCTCCGGCACGCCTAACGGGGACTCGGGGAGGCAAATGCCATCGCTCCCAACGTCCCCCCTCCTTCCTCACTGGCTTCGATTGCGGAGCACAGCATAATATGGTCTGGGGATAATATGGCCTGGGGGGGTCCCACCCGGGGGGGGCCCTCCCGTGCCCCCTCCCAGCTCCTCATGCAC
>NW_009260955.1:0-200 GCF_000687185.1 Egretta garzetta | reverse complement strand
TCCCAAGGGATGGGATCCCATCCATCGGCATCCCCCGCAGCCATTTATCTTCCAGGGCAGGCGCTGCCTTCATCTCTCCTGCCCTGCCTCCTCCTCCTCTTCCTCCTCGCTCTCCCCCCACCCCCACCCCGTTCTCATTTCCCCAAGAAGACTTTAATGAAATCTGTCCTTAATTAAATCCACATTCATTTGCATAATTA
>NW_009260954.1:0-200 GCF_000687185.1 Egretta garzetta | reverse complement strand
CATGGCACAGTGCGGCACAGCATGGCATGGCACGGTGCAGCACGGCATGGCACGGCACAGCATGGCATGGCACGGCACGGCACGGTGGAGCATGGCACAGCACAGCACAGTGCAGCACAGCGGTGGGGGGGTGGCAGCTTTGCCCGCCCTCACCCCCACGTGAACCCAGAAACCTGCAGCTCCCTGGGGGGGAGGGCTCC
>NW_009260953.1:0-200 GCF_000687185.1 Egretta garzetta | reverse complement strand
GTGTATATATATATATATATATATATAAAAAAAGTATAAAACCACTGGTTATAGCAGCTAGGTGTGGGTACCCCATGCTGCAGTGTGTGTGCTCAGCTCTAGGTGGCTCGCACCATCCCCAGCCTTGTGCCTGCCAAATCTCAGGGCAGGGGTATTCCTGGCTGCCCAGTGGCCTGTGGACTCTGCAGGTCAGGGAGAAA
>NW_009260952.1:0-200 GCF_000687185.1 Egretta garzetta | reverse complement strand
CACACGTGGGGCTCTCCCAGGGATCCAGGTGCCCCCTGAGGACCCAGGTATGAGGGTCTCCCCCACCCTGCCAGGCACTGTGGGGAAGGACCCAGGGGTTTGAGGAAGGACCCAGGGGACCCTGGTGTGGTGTGTGGGGGAGACCCCCACCCTCCCAGAGCCCCTGGGGAGGGGACAGGGTTTGGGGGAGGACCCAGATG
>NW_009260951.1:0-200 GCF_000687185.1 Egretta garzetta | reverse complement strand
TTTTCAGGCCCCAAGCCCAAGTTTCCGCTTCCAAAGCCCCATTTTCAAGGACCAAAGCCTCATTTTCAGGAACTGCAGCCTAACTTAGGATGCAGTCCGCAGTTTTGAGGGCCCAAGGCCTCATTCACAGTTTTGCCGCTTTAGGAAAGGGCCCTGACCCCCCCCTACGCTGAGTCAGAGCTGCCGCTCGCCAGGAGGTG
>NW_009260950.1:0-200 GCF_000687185.1 Egretta garzetta | reverse complement strand
CTGCTGCGCGCACACTCATTGCTGAATGCACACATGCACTTCTGCACGCTCACTCATTGTTGCATGCACACTCATTGCTGCACACACACACACGCACTGTTGCACGCACTCTTGCATGCACACTCATTGCTGCACGCACACTCATGCTGCACGCACATGCGCACCCTTGCACGCACACTCATTGCTGCACGCACACTCAT
>NW_009260949.1:0-200 GCF_000687185.1 Egretta garzetta | reverse complement strand
ACCAGGGCCTTGCACGAGGGGCTCACACGAGGACAGTGCGTGCACGAGGGGCTTGCACGAGGATGGGGCTCACACAAGGGCCATGCACAAGGGGCTTGCACGAAGACTGGGCTCGCACCAGGCCCTTGCACGAGGGGTTTGCACGAGGACAGCGCGTGCATGAGGGGCTTGCACAAGGACGGGGCTCGCACGAGGGGCTC
>NW_009260948.1:0-200 GCF_000687185.1 Egretta garzetta | reverse complement strand
GGGGGCACAGTGCCCCATAGCACCCCACAGCGCCCCACGGTGCCCCACAGCCCCCTGCCCCGGGGTCCGGCCTCACCTGTACAGGGGGTCTCTGGTGTCAGGGTTGTCGTGGAAGGTGGAGTCCCCGAAGACCACGGACTTCTGCACCTTGCAGCCCACGGGGAAGGTGTCCCCCACCACAGCCCACTGCGGAGGGGTGC
>NW_009260947.1:0-200 GCF_000687185.1 Egretta garzetta | reverse complement strand
GGGCAGCCCCCATGGGCCCCAGGACCCTATAGACACAGGGGGCCCAGCCCCCATGGGCCCCAGGACCCAACAGATCTGGGGGGGCCATCCCCCATAGGCCCCAGGGCCCTATAGACACAGGGGGCCCAGCCCCATATGGGCCCCAGACCCTATGGATTTGAGGATCCCAGCCCCCTATGGGCCCCAGGACCCTATAGATT
>NW_009260946.1:0-200 GCF_000687185.1 Egretta garzetta | reverse complement strand
TAATAAAGATGCTCCGTGCTCTGGGGGAGAACAATCTCCGCAACCGAAACCTGCACCCCCCTCAGTGAAATCGCTTTTCTTATTGAAATCGCCTCCAATCCAGACAAGCTCCGGTCCTGGTTGCTTCTATTTTTTTTTCTTTTCCTTGCCTTCCAGCCTCAGCACCCCAAAGCGAAAGGAGGATAAAGAGGGGAACTTTG
>NW_009260945.1:4772299-4772580 GCF_000687185.1 Egretta garzetta | reverse complement strand
GCTCTGCCCGCCAGCACCTTTTGTTATTTTTGGGTATCCAGGGGATTAGTGCGGCTCATCGAGGATAATAAGGAGCAGATCGCGGGGCGGCACAAAAGCGAGTGCCCACTGCAGGCTCCCTTCCCCGTCCGCTCCTCCCGCCCCGAACCAGAGAGGAGAGAGCAAGGTCACCCCGAAACACCTGCAGCTGGGGGATGCTCCATCCCCATCCCCGGAGCTGCCCACATCCAGCGGGGAGGGCGAGGGACCGATCCCCGGCAGGGCGGGTGATGCTCCCCACC
>NW_009260945.1:4770009-4770374 GCF_000687185.1 Egretta garzetta | reverse complement strand
AACAAGCGCCGCACGCCTTCCCCGCGCCTCCCCCTCTCCACCCGCTACAGCCCCGACGAGATGAACAACAGCCCCAACTTCGAGGAGAAGAAGCGCTTCCTCACCATCTTCAACCTCACGCACATCAGTGCCGAGAAGAGGAAAGGTAACAGCCATGCCCCGTGCATGTTTGGGGCCAGCCCCGGTGCGGGGTGGGGGGGTCCCCGCTCCCTGCTTTGGGGGGTGCTGCGTGTGGAGGGGTCCCGCCTGGGGCCGTCAGCTTGCTCTGCTGAGCAGAGGCTACACTAAACCTCAGCTTCCCATGCCGCAGACAAGGAGAAGCTGGTGGAGATGCTCCAGGCCATGAAGCAGAAGACCACGCCGGC
>NW_009260945.1:4763805-4767981 GCF_000687185.1 Egretta garzetta | reverse complement strand
GCCCTGCAGCACCCTGTCCTGCAGTACCCTGTCCTGCAACACCCTGTCCTGCAACACCCCGTCCCCTGCAATACCCTGTCCCCTGAAACACCCCATCCTCTGCAACACCCCGTCCCCTGCAACACCCCATCCCCTGCAACACCCAATCCCCTGTAACACCCCATCCCCTGCAACACCCAATCCCCTGTAACACCCCATCCCCTGCAACACCCAATCCCCTGTAACACCCCATCCCCTGCAACACCCAATCCCCTGTAACACCCCATCCCCTGCAACACCCAATCCCCTGTAACACCCCATCCCCTGCAACACCCAATCCCCTGTAACACCCCATCCCCTGCAACACCCAATCCCCTGTAACACCCCATCCCCTGCAACACCCAATCCCCTGTAACACCCCATCCCCTGCAACACCCAATCCCCTGTAACACCCCATCCCCTGCAACACCCAATCCCCTGTAACACCCCATCCCCTGCAACACCCAATCCCCTGTAACACCCCATCCCCTGCAACACCCAATCCCCTGTAACACCCCATCCCCTGCAACACCCAATCCCCTGTAACACCCCATCCCCTGCAACACCCAATCCCCTGTAACACCCCATCCCCTGCAACACCCAATCCCCTGTAACACCCCATCCCCTGCAACACCCAATCCCCTGTAACACCCCATCCCCTGCAACACCCAATCCCCTGTAACACCCCATCCCCTGCAACACCCAATCCCCTGTAACACCCCATCCCCTGCAACACCCAATCCCCTGTAACACCCCATCCCCTGCAACACCCAATCCCCTGTAACACCCCATCCCCTGCAACACCCAATCCCCTGTAACACCCCATCCCCTGCAACACCCAATCCCCTGTAACACCCCATCCCCTGCAACACCCAATCCCCTGTAACACCCCATCCCCTGCAACACCCAATCCCCTGTAACACCCCATCCCCTGCAACACCCAATCCCCTGTAACACCCCATCCCCTGCAACACCCAATCCCCTGTAACACCCCATCCCCTGCAACACCCAATCCCCTGTAACACCCCATCCCCTGCAACACCCAATCCCCTGTAACACCCCATCCCCTGCAACACCCAATCCCCTGTAACACCCCATCCCCTGCAACACCCAATCCCCTGTAACACCCCATCCCCTGCAACACCCAATCCCCTGTAACACCCCATCCCCTGCAACACCCAATCCCCTGTAACACCCCATCCCCTGCAACACCCAATCCCCTGTAACACCCCATCCCCTGCAACACCCAATCCCCTGTAACACCCCATCCCCTGCAACACCCAATCCCCTGTAACACCCCATCCCCTGCAACACCCAATCCCCTGTAACACCCCATCCCCTGCAACACCCAATCCCCTGTAACACCCCATCCCCTGCAACACCCAATCCCCTGTAACACCCCATCCCCTGCAACACCCAATCCCCTGTAACACCCCATCCCCTGCAACACCCAATCCCCTGTAACACCCCATCCCCTGCAACACCCAATCCCCTGTAACACCCCATCCCCTGCAACACCCAATCCCCTGTAACACCCCATCCCCTGCAACACCCAATCCCCTGTAACACCCCATCCCCTGCAACACCCAATCCCCTGTAACACCCCATCCCCTGCAACACCCAATCCCCTGTAACACCCCATCCCCTGCAACACCCAATCCCCTGTAACACCCCATCCCCTGCAACACCCAATCCCCTGTAACACCCCATCCCCTGCAACACCCAATCCCCTGTAACACCCCATCCCCTGCAACACCCAATCCCCTGTAACACCCCATCCCCTGCAACACCCAATCCCCTGTAACACCCCATCCCCTGCAACACCCAATCCCCTGTAACACCCCATCCCCTGCAACACCCAATCCCCTGTAACACCCCATCCCCTGCAACACCCAATCCCCTGTAACACCCCATCCCCTGCAACACCCAATCCCCTGTAACACCCCATCCCCTGCAACACCCAATCCCCTGTAACACCCCATCCCCTGCAACACCCAATCCCCTGTAACACCCCATCCCCTGCAACACCCAATCCCCTGTAACACCCCATCCCCTGCAACACCCAATCCCCTGTAACACCCCATCCCCTGCAACACCCAATCCCCTGTAACACCCCATCCCCTGCAACACCCAATCCCCTGTAACACCCCATCCCCTGCAACACCCAATCCCCTGTAACACCCCATCCCCTGCAACACCCAATCCCCTGTAACACCCCATCCCCTGCAACACCCAATCCCCTGTAACACCCCATCCCCTGCAACACCCAATCCCCTGTAACACCCCATCCCCTGCAACACCCAATCCCCTGTAACACCCCATCCCCTGCAACACCCAATCCCCTGTAACACCCCATCCCCTGCAACACCCAATCCCCTGTAACACCCCATCCCCTGCAACACCCAATCCCCTGTAACACCCCATCCCCTGCAACACCCAATCCCCTGTAACACCCCATCCCCTGCAACACCCAATCCCCTGTAACACCCCATCCCCTGCAACACCCAATCCCCTGTAACACCCCATCCCCTGCAACACCCAATCCCCTGTAACACCCCATCCCCTGCAACACCCAATCCCCTGTAACACCCCATCCCCTGCAACACCCAATCCCCTGTAACACCCCATCCCCTGCAACACCCAATCCCCTGTAACACCCCATCCCCTGCAACACCCAATCCCCTGTAACACCCCATCCCCTGCAACACCCAATCCCCTGTAACACCCCATCCCCTGCAACACCCAATCCCCTGTAACACCCCATCCCCTGCAACACCCAATCCCCTGTAACACCCCATCCCCTGCAACACCCAATCCCCTGTAACACCCCATCCCCTGCAACACCCAATCCCCTGTAACACCCCATCCCCTGCAACACCCAATCCCCTGTAACACCCCATCCCCTGCAACACCCAATCCCCTGTAACACCCCATCCCCTGCAACACCCAATCCCCTGTAACACCCCATCCCCTGCAACACCCAATCCCCTGTAACACCCCATCCCCTGCAACACCCAATCCCCTGTAACACCCCATCCCCTGCAACACCCAATCCCCTGTAACACCCCATCCCCTGCAACACCCAATCCCCTGTAACACCCCATCCCCTGCAACACCCAATCCCCTGTAACACCCCATCCCCTGCAACACCCAATCCCCTGTAACACCCCATCCCCTGCAACACCCAATCCCCTGTAACACCCCATCCCCTGCAACACCCAATCCCCTGTAACACCCCATCCCCTGCAACACCCAATCCCCTGTAACACCCCATCCCCTGCAACACCCAATCCCCTGTAACACCCCATCCCCTGCAACACCCAATCCCCTGTAACACCCCATCCCCTGCAACACCCAATCCCCTGTAACACCCCATCCCCTGCAACACCCAATCCCCTGTAACACCCCATCCCCTGCAACACCCAATCCCCTGTAACACCCCATCCCCTGCAACACCCAATCCCCTGTAACACCCCATCCCCTGCAACACCCAATCCCCTGTAACACCCCATCCCCTGCAACACCCAATCCCCTGTAACACCCCATCCCCTGCAACACCCAATCCCCTGTAACACCCCATCCCCTGCAACACCCAATCCCCTGTAACACCCCATCCCCTGCAACACCCAATCCCCTGTAACACCCCATCCCCTGCAACACCCAATCCCCTGTAACACCCCATCCCCTGCAACACCCAATCCCCTGTAACACCCCATCCCCTGCAACACCCAATCCCCTGTAACACCCCATCCCCTGCAACACCCAATCCCCTGTAACACCCCATCCCCTGCAACACCCAATCCCCTGTAACACCCCATCCCCTGCAACACCCAATCCCCTGTAACACCCCATCCCCTGCAACACTCTGCCCCCCGCAACACCCTGCCCCCTGCAATACCCTGTCCCCTGAAACCCCCCATCCTCTGCAACACCCCATCCCTTGCAAAACCCCATCCCCTGCAACTCCCCGTCCCCTGCAACACCCCGTCCCTTGCAACACCCTGTCCTGGAACACCCTGTCCCCTGCAATACCCCGTCCCCTGCAACACCCTGTCCCCTGCAACACCCCATCCCCTGCAACACCCCATCCCCTGCAACACCCCCCCCTGCAACACCCCATCCCCTGCAACACCCCATCCTGTAACACCACATCCCCTG
>NW_009260945.1:4763036-4763629 GCF_000687185.1 Egretta garzetta | reverse complement strand
AGCACCCCACGAGGGCCCCCGTCCCTGCCTGCTGCCTGCCCTGACTGTGCCTTCTCCCCTTGGCTGCCTGCAGGAATTAAGGACCCAGAAGCAGAAGATGGTCTCGGAGCGCGAGCGCCTGCAAGCCGAGCTGGATCACCTGCGGAAGTGCCTTGCCTTGCCTGCAATGCAGTGGTCTAGGGGTTATTTCAAGGGGTATCCCAGGTGACGCTCCTTGGGCTAGGCCGAACATATAGTCTAGAAATAATAATCTATTTTATTACCTTGAATATTTAATATTTTTCACTGGGAGGTTTGAAGCTAAAAAAATAAAATTTAAAAAAAAAAAAAAAAAAACAAAAAAAAAAAAAAAAAAAAAAAACAAAAAAAAAAAAAAAAAGGGAAAAAAAAAAAAAAGGAAAGGAAAAAAAAAAAATTTTGAAAAAAAAAAATAAAAAAAAGGAGCGGGAGCCGGACCCCTCCGTCACGCGACGAGGGGCCACCTGCTCCCACCCCCGTTGCCCGGCAAAGCCCCCCGGTGGCCACGCGCCTCCGGGGGGAGGGCAGGAGTGGAAAGAAGGCGAGAGAGGGGGCCGGGGGTGCGCCCGCGCGCA
>NW_009260945.1:4761741-4762364 GCF_000687185.1 Egretta garzetta | reverse complement strand
CCCCCCCTTCTCCCTCCCCCCTTTTTTATTTTCTTTCTTCTTTGGCAAAAGGATTAACTTGCTTTTAGTGTTTGTACTGCTGCTGGTCAGGACAGAAAAGATACTGAAATGTTTTAAAAGAATTTAAAACCAAGAAAAATAAATCCCCTTTTCCAGTGGGGCAGGTGCTGTCCCGCCACCAGTCCCTCGGGAACCCGGAGCTGAGCCCTTCCTCCGCCCTCAACCTGCTGGGTTTTGTTTTGTTTGGTTTTTTTTTTTTTTTTTTTTATTATTATTTTACCGTTTTCTTTGGTTTCTGGGTCTTTTTCTGGTCCCTCTGGGCAGTCGTGGGTGTTGCAGTGCCGGGCGGGTTTCTCAGCCTTGCGCGGGCTCCGTCTGCCAAATTAGAAATAGAAAGCGATTGCGTTGGGAGGGCTGGAGGGTTTGGGGCCGGGGGGCACTGGGGTGTCCTTGTCCCCCCCAAAATACCGAGACAATCAGGGCGGTGCCGAGGCAGCTTGGGCAGGGGGAGCCGGGGTTTGCCGGCGGGGTCCGCGGCTCGGCACGGGGTCGGTGGCAGGATGGGGACAAGCCGTGTCGAGCAATTCCTGCCCGTACCTCGTGCCCGCCGGCGGGCAGGGGCT
>NW_009260945.1:4760820-4761466 GCF_000687185.1 Egretta garzetta | reverse complement strand
AGAAGCCGGGGATGGAAAATCAGCAATTTATCCCCCGCCGCCGCCGTGCCAGGGTGAGGCCGTGGGCAGGAGCCTGGCTGGGATGCAGCCTCACTTCGTAGCAGCTCCTGTACTGAGACTTTTCCCCCCTCACCAGCCCGTAATCACGTATTTTGGACTGATTTCTCAGAATTATTTCCCCCGGGGCCATGGCGAGCGGTCGTGTCTGTTTGTACGTACCCCGTGCAGAATCGCTCGAGCAGCTGCGCCAGAGCCCGGGAGGGCTGCGAGGAGGGAAAGGCAAAGGCAGAGCCCGCTGGGGGCAGTTTAGATGCTGTGAAAGAAAACAAAACAAAACAACCCCCAAAAAAGGAGAAAAAGAAACCCCCAACAACCCCCTAAACATGTTCTAAGTGTACTTGTTTGAATTAATTGTAATGTAATATATTATTTGTTGAATGTAGTAATTAGGTATTTATGAATATATTGCTGTAATTTCTGAAAACATCCAAAAAAAAAAAATAATAATAATAATAAACTCTTCCACAATGACAGCAAAGGATTCTTTCTCCCCCACCGGCCATGGGAAAGCAGCCCTGCCCCGAGCATCCCCCAGCCTCCCCAGGGGCAGCTCCGGCTGCCGGCACCTTGCACAGCCCCGTGCCGT
>NW_009260945.1:4758537-4760683 GCF_000687185.1 Egretta garzetta | reverse complement strand
CCGTAATAATTACGTCTGCCATCAACGCAGCCCGACGCCGGCGAGGATCCTGCCCTCGCCTGCCGGTCTGCCGCGGGGGAACGGGGCCGGAGCCAACGGAGGAGAGCTGTGGGTTTTTCCAAGCATTGTTTGACCCATCTATGCTTGATGCACAGCGTGCGACAAAACACAGGGACTGATTTGATGCCGTTCACTCAGTTGCAATTTTTTTTTTTTTTTTATTTATACACACAGTTTCAGATTTTAAAAAAAAAAAAAAAGAGAGGCAGACATACGCTATTACAAGACAGCCTGGCTTTGGAGAGGGAAAGCCATTTTCTTTTGTCCTTCTCCAAAGAGCAGATGGATCTGCTTCCCAGCTGATCTCCCCAGCAGAGTAGCAGACACCTCTCATTGCCGGCACATCTTCCCCCTTTTTTCAAGGCTCTGAGAAAATTCACGGCGAAGCACCGCCTAGAAATTTATTGCTTTCAAGCCAGCGTGTGGCCTGTGCTGCCCTCAGAAGTTCCCTCTATGAAGTACACCCACACTCTCCAGGGCGGAGAGATCTGCCTGACATCATTAGGCAGCAGCCGAGCGCTGCCCAGCCACCACCTGCAGCAAGCAGACCTCCGATCCCAAGAGAGAGGCTCACCTCTGCGAAGAGGGAGCGCGTAGAGCTGCCGTGCAGGGATGCTCCCGTGCCATCGGCAGCTCTGGAGCGATTCCCGGCCGGCCTCACGCGAGGCTGCCCGCTCTCTCCCCAGCCTGCGGGCAGCTACTGCCCAAGGGGGGCTGCCTGCAGCTGAGGGGAGATGAGGCTTGGGTGGCTTCAGGAGATGAGAGCAGGGAGGTGGATGCTGGCCAGATGAAGGTCCAGGGGTGAGGAGCGGCACCCTGCTCCCTTCCACTGCCCTCTCCTGGGGGGTTTGAGGGCTAGCGTGGCTAGTACCTCAGAAATCCTGGGAGTGGGCACTCTCGCCAGGCTGAAGGTTAGTCCGGAGTTTGTACATGTGATCTAAGGCTTGAGTAAGGAAAGTCCCGGTCGTGTTGATCTCCATCAAGGTTAAGTTATCCAGCTAAAAGAGAAAATAGCAGAATGTGGGGAAACAGCTCTGCTGCAGCAGAGGACAAGGAACTCGGAAAGCAGCTCTGCAGCCCACGCTTTCCCTTCGGTGACACCCCAAGGGACCGGGCCCAGCTGCCACCCCCGGTCAAGAGAAGCACACGAGCGACAGGAGCACTATTTCCATAAGGCACGGGGAGCCGCAACCAGCCCATAAAGCGAGATTTCAGCATATGGCTTTAGCTCCCAACTGACGTTACCCACAGCCCAGGAAAAACATGCCCCAACCAGCATTTTCACGAGCAGCTCTCATCAGTCACAAGCCCACACAATCGCACGGCATCTGGAATCCTCCCAGCAGAGAGCTGGCAAACCTCTCCCCGCGCGTCCCCGCCGCACCTTGGCGTGAACCTCCTGCTGCCTGACAAAGCTGTCCGCAGAGAGCCGCAGCTTGGCTATCCGGGTGTCCCAGGTATCCTTCACCAGCGTTCGAATCTCATCGGCTTTGGGGATGTTGTCTGAGGCACTAGAGGAGGAGAGAGCGGATCAGAACAGGCTGCGAGGGACTCGTACGTTATGTCACCGGCGTAAGTAATGCTGGCAGTTCTTCAGCCCTCTGAGGCATAAGCAGAGCAGTTTGCTATAGAGGAAAAAAAAACCTGCAACTCGACATTAAAATCCAGCCTGGTACTTCTGCTGCTGGGATTTTTGGGATAGTTTATTTACCCAGGAATGCTCAGCTCTGATGCAGCATCTGGTTCTCACTAGAATCCTTCTGCTCTTTAATTGCCCAGCTGGTACGAGGTACACGGAGGGCCAATAACCCGGCCAAAGTCACAGGCAGCCAGAGAATTGAAAGGACTCGGCTGCGATTACAGCCCCAGCTCTCTGCTCTCGTGGCTCTATCGGAGAGTATTAAGTTGAAAGGACTGTACGAGTTGTGCCACATCCTCCCATTACGGCAATTCAGTGCTGCCATAAGGACCTCGAGAGATCAGATCAATTCACACGGACAGAGCTGTCAGGGTTATTCTAGCGTGAGGGAAGGAGCCGCACGCCAAGAGCGTCATCTCCAGAGGAAAAGCCAGCGCTTAAAAGCCC
>NW_009260945.1:4751546-4756750 GCF_000687185.1 Egretta garzetta | reverse complement strand
GGGCACTCTCGCCAGGCTGAAGGTTAGTCCGGAGTTTGTACATGTGATCTAAGGCTTGAGTAAGGAAAGTCCCGGTCGTGTTGATCTCCATCAAGGTTAAGTTATCCAGCTAAAAGAGAAAATAGCAGAATGTGGGGAAACAGCTCTGCTGCAGCAGAGGACAAGGAACTCGGAAAGCAGCTCTGCAGCCCACGCTTTCCCTTCGGTGACACCCCAAGGGACCGGGCCCAGCTGCCACCCCCGGTCAAGAGAAGCACACGAGCGACAGGAGCACTATTTCCATAAGGCACGGGGAGCCGCAACCAGCCCATAAAGCGAGATTTCAGCATATGGCTTTAGCTCCCAACTGACGTTACCCACAGCCCAGGAAAAACATGCCCCAACCAGCATTTTCACGAGCAGCTCTCATCAGTCACAAGCCCACACAATCGCACGGCATCTGGAATCCTCCCAGCAGAGAGCTGGCAAACCTCTCCCCGCGCGTCCCCGCCGCACCTTGGCGTGAACCTCCTGCTGCCTGACAAAGCTGTCCGCAGAGAGCCGCAGCTTGGCTATCCGGGTGTCCCAGGTATCCTTCACCAGCGTTCGAATCTCATCGGCTTTGGGGATGTTGTCTGAGGCACTAGAGGAGGAGAGAGCGGATCAGAACAGGCTGCGAGGGACTCGTACGTTATGTCACCGGCGTAAGTAATGCTGGCAGTTCTTCAGCCCTCTGAGGCATAAGCAGAGCAGTTTGCTATAGAGGAAAAAAAAAACCTGCAACTCGACATTAAAATCCAGCCTGGTACTTCTGCTGCTGGGATTTTTGGGATAGTTTATTTACCCAGGAATGCTCAGCTCTGATGCAGCATCTGGTTCTCACTAGAATCCTTCTGCTCTTTAATTGCCCAGCTGGTACGAGGTACACGGAGGGCCAATAACCCGGCCAAAGTCACAGGCAGCCAGAGAATTGAAAGGACTCGGCTGCGATTACAGCCCCAGCTCTCTGCTCTCGTGGCTCTATCGGAGAGTATTAAGTTGAAAGGACTGTACGAGTTGTGCCACATCCTCCCATTACGGCAATTCAGTGCTGCCATAAGGACCTCGAGAGATCAGATCAATTCACACGGACAGAGCTGTCAGGGTTATTCTAGCGTGAGGGAAGGAGCCGCACGCCAAGAGCGTCATCTCCAGAGGAAAAGCCAGCGCTTAAATGACCACCCCGCCGTAATCGAGGGCTTAAAGTCAGAAGAGTCTGCGCTGAGAAAAATACCAGCCAGCACATTTTACAAGTGAAATGCCTCAGCAGGCAGGAGTTCAGACTCGGAATATCCCTGGTCTCCCGCTTCTCAGGCCGAGGAAAGAGAAGCTTTCCTCCTGAAGGAGAGCCAAGGAAGAAGCCTGGAGGGTTTAGGCTGCTGAACAGATTGCAGCCATGGAACGTGTTGCTGATCCTCAAGGCCTCTACGCTTAGCTGCCGCTCAATAAAGCGGCACAGCCCCAATTATCAGGCTGCAGAACAAGCAATCCCCAAGTTACTGAAATGCAAAGTTACCATGAGAAAACTGCTGCAACGAGATCTTGGCACGCTGTGAAATAAACCTCCATTAACTCTCACTTTCCCACCGCCCTCTGGGGTTGCTGCCAATGAAAGCTTGAAAAATTGTCTATGCAAGCATGTACTCGGGCGGAAACTGTTACAATACGTTTCCTACTTACTAGTTTAACAGCAGCTTTGTGAGTTCCATATAATAGGGACTGGGCATCGGAGTGAAGGTGTCCTCTTTACGTTCCTGTTCCCGGATTTCCTCCAGTTTTTCTAAAATACAACCAGGAATGGTCAGGCGTTGCCAGACCTTCAACGTTCCAGGCACATTTTTACCCCCTCGGAAAACCCCACAGGCTGTTTCTGTAGGACCAACTCTATGTCCACGCTTGAATCAACATGCGGAGAGAAAAAGGTTTCTGCAACAAAGCACACCAGGGCGCTGACAGGGACATCGAAGCCGCACAAGCACACCAAGCAGGGAGGCTGGATGTACACCGCCTCGATCCCCAACCCCTTCGCCTGTGGGGAGATGGTCCCTTCACCCAGGAAGCACTCACGCTAATTAGCGTTTGTGCCCTAGAATGAATAAAGCAGGAGTGCTCGGTGCAGGTTTCCCTCTTACTGCAGCTCTGTGAGTGCTTATTTCTTATCTTTCTTGGTTTCCCTTCAGACAAGGGAGGGTGCCAGGATTCTCACTTTTTAAAGAGTGCGACAACCTCCATTTCCGATGCCCTCAAGGAAAATGATTTCATGGAGTGAACAAACCGGTGATTAACACACATATACACCCTCCAAGGTCTCCCTCCTCACAAAGTGTCACCCGAGGTCCCCAAAGCTCTTTCTGAACAAGCCTTGCGAGAGAGGCAAGTGCTGCTCAGAAAGACCAGCAGCCGCTGCTGAAGACGAGTGTCAGGGCTGGGGATTCAATCTAACCCTTGTCCTTCCTCCTCACCAGAGGAAGAGAAGTTAAATACCTGACTTAACTGGGGAGATTACATCTCCTGTAAATATAAAGAATTCCACTGGTGGAACACAGATCCTTCTTTCAGAGTTACTTTGTGTTTGTTGAATTAAGCTTCCCACTAATGGTGAAAAACAGAGTTGTTTTTTGTTTTTTTTTTTTATTTAGTGTTTCTCCTGCACCCACCAAAGCCCAGGGCCGAAGCCACCATCCTTACCAACGTCCATCCATTCTGGAGGAATCAGCCGACACTTCTGCCTCTGCTTCAGATTAATGGCCAACCAGACAGGCACTTCCACTGGCAAGCCAGGATTGAAAGGACCCAGATCTCCCTGGAAGAGGAATCGCAGATGAGAGTCAGGCAGCAGCAAGGGCCAGGACACCGCAGCACTCGTCTGCCTCGGCCGTCTCTAGAGAGCATGAGTTTCCAGGGGATTTTGAAAAGCCTGAGTCAAATAGCATCTGAATTTCCTCCTCTCGCTTCCATAATTCCTGCTCTCAGACTTTTCCTCCCCCTTGAGAAGCAATAACTAACGTTTCCAGTGCATTTTCTATTTCAAAGCGTTTCGCAGAAGTTATAGCCAGAAATTACATCTACCCTGGAAACGCAGCCCCCTGGGCTCAGGCTGAGGCGCTCGCGCAGCAGTTGGCACCATCACCATGGCAGATTCCGGCACCCACTGCCAGAACTGGGGGCTCAGCACCCAGGGCAGCCAGCCACATCCCTCCCCAGCCCTCAGCCGTGGCTCAGCTGTGAGGGGAGAAGGCACCAGCGAGGTGGGGGACAGCACTTCCCCCTCCCAAACCTCCTGGGGGGCTGCCATGCCCCTGTCCCCCAATCCCTTAATTCCCCCATCCCACCAGACCCCCAGTTCCTCCAGCTCCTTCCCCATCCCCCCCCATCTCCTCTCCCTGTTCCCAAAGGCCCTGTGACCCTCCTGTTCTTTTTTTTTTTAAGTTCTGGCGTTGCTGAAGCCAAGTAGTTGACTTCAACCTCTTTTTTGCAAGAACTGTTCATTGTAAATGCGCATCTGAGATAGAAGTGGCTGGGCTTAGCGGACAAAATTGTGCTGTATTCTTCAGTTTTCTCCCATCCCAAGTCTCCTGTAGGATGCAAAGGGGCATGAGAACACTGCTCATTAACCAGCCCCATTAATGAGGCTGCCGGTCACCTCTGGAAAAATAAAGATCATCCCTCTTGCTCATGCAAAACTGTTCTTGATGAAAGTGTATGCAAAGTAGCAAAAGAGATACATGAAGATACAAATTTATAGCTGGAATTAGACTATGTTTTAGTCT
Organism: Egretta garzetta; assembly: GCF_000687185.1. Classification (NCBI taxonomy): domain Eukaryota; kingdom Metazoa; phylum Chordata; class Aves; order Pelecaniformes; family Ardeidae; genus Egretta; species Egretta garzetta. The sequence continues at coordinate 4,752,962 of NW_009260945.1, read as the reverse complement.
TTCAAATCTGTGTGCCTGTTCTTACAGTACCCCATCTGCATTGAATAGGGATAGGACTTGGGGTTTTAATTGCTTGAGCTGGCACTGAGTGAGTTCTACAGATGGGGTGGGTAGGTGTTCTTCACCACTGATGGACTGAGAAAAATCAGTGCCTCATCTGAAGAGCAAGCAGGAAATGATCCCAAACAAAATTTTCCTTTTGAACTTACAAGATTATTTACTTAGTTAAATCTGGGCTTAAATATGGTTGTTGTCTGGAAATGTACTGGAAACTCAAACATTGCAAAATTGTGTCATTTCCTTCTAATTCTGGTTTTCTCTAAATTAGAAAAGATTGTTAAAATTTCTTTGTTCCATCACATCAGCATCTGAGCATTTGGTCTCATACTGATCTTGGCTGTCGTAGAATCAGTGGCAGAACCTAACATGAGCTTTGGGGAAATGCCCTTATTTTACATCAGATTAGCATATCTGATAGTCATGAAGAAGGCTAATTGCTTAAATTATAATGTGTTTCTGTTTGGCTGATTTGTTTTTCTGGTGAGAGGGAGATGGGGAAGGTCCTTCAAACTTCCCAGTTTGCAAATACTGCTTGCTTTTACAGCCAGATGTTTCTCATCCCAGCCGGTACATTTTCCAAGAGGAAAGGTTCCATGCTTTTGAGAACCACTGCACCTGGCTGCTTAAGATGTGATATTGCATTGAAATCATCTAATCTTGAAAGGAAAGAAGACATCTACACTGTAGTAGACTGTTAAAGAAACTTAAGTGTCTCTTCCTCTGTGTGAAAGCAACCCCCTGACCCTCATACACTTCTAGGAAGACTTAAAAGAAGCATCTTGGGTTTCTGCCTCTCTTCCGAAAGGGTTTCAAAAACTGGGCGTTGTTTAATTTTTGTTGTGGTATGGCAGTTTCTGATGCGAAACTCATTTTCTGAAGGGTTTATTGAAGGGAAGAGGTGCTATTCTATTAACCACTTAGGTTTTTTGAATATAATGCAATTGAAATTATTTGTGGCTCTGTAGATCTAGCCTTAATGGAGGGAAGGAAATCCGTTTTCTGAAATCCACATCCTAAAGCCAGTTTGAGCAGTGCTTAAGAGAACTTCAGCCTAACTTGACATCTTGTCCTGTATTAAATATATCTGTGTTAGCTCTTGCTGCAGTTATTAACCCATTAATTTTAAAAGCTAGGTTCTGTTTCCCCATCCCCCCCCCCCCCCCCCCACCCCCCCCCCACCCACTCATCCAGGCCTCAGAGCAGCCACCACCCCTCACCTTGCTGTCTGTCCATGCACCACATCATCCCTCCCTCCTTCCCTCCCTCCCCCTGCTCACATCCAGCCAGGCCAAGCAGCCAAAGCCGCCGGTACCCATCGCCCTGGGCGATTTGGCGGGGCCATGGGGCACCATGGCA
>NW_009260945.1:4749494-4750924 GCF_000687185.1 Egretta garzetta | reverse complement strand
TTCATTTTTCTGGTGCCGTTTGCCACCAGCTTCTTCAATCCGAGCAGAGAGGTGAGGGCTGGTGGGGTGTACCCCGCTTTCGGCCCCCCCATCAGGCGCAGGGTCAGCTTTGGGGTGTTTTTGGGGGGACAGCCCACCCACCGCTCCGCCGACACAGCCCGGGGCAGGCGGTGGGTGCCAAACCCGGGGGGTGAGGAGCCCCGTGGGCTTTATTCACCGGGAAGGAGCTGCGCCGTGCCGCCCCAGTGTTTTTAGGAAAAAAGAGCAAAACCAGTCACCGGTGTCCAAACCCACCCGTGTGGTGGGTGCCGTGTGTGTCTCCGGGGTGCTGAATCCAGCCGATTCGCATCCCGGTGGCTGCAGCTCCATCCTGGCAGAGCGGGGATGGATCCTGTCGGTCCCGTGTCCCCCCACCCCGGTCCCCACGCTCAGCACTGGCAGCAGGGTGGTGTCCCCCCTGCCCGCCGAGCTTCGCGGGACAGGGAGGTCCCCGTGGGCGTGGGCGGCGTGACGATGATGGAGGGCACGTGGAGGTGCTTCTCGCCCGGGGACGCCGCCGGGGTTCTGTCGCTGCTGTTCCCACTGCTCACGCACGTCTTCAAACCTGCAGAAATGGGGAGGACACACACACATGCCAAAGAAGATCAGGCATGGGGCTGCAGCGTCCCCCCGGCCTCCCTGCCCCCCTCCGTCCAGCTCTTACATAAGGGAGCTGGAAAAGGGGGGTTTGGGGTGGGGGGGTGGTGTTGTCTTTTATTTTATGGCAGACTCGAAGCTCGTCAGAGGGGTTTGGAGGCGCTGGGGGATATTTTGGGGCTCTGCCCTCAATTTGGGGCAGGATGGGGACTCCCTGGCTGCAGTTTCCCCTTTTCAGTCACTCCAATGTTGGGCAGGGGGGGTGTCTGTGGGACCCCCAAATCCCCCCAGAGCCCACATTGCCAGCCCCACCGCAGCATCCCCAACATGGGGAGGGGGGAGACAGGCGCAGAGCTCATTTTTGGGGTGATGCCTTCAAAGCTGTGCCCGTCACAGCCAGCACCTCACGTAAGGTTTGTGCTTGGGAAAAGCCAGGGGAAGAAGCAGCTCTGCATCTTAGGAGAGGGATGCTCGTTAGCTCCCTTCCCTAACGAGCCTAAGGATGATTAATACGAGCTGCTCAGGGGTCAGCGCTGGGATGCGGAGCTAATGGGAGATGTGAAATCCAGCTTTTTGCCCTGCTCACCCAGTGCAACGAGGCCGGGAGCATTAAAAGCTCCCGCTTTCCTCTCTTGGCAGACATCACCGTCGCCATCCCCAGCCTAACTCCATTAAGAAAATTAAGGGTTGGGAGAAAGGAGCGGGATAGAAAGCTCCTGGGTTGGAATATCCCTAGAGGGGAGTGGTGCAACGAAGGATAAAGGATGCTTGGGGTCAGCCCGGAGGCCGGGAGC
>NW_009260945.1:4747813-4749173 GCF_000687185.1 Egretta garzetta | reverse complement strand
GGTACCCCGGCTCCCGGCCTCCGGGCTGACCCCAAGCATCCCATCCATGCTGGCTCTTTCCCACCTGTAAGGAAAGCCCATCCCGATTTCTCGAGGGATTGCCATCAGCCCAAGGATGCTCAGAGCAAAGGACGCAGGAGCAAACACCGCCCTGGACCCTTCTATATTTCTAGGGCTGCGGTAAGGGATGAGGAAAGCGGTTTCGGGATGATGCATGAGCAACGGGTCACCCATGGGACTTGCTTAAACCCCACCAAGACACCAAACCACACCAGTCCTGCCCACGACAGAAACACCTAAAGCTCCTCCGTGTATAACCACCCCCCTAAATACCTTCACGGAGCAGGAGCAACCCCAATGCCACCCACCCAAACGTACCTTTCAGGCAGGATAACTTGAGCCCCATGTTTTCATCCTCTTAGCAGGACCCAGATCTCCAGCCCCGCCGCCGGTCCTGGCTGCTGGCGCTGGAAAAGAGAAGCGAGGGTTGCGGGAAGCGACGCTGGGAGGAAGGAGAGCGAAGGCGATCGCTCACTGAAAGCACGCACCTATGCGTGCGGGTATATATATCTATAGGCGCCCGGGCATAACAGGAAGCACGGCTGCTCGCTAGCAAAAACCGCCAGTGATGTCACGGCGTTTTAGTGACTCAATCTCTGCCGCCGAGTTTCAGAAGGAACTTTTCCGGAGGGCAGAGAAGGAGCCTATGGCTGGGGGGGGGGGCCCCTCCCGGCTTCTCCCTTCCTGGGGGAGCTGGTGCTGCAGATGTTTCTGGGTGAAGCTGCTGCAAACGGGAGGAATCGGGTGGTTATTTATTCTTCTCCCTGGTAACGGGCGATAGGACGAGGGGGAACGGTTTGAAGTTGTGCCAGGGCAGGTTTAGGTTGGACATTAGGTAAAATTTCTTCACCGAAAGGGTTGTCAGACTCTGGAAGGGGCTGCCCAGGGAGGTGGTCGAGTCCCCATCCCTGGAGGGATTTAAAAGAAGGATGGATGAGGTGCTTAGGGACAGGGTTTAGTGGTGGGATGGCAGGGTTAGGTTAAAGGTTGGACTCGATGATCTCAAAGGTCTTTTCCAACCAAAGCGATTCTATGATTTATGAAGGCAGCCAGTGTTTTTGGAGAAAACCCCCAGCTCACACGCAGGGAATAGATTCCTGTATTTCTCAATGCTTGGCTCCAGCGTCGCACCCGGGGCTGCCTCCCTCAGGGCCAAATCGGAGCAACTGGTGCCATCAGGGATGTGCTGCTGAGGAGCACGTGGTCCTGCTCCGTTTGGGCATCCCTGATGCTCCCAGAGCTTTTGGGTGGATGATTCCCATTGCGGGACATTGCTTTTTTTTTTTTTTTAAGGTGCTGA
>NW_009260945.1:4741294-4747051 GCF_000687185.1 Egretta garzetta | reverse complement strand
GGGGAGTGGGGGCGTGAAGCTGGGAGGGGGGGGGGTCCCCCCTCAGGACCAAGCTGTGCCCTGGGAGGGCAGGAGGAGGTTGCAGGGAGATGGCTTGGATTTTTGTAAGGTTGGTTCCTAACCTGGTTAATCAGGTTAGCAGAGTCCCGGCTCCTCCCATCCATCCCCCCCTCCAGCTCAATCCAAGCCCAGCAAAGCCCTTGGGTGATGAGGAAATGCCGCTTTACCCTCACCCCGCTGCACAATCCAGCCCGGTACTGAGAGACAGGGAGGAGCAGGAGTGCCCCTCGCCTGCAGCCGAAGCCACTGGACCACCGAACATCCCTGCAAGCAGTGAGATGGGCTACCAAGCGCCTAGAAAGGCAAGCACTGGTTTGGTATGCGGGTACCACACCCAGCTTTGGCAGGAGCCATCGGCATCCCTGAGGTCCTAACATCCAGAGAGCGGCGATGCTCCCGGCTTCTGGAAGCATCTTTACCTTTTCCAGCTTCCAAGAAAGGGTCTTTTTCCCCTCCCGTCTGACCTGCCAGCCCAAAAACCAGCCCGGCAGCAGGAACAGCACCGGGCAGAGGGTTTCTCACCACCCCCAGGGTGAGAGCTCGGGGTCGGGTACCACCCTGCTGCAAGGATGCCCAGGCAAAGGCTCTGCCTCCGGAGCAGCCGCCTTAGCCTGCGTTAAAAGCAGCCAGAGGCTTTTTTCATGTTCACCTCCTCCACAATTAGGAGGCGAGGCCCCCGAGACGGCTCCTTTTCAGACAAGAGCTGAAAAGCAGTGGTGAACATCCAGGGCGCCAGCGTGCGGGGAACGCCAGCCGCACATGAAACGCCCCGCGGCTGCAGGCAGGAACGGAGGGAAAGCTTTGAACTTCGCCTGGAGATCAGAGCAAGCTGATCCCAGGAGCCTGGGAGGTCTCCAGCGAGATCAGAGCCCCACACATGAGACCAAGCCCTGCTGGGATGGGCATAAGGGGAAGCGGGGAGGGGAAATGGGTGGTTTTGCTCCAGTTTCTGCTGGCCTGGTCCTGCTGTGCTTGGTGAAAAAAAATCACAAACATGGAAAGGGCTGATCTCCTCCCCCCTCCAGCTCCTCCAGTTTCTCAAATAAGTGAATTACTGCAAAGTTTGAAACTCAAGAGCCAGGCAGGCAGCATGGGGGGGAAAGGCTGCAGGTACTGGTCCTGGATGCAGGGACCAGGGCAGAGACGTTTCCAACCCATGGCTCCAGTTTTGCCCCAGAAAAACCAGATAAATGAACTGGTTCATGGGGGTGTTTTTTGCCTGTTCAGCTGCAGACTCCCAAGCGCTGGAGGACAAGCTCCAAGCCAGAGCCTGGCAAGCCCAGTCTTCCCAGATCCCATCCCAACCTCGGTGCGCACAGCATCCCCCAGTGCGCGCAGCATCCCCTGGGGCCAGGCCCCCCTCACCAGGAGCCCTGACACGGCAGCACAAATCCAGTCTAAGCTGCCAGAAATCCCCCCTCCACACGGGATGCCTCTCTCCAAAACAACCTGTTTGCTGCCTTTGGGTGAGAACAAAGGGCCCCAAACCCAAGAGGGCTGGAATTAGCCTGGCCTGGAGCAGCAGTTGTTGCTAAAACCGTGAACGACCGAGATCGATGGCTTGCTGCGGCAGGGAGGTAAACATAAACATCAGCCTGCTAAAATAACTGTGGTTAGCTCTGCGGGCTGCAGCACGGCTCCAGCTGGTGCGACACAAACACGGCATCACACACCCCTTCCTCTCCTCCCCACTGGCTGGGAAGCAAAGCCACCCTTGGGCAAGTTCACAGGGTGGGGGTTGGCCACCTTGAGGTGGCCGGGTACAGCCCAGAGACCCTCTGGTGCGGAGCCCTCTTCACTTTGGATGAGCAGCATTAGGCAGATGTGAGCCCTGAGCATGGGAGCAGCCCCGCGGGCTGGACATCCCCTCTTGGCAGGCACCACGAGAGCCTCATGCAGCCTGAGCTCTGCTCCAGGTCCCTCCCGGGAGCTCCCGCTGCCCGTGGTGGGGCCGTGACATGCTGAGCATCACACCGGGGCAACTGGCCAAACCCCACTAAGAGCCAGGGGGCTTGGGGAAGAAGAGGGTGGGCTCGTAAAGCTTCCTTGGTGGGTCGGTGTGGAGCTGGCTGACCCCTCTGGGTGAAGACTTGGCTCTCCAGCCCAGGCAACCACCCCAGGCGGTCCTCTGCTGTAGCCAGTGACTGGTTTCCAGTTCTGGCCATGGCCCTTTGGCAGCTGGGATGCTCCTCTCCCCAGGCTCAGTGCTCCCCAATCCACCAGCCCCATCCTGCCCTGGTGAGGAGGAGGGGGCTGAAGCACCGACGAGGGGGTGAGGACGCAGGGCAACCTCGTAACTTTGCTGGAAGGGGAAGGGCTGGGTGAGCTGACAGCTTTGTGGACGCCAGAGGAACCACAGGGAGAGGGATGTGTTTTGCAAACACTGGCCACAAGATAAGCTTCATCTGGAGAGCCCACAGAGCAGAGCCCGGCAAGGCCGCCCCGGAGCTGCTCTGCTGGCTCCTGTGGAAGGAGCTGCTCCTGCAAACACCAGCTGGGCTTGTTTTAGAAAAGGAGGGATGAGAAGCAGCTTTCTGGGTCACAAAGTCCCAGGGTCTGCTAACGCAGGCGACACGTCACCCTGGCTCCGTGCTAACACCTCCTCCCCGCTTCTGCCCCACGTCTCTTCTGGCCCAAGCAGGGGAAAGGACTGGTCCCAGCCCAGCTCAGAAATTGCCCTAAGAAGGGGGCTGCAGGGCCATCGCACGGGACTTGCTGAAGCTGGAGGTAGCAACAAGGTGGTAGGTGCTGATGGGGGGGGAAAGAACCCCCCTCCCAGAGCCCCAGGCTGGGGGAGGCTCGCAGCCATCCAGGGCAGGCGAGTGGTACCCGGAGGGGATGCCAGGCGTTGGAAGGGAGGAGGATGTCACGAGGAAGCAGCTGAAGATGCAGGCTCCGGGGAAACTGGAGCAGCTCCAGCATTCCCCAAGCACAGGCTTCTTGGCAGGACCGGCAAACCGAACAACCGGCAGGAACCGTGCAGGCAGAAAACACCCTCGACAAAAATCCACCGGGCCGTGGCAGCAGCCCTCGCGAGCAAGCCAGGAGCTGCTGTGGCAGGGGAAAGGAAGCAAAGCGGGAAGCGAGCACGTACCTGAAGCCCAAAAGCAGAGCGTGCCGGGCTCTCCTGCTAAACCCACGTCCAGAGCAAACCACCTCCCTGCCGGGCATGGAGTCAGCGGGTGGCTGGGAGGCCGTGGCTGGGAATTGGCTTAGGGACCTGGCCACGGCTGCTGCGCTTCTCGGCTCGCTGAGCTCCAGGTTAATCTCGGCCCAGCTTTCCCTTTTATCCCCTGGTTCAACCTCAATACATTTTTTCAATTAGGTCCATCTTTTAAGCTCTGGAACGCATTTCTAGGAAGGGCTGCGTTGTTTCTCGTGGCCCTCATGGGCTGATGCTGCGCAGACCGGGACATCCCTGGCACCGATCCTGCCCGCATCCAGCTAAAGTGCTGCCACGCTGCAGCCGGTGCGGCGCTGCCTGGAAGCACTCAGGGAGTTACCCGTTACCCCCAGCCCACCTACCGGGTATTTTTAAGAGCAGCGTTCCCTGCCTGCCTCATCACAGCTCCGGCTGATTGCAAAGTGCCAAGCTCCCCGCGCAGCCACGCAGGAGCCCGGAGCGCTTTCACCTTCCACGCGGTCCCCTTATAGGAAAGCCCAGCCAGCAACCTGCCTCCGTCCTCTCCGAACCTGTGTCTGCCGCCTTTCGCAGGGCGACGGCTGAAAAAACCAAAGGAAAATATGCAGCTAGGGTGTACTTTTGGATGAGAAGGCTGGGTGAAAATGTGGTCTGAAAGCGACAGTAAAAAAAACAAAACAAAACCAACACAAAACAAAAAACCATAAATCGATAAAGTCCTCAAGCAGATACTTCGGCACAGTGAAAGCGCTGCCTGCTGCAGGAGGGCTGGTTGCAGCGTGATGGGTAAAGCAACCGAGGAGTTTGCAGCGCAGGAGTAGGATGCGTTGAGATGTTTTAATCGGGAGGAACGTGGCCCGGGCAGGACGGGAAAAAAGCAGCTTGCCCAGCCCGGTCTGCCCCATCCCAACCAGCTCACTACAGCTCCTACAGGCACGGGTGGGCGACCCAGCTCCGCTCCAGGAGCTGAATTCAAACACAAACTAGAAGAGCAGCTCAGAAAATGCACGCTGAGCGTGTTTCCCCTTGAGGCCATTTTCCAAGCTGCAGTCAACCGCAAGTCCACCCCACTAACAGCCTCCTCCATTAGCATTCGCGGGCTCTTTCCGTATCGGTAATGCCCTCCGCCCGAGCACCTCGAGACGTTTTACAAATAGCAGCAGCAGCAGAGTGCAGCGATTAGGCCTCGAGCCAGGGAGCAAAGAGACCTGGCTTTGCTTCCTGCATCCGTCACTGTCACCTCTCCTCGGCGTGCATCTCTGCCGCTTCGATAAGGAATTCTTGGGGGCAGGGGGCCGCCTCTCCCGTGCGGAGCAGGGCCAGGCTCTGCACATCTGCCTGCCCCTGGATCCAGCTGTGCCAGCCGAAGAGGTTGCAGCCCCTCTGTCCTGCCAGCCGAACTGCCCGCCTGCTTCCCGCACCCACGCCAGCTCTAACGAGCTGGAGCAGGTTACATGTAGGTCTTTGCTTGTTTTCACGCTGACACAGGGTAGGGAACGTCCCGTGAGCTGCTCAGCCAGCAGATGGGAGAGGGGACGGGGAAAAACTCCAGTGGCAGACGGCTTCGCTCGCTGAATGAAGGAAAAAAAACCCCAAAGCCCTCACACACACACAGAGCAATGAGCTCCAAGAGAATATGGCACCAGCAGGGTCCCTGGGAATGGGTATCTCACTCATGTGCGTGAGCAGCCGACCAGACGCCCCTTGGCTCTTGCCACCCATCTGCTCTTCCCACTCCTGACACCGCACAAGCCGGGAAGAGCAGGGACCACTCCCGACACGCATTTAGCCCCAAGCAGCCACCCATTCTCCAAGCAATTTTAAGGCAGTCTCACTTCTCGGTGCAAATAACCCCTACGTGGAACTTTTGACCAGAGGTGGAAGCGCCCGGGGCCATCAGCTGGTGGCACGCCAGGGACACGCCTCGTGGCCGGCTGGGTCTCAGGTCACCCCGATCCTTAATTTCAAACCGAAGGGGTGTGTGAAGCAACACGTGCCCGAGGCTCTTCGTTCTCCCCCTTGTGACTGAAGGATTCAAGGTGAGCGCTCACGCAGAGCCAGCAAAGAGCAGCGTGCGCCCTCCCACTCAGAAACCCAAGCACTTCGCACTGGTGTTTCCAGGTACTTGCTGGGTCTGCTTGTTACCGTTTTGAAATATTAGGGTTGAGAGTGGAAAAAAAGAATCCTACATGGGAATAGTTTTGCATTTCCAAGTGCCCGAGGTCCTATGGATGAGGTAAAGAGCCGGGAGTTAAACGTCTGGGCAGGCAAATGCCAAATCCCCAAATCTCGGTGAACGTGGGGGGTGTGGGGATAAATAATCCTGCACATAATTAACTGCTAACAAAAAAAAAAAAAAAAAAGAATAAGACACCCATGTCCAGTGTCATCTTCCCAGTTGTCACAAGGGCTCCAGCAATGGAGACGCAGACGCCTTCCCCAAGATTTCTTCCCCAGAAGTTTTAAAAGGAGTTACCTTGAATTCCTCTGATGAATCCAGCTGATCCACCAGCCAGGAACCCAGCATTTGCTCCTGCGGGCGGCTTTGGTACCTC
>NW_009260945.1:4738029-4741284 GCF_000687185.1 Egretta garzetta | reverse complement strand
CTCCGCCCGGCCCAGCAGCTTCCTCATTCTTTCACAAGAGCCACCCTGGCTGCCGGCTGCCTTGCCTTTATGAAATTGCTGCCTTTTGTCCAGCCTTCAATGCAAATATAGGACAGGTGAGATACAGGTGAGATAAGATCGGAGCACAGCAGTGCTTTTCCTTTTTGCTTAAAGCCAGCCTGGACTTCTACCAATGGCAAAACACTCATAGGACCTCATTTAAAAGCAAACAGAAGGTTTAAAAAAAAAGGGAAAGACAAAGCCTTAAAAGCTGTTCCCCTTCCAGCGACGTGTCTGAATGTCTGTTAGTCGCAGGGAGCCTTTCCATCAGGTTATGGACTGATGGTATATGTTTTGCTTTGCCTTACGGGGGGGTAGCAGATTAGACTGTATTAGCATATATATGATCAAAGCTTGATAGCTTGATTATGACATCTAAGTTCCAAAGAATAACAAATGCATTTCCTGTGGCTCACGAGACACACCAGCTCATACGGCAGCGCTGTAACACGCCTTGCTAAGATAGCATCTGCCTCTGGAACAATAGGTGAGATTTCGTGAGGTGTTTGTACAGCAGCCCTCTTCCTGCAGCCCGATTCGCAGAGTCTACTCCGAACATACGCTGCCAGAGCGTTGCCGTTTCCAGGGTGTCATACAGCCGTGGATGCGTAGTAAAAACAGCCACTGGAACATGTTTATCTTGCTGCTTGTGAGCTCGATACATGTTTTCGTTCAACAAGTGAAAACATTTTCCTCTCCTGCAAGCAGGTCTGACTCATGCTTAGGAAAGGCTACTGACTAAGTGCCAATCCCTTTTGCAGCACCCATCACACCTTACTACTGCGTAGCGGGGAGACAACCCCAGCCCTTCAAATCTTCATCTCCTCTTTGGATGAGGAGCTGAACCTCAGGCCTTGCCTCCTGGCTTTGTGGAATCTGAACCGCAGGGAACTCCAGTCGCGTCCTGCTGTGGAGGCATCCTGGTTCTATTCACTACTTCAGAACGGGATTTTAGCCTTATCCTGTCTCCCACTAAGACCCAGAGGAAAACTTGTGCTCATTCAAATAGAAGCAGAGTTAGATCAAGAGGTTTTGACAATCCCACCCCTCGTGTTTTAAAATTAGACGACTAAGGAAAAAGGAGGCACTTGGAGAGAGGCCGATCGTTTGGTGGATGTTTGGATCTTCCTCATAACAACATTTTTGGGTAGGAGGAGAAGGAAATCTAGAGAACCCATTGCAGGCTGAGGCTATGTTTAACTACAGTTTGATAAACAGCCACAGAGAGTAAGGCAACAAGACTTACGAAGAACTCTACTAGTCTGAGACAAAGCTTCATTGTCCAGTAAACTTATTCTTAGAAACAAACATTAATTAGAAAGACAGAAGCCAAACTAGACTGTATCTAGGCTCTGTGATTCGCTGTACTCGGATCGCTTGCCTTCAACTCGGAGGGATACACACTTTAGATCTACTTAAATGGACACCACGCGGACCACTTGAAAATAAGATCTGTTTATAAAACCCCGAAAGACTGCATAAAATTAAGAAGGTATTTCACTCTCATCTTCTTTTGTAGACTCAAAGTGGTTTACAACTGTCACTCAAACCCATTAGTGCGCTTCCAGTCCCTTTTACAGTAAATCGTTACATGAATACTCGTTTTTACTTTAACATTTTCAAGCAGTAACCACGGCTGCACACCCACGCAGAGCAGGAATCGCCGTAGCCTTTGGGAGTACCGCTTTAACACGTTCTCTGTAGCTGTGCCACGCTAAAGCACCGCAGGTGACACGCGAGCACGGTACAGCGTCCTCAGCGGTTCGCATTTTACTGCGCCGACAGAACGACATTTCCAAACCAGGCCGAAAGAAACCGTCAACCTTACATTTTATGTATTTGACCTTGAAATTTCTCATCTGAGGACAAGACTGATTTGGTTTTTTTTTTTTTGAAAGGTATTTCCATAAATCATTAAAAAGCGATCTCTCTAAAGGTTAGAAAAGCGGAGTCAAAACTTTGTGATACGAACAGTAGGGGACAAGCAGAAGTAGTTCTGGTCTTGAAGGAATAGGAACATTCACTACATCTGGGAAGGTGTCCACGAGGACAGCTGTAACTGAGGGTTTGCAGATCTTCCAAGGAATCTCATAAAAAAGATTCAACGGCTTATGGACACATCACTCTCTGCAAGGTGACATGCCGCTCCTTTTTAATCACTCGGGTTTCCACATAAGGTACCGAATATTATTCTATTTACATTCAAAAATAGCATTTTTCTCTCTTCAGTACATAGTGGGAATGCCTGTAAATTAGTCAGTAGAGACCCTTCTAGCACAGGTGGAGGACAGCTTTGTTGATCTCCGGGTTTGTCCAGTCGTTCCGGATATCATCCAGGTGATTATCAAAATCTACAAGCGTCTCGTAGGACTTGCTGTCCAAGAGAGATGCAGCGATTCTCTGGGCTTCGGTCCAATCTTCACAAAAGTCACTAGGATGTAAAATAACCAGGAAGTAAAATTAATCACAAAGAAAAATCACCACCACCTCCTCTACCCTGGAAATGAAGCCACACTCTCTGCAACCTGGTCACGGTGGTCATACCACTGCCTGGCTGCAGAAGCCATCTCTTTTCTCCCACTACAGCAAAAAACAGCTTTAAAAAGCACTCTCAGCTACACCCACTGCCCCTACAGTGTCACTCATCACAACCAAAGTTTTACCCTTAACCAGGCGACTCGCTTTTCCTTACCACCCGAAGACAAACTCCGAATTTTACTCACACGTGTGGGTCCTTGCACCTCCACTTGTTCTCATGAAGCTCATACACATGAATGGCAGGTTCTACGCACTCCATCGTAAACTTGGTGTTGTCAACCTGTTGTGCAACAGAAAAAGACCACCTCAGTCTCCTCCTCAAGTAAAGTGATGAAAGAAAAAAAAAAAAGTCAGTTTTTACAAGCAGGGCACCTTACGCTAACTCGTCCACTGTTCTACCTTCAAATGAGCCAAATTCTACACGTTTAAACTGCTGATATCCTTTGTCACTGTGGCAAGGAGGCAAAGCATCGTTTGCTTCATATAAGACATGAGTTTAAGTCGCAGCAGGGGGTCTGAAGTCCTGAACACACTGCCTTCGCTCCAGCCTCACAAGCAGAGAAGGCCTCTGCTATCTTTGAGATGGCAGAGTCTCTAACCGCAGCCTCTCTGCAGACTTACTAAGAACTTCACTGGCTACAGGGCCATTCAGCTCTT
>NW_009260945.1:4731694-4738013 GCF_000687185.1 Egretta garzetta | reverse complement strand
AAAGAGAAAATTATTTTCTTTGCTATCAAAGGATCCAGAGACTGGCGTTTAAATGGCTAGTGCAAGACCACAGTCATAACGTTAATATAGAAAGAAGGGGGGAAAACCAAAGTAATTTACCATTATGAGCGCTGTATCGTTAAAGCCCTCTGCAATTCTGGAGGCCACCTTTTCCGCAACCTGGTTTGGACTGCAGCAGAAGGTAAAAGTAACTGTGTTATTTGAACCATGACATTTCAGCTGAAACCAGCAGGAAATATGCTTAAAGAGATGTGAAAATTATACCGCGTGCTTACAAACAGGAACAAGATATCAAGCTGATGCTACACTTGATTGAAGTCAGACGGCCAAGAAAACCCCAGCTCCTCTCTTCAGCAGAGGATCTGGATCTCAGCTACGCTTAGGCAATGGGTTTTTGAACGGCAAAATGCTCACTGCAGACTTTATGTGGGATCAACATTTTGCAGCCTCCTACCTCCTTCCACCAGAGCAAAGACCGCAGCCACCTTTGCCCTGGCAGGCATTTAAAAAAGAAACTGAGTTTGCTCCCCAGTCTGCATTTGAACCCACTCACTGCCCACCTTCTCTACCAAAATCAGATAAACTTTTAAAGGAGAACCTTTACCCTGTTTCAAAGACGACAATCTCTACATGGTGCCAGTTATCCTCAGAAATGAAATCAGAGTTTAAAAAAAAAAAAACACCAAACCAAGCCTGTGATATTCTTTCAAACCTCAAGCAGAACAGACAAACTGTATCTTTTGCTTACCAAGGTCTCCAGCAGATTTATTTCCCTTGTAAGGAAAGGACAAATAATGCCTTTATCCCTGTTAGACACCTTAGCAGTCACAAGTATTACTTAAAAAACAATACTTGAGACCGAAGGATACATATTAACAAAATAACTGGGACGTAGCATAATACTTTAAACAAGCTGTTCATATTTCTTTTAAATGCAAGTATGACGTAGTCTCATTAGTCCTGACACCGGATTTGTCTAATAGATATGGGGAAAATATTTGATACACAGATCTAAAACTATACTGTGGTTCCACAGGAAGGCCCCCTTATCACTAATTGAGTAGTTTGAGTTAGCTAGTAGTAAAAAAAAAAAAATAATAAAATGACTAACCCTGGGGAAAATAAGTGAAAAAAGGTATCTCTGCTTGACTGACATTGTCTTCCATTTCAAGAGTGTCCCTTTACCACCTAAGAAAATGCTTCAATGAAACTCAGAGACGATTAAGTCATTTAGTAAGAGGTCACTCCTGAAAGACTTTCCAAAAGATACTGAGAGTCATTTCAGTTTACAAGATATGTAATGCACAAGCAAACGCGCCTGCAAATTTTGGCTATTTCCCTGACAACTGTAATTAAACTGGTTGGCAGTCGTTCAAATAGTGGCCTTTTATAGTATCCACTAAAGAGGAGTGCTTCTGGAAAGACTGGGGTTTCTGCACCTGAACAAAGGCCATACCCACCAGCACCACGAAGACAATGTGAAACCAGATGACAGTTGTCAAAGTTAATCAACACGCACGATTTGTGTCGATGATTTTTGTTGGCAGAGTACAAAGTACAACATAAAAGAGCAAACAGAAGGAAATATTGCACCAACACACCTGGCATCTTTCACGCGTTCATTTGCCTGGTAATATCCAGCTATCACGTAGCTATTCTCTTTACACCAAGAGTCAATCTGAAAAAGTAATTGGAACAATTAAGCCCAGGGAAGAAAAAAAAAAAAAAAACCCTACAGAAGTAAGGAAATCTCTTGCCTGTCCTGCAAATAAAACGGCAATTGAAGTATTACAGTATCTTTGCCAATTCCTTCTTTAAATATACACATATTTATATACATTTATGTGTGCATTCACACACAGAGTTTGGCTAATTTAACTAGAACAGGGAAACCAAATCGAACATTTGGAGAACGATGGAAAACATTCACTTCTTGCTCTTTTGCTCCATTTGGCTCTCTCAGTCAAAGCCCGGCCTAAATTTGAACGATAGGACTTGCGAGGAGCTTCAGCAGCGCTGCCTGGGAGAGGCACCTAGGTCTCACCTATCGCCACGTGCGGCTATTTTCTGTTAGCCTTCATCTGACGGAGACGTTAGGAAACGTTCACCATCGGGATGTGTGACTGCGCCACCAGTTCAAAAGGAGCTCGTTGATTTTGTTTCTAATGTAACATTTCTAGGCTGAAGCAGAAGCATTTTCAACCTTGGTTAGCAAACAGAGTTTGATGTGAAAGGTAGGCACGAGGCAGAAGAAGGTTGTCCCGTTTACCATTTTTTCAACCCACTCTGTCACAAAACGGCTTTTGCGATAAAATTGGTTTTCTTTGAGAGTTCACCTGCAAGGTTAACTAACCACCGGAGCAACTTATCAAACAATGTGGGTGGTTCCTCCACTCTTCAAAATCTTTCCATCAAAACTGAACGCTTTTCTAAAAATACTCTCCTGCTCCACCACAAGATAAGGGCTCGATAAAAGAACTATTGGCATAAAATCTCTCATCTCTGTTACAGACACGGTCAGACCAGGGAGCTCCTTCTTACTGAACAGCTGTATGTAAGTACTCAAACATATGCATTAATTTGCATACAATTTGCACAACTTTTGAGTTACACGAGTACAAAAGTTTATGTAGTTTTGGTTGGTTTTGTTTTTTTTTTCTTTGTCAGTGCAGTTTCAGCATGTGCAGGCTGCTGTTCTGCTTTACGCCAGATCTGAATGCCTCCTGCTGATTCTGTCTTGCTTTGAAAAGACATATATGTGATGTTTCTCCTTATAACTGAGGATATCAAGTCAGCATAATACAGAGCCCTGAAAGACAGAAGAGGAGAAAGCAGCTAGAATTTTCCTTTGCAGTCCCTAGAGAGCACGCATCAAAAAAACCCTCAACAACTGCATTAAAATGGAGTCCAAAAATGTATCTGATGCTGACCTGTCGCATCCTGTAAGTCAAATCAATTTCATTTTTAGCAATAATTATAGTATTAGACTGCATAAACAAACAAAGCCATGTGAATAATCCCTCCTCTACAAGGGATGACATGGATTTATGTGATTAAAAAAAAAAAAAGCCGTGCAGCCCTGCTATAGCTGAGGGCCAACTGCTGTTTCAATTACAAACCCATTTTGAGGGCTCAGGACTAGGGTTTAATTGTTAGTGGCTTGAAAGCTTGGCATTAAAGCCAGAAGCCCAGACACTAAAACTAATCATAATTAAAAAAAAAAAAGTTCATCAATTTAAAAATTAAAAACCTGAGTTCTAATTTTTGTTGTGTACTGAAAATGGTCTAAAGAAAAAAAAGAGAGCATGATTTTTAAGTTCTCAGTTCCCCAAGTGGTAATTAAAAACTGCTTCCATAAAAAAAAAAAAAAAAAGAAAAAACCCAAAAATCTTTTTGGAATTAAAGCTGTTTCCACCTGGAATTTCCAAATGCTCTCTAACTGCGGCACTGTCACTGCAGGTCACCGCAGCATCAATTAAACCCAGATATTTTTAGTCAGGTCCAGCCCTGATGAGGACAAGCCAACGGAGGACAAATTGTGTCTGGCTTTGGAGCTGCTTCCAGGAGCTGCAGCCACCAAAGGTGGGTGGCAGGGGGGGTTGGAAGAGCCCTGGGAGGAGAAGGGCTGTAACCTGCTGCCAGCAGACCGCCACTCCAGGAGGGGGAAGCGCTGCTTGTTTTTCTGAGAAGATGCGGTTGCAAAACCACATCAATTAGCTGAGAAATTCAAAGGCACAAAAAAAAAAAAAAAAAAAAAAAAGAAAAACCAAAACAACCCAGGTGAAACTTAATTCACTTTTTCTTTAAGGACTCCGGTTTTGAAAGGGATTTCAAACTGACGAGCCGCAGCGCAAATTAAATGCGACCGCGCCTGCTCGCTCCTCCAGAGCTGCAAACCTTCAGGCACTGCTGCGTGTTTAATAAAAGCTAATTTTATTGATTAAATAATAAATGTATCTGCTGCTAAAAGCCCCGATCGCAATTTTTAGAAGTTACCACATGGAGAAGTCCGTTTGAAAGCGTACCCTCTATTTTCAGATTAAACCTGGAGACGATTGCTCCCATTTGTTCTGGGATATCTTGGGTCAGAGAAGAGGAGGTAAAGCTTGGGCTGGTTCTAGAAAACCCTCACTCGTGTGACCAGGCCACGGGCTCGACCAAGAATCAGCAGTAACTGAACCGGAAGAGAAACAGATCCCACCAAAACTTCACAATCCTTTAGAAACAGAGGCGGTTTGCTAAAAACAGCGGGTTTCAACCACGCGTTATATTGTGTGGAAGAGGCGAGAGCCCTCCATTCAAACATTACAACAATAAAATTCAATTTTCATAGCTGCCGTGCCAGTGTTTATTGACACCTTTGCCTTTGTTTAAACAAAACAAAACAAAAAAACGAGAGCAAAAGGCCTCGGGCTCTTGTCAAATGCTGTGTTTTAAAGCTGCCAAGTATCACAGGAGTCCTCAAATGTGACTGCAAACCACAATACCTCCTAGCAAGTCCTAATTAATGTGGGAAATGCCAGGGGTTTCCGATCTTTAACTTTTTGTAACAAAACCCAAGAGCAAATACGTAAGTCCGTGCCATTTCTTTGGTTCCATAATGATTTGCTTACTGTAGATGCGGTAAGATATTTCAGATGTTGCAAGAAACAGGATTTATTTCATAATAACCTGATCCTGAAGCAAGATCTACACCAGAAAACTTATACTGAAGGCCTGAAGTTCATGAAAATTCACTGCCACTGACCCTGTAGGAAGGCATCTAATCCTGACTTGAAGGCAGACCCTTTAAATGTATTATACATGTTATTCTATACTTCATTGGCAACTTCCACTTACTCATTCCCAGAAGAAAAACAAATTACTGCTGTTCAAAAAGGTAAAGTCCAGCCCTGCCTACATCAAAGCAATTATATTATTACATTTTTCCCAAGCAGCAACACGAGGAAAACCATAAGCAGAAAATGATTACAGTAGCAGCATATGCTTCTGTATTACTCCTACACTGTTATACGGGTGTAAAATATATTTAAGACTGACAAATTTTGCGTGTTTCACAGCGATATGGCAAACCCAAAAGGCCAGGGCTCAGGCTCAGTCCCCGTTCCTGTGCCTCTGGCTGCATTTAATCACGCCCAGACTTCAGAAAGATCTCAAGGTTCCCATGGCATCATCTCAACTGAAGAAAACTGGAATTTATTTACAATGAATTATTTTTTGATGAAGCAATCTATTAAACTGAGGGAAAAATTTAGGGCAAGAAGCCTACAAGAATCAGAAACAAGGTTTTTTTTTAGTTTATTTGGTTCTTTTGTTTGTTTTTTACAGGAATTAAAAAGGGATGGACTTTCTCCCATTAATGATGACAAGTCTACAAATGGACAGAAAAGTCTGGAGCCCAAATTGCACCCAGATCTCACTTCACTGGCCACTATCGTGAAGGTGCCAAAGCACTTCTTTGCCTCCAGATTTGCCACCCGACTCCCTGATACAATAAGACCCAAGCACATTTCGCTCCCTCTGTCTTCTGGTTTTGACAAAGGGACTCTCCCCAGCTGCCAGGCAGAATGGAGCCATGGCCCAATGCAGGACAACTCCTGGTTTTCATCACCAGGGGGGGTCGAGACTGGAAAACGCAGGCCCTACTGTCCCGACACCCTTCTCATCCTGCCTATGTGGCGACAGGGCAGGGGGGAAATGGATTATTCCCCAATACCGCTCCTCAGCAGCGGGCGAGGTATCGGGGAGTGTGCCACCCCCACCTATCCCAGGGTGCATTAACCAACAGAGAGCTTGCAATACACCAAGAGAGATTTCAAGCCCAAGCCAGACCTGCAGTATGAAGAATATGAATACCTGCAGTGGTTTGTTTTTTTTTTTTTCCCCCTATTTAGGCTAATGGCTTCCATAAACGGGGAAAGTACACCAAAATAAAAGAAACACACACTTATACACATTTATACACTCGGAGGCAAGCCCGCCCTTCACCAATTAGCTGATACTGCTTTGAAATGCCTTAAAGGTAAGCTGGGAAAAGCTCTTTCAGCTGTAGAAGAAGGGCATTCCCTCTGGGAGTTATTCGGGGATAACGACACCAATATAAATAGCAGTTTCACTGCACTGGAAATTAGACAAAACTACAAGGCTCAAGAGTTTTCTGCTGCTTCCCCAGCAGAAAGCCGTATGGCCGATGGGCTTCAAGGGGTTTTTTTCCACCCTAGGAACACCCCAGCGCCCCGGTGCCCTCAGCACCAGCCCGTCCTCGCCTCGGCCGCGGCCCCGAGCCCAGCCCGGGCCT
>NW_009260945.1:4728266-4730896 GCF_000687185.1 Egretta garzetta | reverse complement strand
TTCAGCTGGGATCGGGGGCCCGGGAGGAGCCCCGCTCCCGGGGCTGATGCCCCGCTGCCTTCCAGCCCATGCACGGGCCCGCGGGGCTGCGGGAGAAACAGTTAGCGGGGTGCCTGCCCTCCCCTCGGCGGCGCCCGGGGTCTTCCCTGCGGGAGCGTCTCCCGGCCATTGCAAGATGGGTTTAGACTGGGCTCTCCTGGGGCTCCTGGCTTAGGCCCAGTAACGGTTTGTTCCCGAGCGACAGCATCCTGCAAGGCTGACTCGAGCAAGGGAATGCCTTTGAGTTCAAATACAGGAGGCCGTGAGGAGGGGAAGGCTCATCCGAGTAGCTTGAGTGGGGGAATGTCCCTGAAAAGCCCCGAGCGGCTCGGTGTGATGTCCCCCTCTTCAGAGAAGGGGCAGGAAACCTCCAGGCCGGCTTTTCTTTTTTATAGACAAATCGAAAGCAGTGTTATTTCACCTTTTTACATTCAATGTCTTCACCTGACACTGACCCGCCTGCTGTTGTTTTGTCCCAACAGGATGTTGGCTGCAAGGGCGTTCAGCCTCATTGGGAAGAGAGCCATTTCCACCTCCGTCTGCCTGAGAGCCCACGGACATGGTAGGTGGCAACTGCTTTGGTGCTTTTTTTTTAAGCAAGGGTGGTAAAACAAAGCTCTTGAGAGGACGAACACAAAAAAGCTGCTGCTGGGGTTTGGGTAAGAAAAAGAATGGGGATAGAGGGGGTTGGGGGAGGGTGGCACCTTGCCTGGTGGCAGGGGAGCTGCCTGAGCAGCCTGTGCCAGCAGATGCTGTTGCCAAGGTGCAGGCAGGGCTGTGTGCCACTGGGGAGGCAGCAGGAGCTGAGGGCCGGGCAGAAACTAGGATGGGAGAAGCGCAGAGGGCTTCTGGGTGTTTGGTAGGGGAGGCGATCAGTGTGACAGCTGAAAGGGACGTGGCCGAGACATTAATAAAGTAATTTTGGATGTTACCTTTTATGTAGATTCCCCTTCTGCTTTATTCTTACGCTCTTAAACCAGCACCTGCTGTAACTGCTCTCTCTTCTCCCTTCTTACCCTTAATGGGGGCTTTATCTGGAAGTCTTTTCTCTCTGGGATGCCTTAACTGGCATCACCTTTTCGTCTGAGCTGTTGGTTTTTTGTATTGTAACCAGTAAGAGATGTTTGCGCCCCAGTCAGAAGCTTGAGTGGGTGTCTGTTCTGTTCCCACGTGCAGCTGGTGTCATCAAAGCAGAGGATTTCAGCCTCCCTGCCTATGTCGACCGTCGTGATGTTCCCCTGCCTGAAGTGGCCTTTGTAAGGGATCTCTCTGCTCAGCAGAAGGCGCTGAAAGAGAAGGAAAAGGCGTCTTGGACCGCTCTGTCCGTTGATGAGAAAGTTGAACGTAAGTAGCAGGGGCTTTAAGTAACCTTACAGCGGGTATGACGTGATCTGACCTGTTGTGTGTTTGTTGTTGACAACTTTTACTAGAAAGACAGCCTCAGGTGGTGCCTGTTGGGGCAGCTCTTAAACCCCGCTCTTGCCAGCAGCGCTGTGGGCAGAGCCGGGAGGCATGAAGGAGCTTTGTTAATTAGAAGGGAGCTCTTTGTGCATACATAGGTGGAGATCGGTGGTTTGTGTTCCCGGGATCCTTGGTGCTGTTCCAAAAAGTTGGAAGCTCCTGCTGTGGTGTCTGTTACATACCTGAGGTCAAGTTCAGCAATTTCTTCCTCTTCCAGAAAACAATTATTATATTTTTTTTCTTCATTCCCATCTGCTTTCAACAAGCCAGGAAAGAAAAAAAAATCTATTACCTACAACAATACACAATTGTTAGTCCAGCTGAGTAAAATAAACCCTGTCAAGACACAAGACACAAACCCTGTTAATGACCACCGACCGTAGCATTCCCCAATTTCAGGTAATGAAAGTGCCGAGCGGGTGTTTTGACTTGCAGATAAAACCGTGTCATCTTTTCTAACTGCCGTCAGGGTATGCAAGCGAGAGCCTGATCTGCCAATGGTGCTGAGTCCAGCCCTGTCAAAGTGAGAAGGTTTAAAACTCCTTTGGGAACTGCTCAAATATTCATAAGCACTCTCCCAATCCAATGCTATTTTGAACTTTTGAAATCTTGCGGGCCTTAGTGGCAAAGCTGAGGGAAGCCTTTTGAGATACAAGAGTTCCCATTGAAATTATTTGTGCTAGGAAGCTTCCTGTTCAATAACCATGCTGGGAATTGGAGGGAAGGAAGGAGAGCTCCCTTTCTCCTTCTGTCAGGCCTGTAATGCAACTTCTGCACAAGTTTACAATAATCTATCAAATGGAGACTAACACTGACCTGGTGGGGGGGTGCAATGCGTGGTGGGGATGGTGAAACAACTCGTTTACATGGGTGAAGGTGCCTTGGTCTTGGCACAGGAGAGGCCGGCTGATGTAGAAGCTCTTTTACCATCCTTTCCCTTTGGGTCAGCTTTAGGCTTTGGTCACCTCCCTCTGGAGAGCGGTGTGTTGCCTGCAAGCCACAGGAAAAGTAAAAGAAATTATTTGTTGCTTTTAACTTTTTTTTTTTTTCCCCCCAATTCAATATTGTGTTAAGAAAGGAGCCAGTGCTGAACAATTCTTGAAGAAAAACCCAACTGATGTCAATTTCCT
>NW_009260945.1:4721313-4726923 GCF_000687185.1 Egretta garzetta | reverse complement strand
AGGGGGGGGTTTCCCTAAAAGCCACAGGAAAAGTAAAAGAAATTATTTGTTGCTTTTAACTTTTTTTTTTTTTTTCCCCCCTTTCAGTGTATCGTATCAAATTTAACGAGAGCTATGCAGAAATGAACAGAGGATCAAACGAATGGAAGACCGTCCTCGGTGGAGTCCTGTTCTTCCTTGGTGTAACTGGTCTCATCCTCATTTGGCAGAAACATTATAGTAAGTAAATGCCGTACAGTGAAGAGTGTGAGAGTGAAGAGCAAGATCAATCAATACCTGATGGGAAATTAGAGAATTCTCTGTAAAACTGCACCGGGGGGTGAGAATGGTGTCTTGAACAGCTGCACCGGTGACCTCCTGGCTGTTAATCTCTGAAAGCCGAATTTGGGAGTTGTGACTCTGTGGGGATCGGTGGGTACGTGGCACGGCTGTTGAGGAAGCTGACTTGTAGAAGGGTGAAGGTGGTGGAGAGAGCTGTGGTGGGAAGGGAAGGGGAAGGGTGGTGATGCGCTCCTGATCCCAGAGCTTCCCCTCCCTGCAGGAACCTGCTGTTGCAAAAGCCGCCTGGCTAGTAAACATTTGGGTTTCTGCCATGTTTGGCTTCCTTCCCAGCTAAGGATCCTACCTCGAGGGAGCCCTCCAGCTGCCGTGAGGCAGAGCGCGCGGTTGCGTGAGCTGCTCTCCATCCTGAGGCTTCACCTGCTCGCGGTGAAAGTAGGAGGCTGTTGTCGTGGTACAAGCCTTTCACCGGTGAATGAAACAGCCGGAGAGTTCAGTGGGGGTGTCTGGTCTGAGCTGAACGCCTCAGAAATGGGACGTGGGGACTGTGGGTTTGAACAGATGATGGCGTGTGTGTGATCAGTGCTGATGGCTTTGGGGCGGCAGAGGAGGAGAGCTTTTTGTTAGTGAGAAACTCGTGCCTTGGTTCCCAGCTCTCTTGTTTCCGTATCGCGCTGTAACTCTGCCTGCTGTTGAATTGCAGTGTACGGCCCTATTCCGCACACCTTCTCTGACGAGTGGCTGTCGATGCAGACGAAGAGAATGTTGGACATGCGGATTAACCCCGTGGAGGGCATCTCTTCCCAGTGGGATTTTGAGAAGAACGAATGGAAGAAATGAAGCAACTCAGTGGAACCTGCTCTGCTTGAATATGAAATGATTCCATCACCTGTGTGTGACCTCGTTGCTTATGTACTGGAACAACCTCTCCACCTACATAGATGCTAATAAATGTCCGGTTAACTTGAAAGTTTCCTTTTGTTGGTCTTCAGATGCGTTTGTCGTGATGGGAATCTGGAGTGTGGGTTGAGGGGCAAAGCTTTCCATCTGTCTGTCCTCCTTGTGACGGGAACACGTTCTCAACGGGGTGGGCTGCAGACCTCGCTCCGGTATCCCCGCTCACTTCTCCCGAAGAGGGAGAGTGAGGAGATCTCGTTCGGCCAGGGACAGGTTTAGATGAAACCCCGAAGCGCGTTTCACACCCCGCCTCTCTGGCGTGAGGTGACTTCAGAGGGAATAGCTGGAGCTGGAGGAGGGAAGGAAATGCTGCCTTTAGCAGGAGCATCTTGGAGCTTTTATTAAATGCTGCGTTCTGAACAAGTTCTGATTCCTGCTTTCAGTGAGGAAAGCTTTTTTTTCCCCAACGTTTTCAGGGCTGGTGCCTTCACTTTGCTCTGCTTATGGCTGCTGAATTTCTCCCTTTGGCTGGTATCTGCCTCCTAGGCTTCCTGCAGGCAAACTCCTGCCTTTGGTCTTTGGAGGGGCGTTTTTTAAACCGAAAATTACTAAACCAAGTTTCAGCTGTGGCTTGCTCTCTTCCTGGTCACAGGACTGTCATGGTTTTAGAATCCGTGCCTGTACTTAGCAGCCACGGTGGAAAGCCTGGGGAGTCTCAGCCACTTGTCATGGCCCGGTGTTCCAGTCAGAGAAATTCGGGGAAGCTTTCTAAGGTGAGATGATTTGGTGGGAGTTAATCGACGACCTTAACTGCATCTGAAAGGTCCCTTAGGTGAAATGTTTTGCCTCTGGGGTGCTGAGGAGGACGAGGAGGAGGAGGAGGACAGAAGCGCTGGCTGGTGACGGCTGGGGGGGTTTCATGACACTCATGGCTTGCTCTGCTCTGCTCTTGGTGCCTCTGGCAGGCTGAGTGCGCTGAGCGGGGAGGGGGCCGGTGAGCTGCTGGGTCTGTCTGCTTTGGAAAACGAGGTTTTTGAAGCGTGTGCTGGAATTGCAGTGCTGCTTTACAGCTCCTCTTGTCCCCCTGGAGGGAGGGGGAGGTGGGCTTATCCTCAGTGCTCCGTTATCTGCACGTCGCTCCTGTCGTGCTCTGGCCTTCGAGGCAAGCGCCTTACTCGGGATTCTGCTCCCGTTCCTGTGACTGGAAGGAATTAAGGTGACAGGGAGAGAAATGCTGGGTACAGGGCTTGTGCCAGCCCGCAGCATCCCAGGATGAAGCCCGGTGAGTGTCACTGGGACGAGGGAGTTGTTCCTCCTGAGCGTCCTCCTCTTCACCCTCCCCAAAAGGCTGTGAAAGCCCCAGGGAGCCAGGGAGAGAAACCTGAGCCTCGCCACAGCCCCAGGTCCTTATTTCACCCTCCCCTGCCCAGCACCAGCCACTCTCCTCTGTCCCCTTCACCCACCGGAGCAGCCTGCTGCGGGTAAGCGAGCTGAATTTGCTGGGGCTCTGCACGCTCCCCTCCTGACTTGTGTTCCCCTTCCTCCTGCTCGCAGCAGTGGGATGCATTGGGGATGGGGCAGATGCTCTCCAGCTGGGATTTTCGGGTGCTTATTTGCAGGTAGCCTTGGAGAACACGAAGCTGGCTGAATCCTGACCCTGGGGAGAGAAAAAACATGGGGAGCGGAATGAGCAAGGTACTGGGGGGCCAGCGGGATGGTGGCCAGCACGTCCTCCTTGGGCAGGACCTTTCTCCTGCAGCCCAGGGGGATGCTTGTTCCCAGACCACCATGATGCCCTAAATACAACTGCTCACATCTTCCATTTCTCAGTCCCCTTCGAAACTTCAGGCGCTTGAGAAGGGGAATTAAGCAAACAGTGATTCCCCGGGTTTATATCCGAGGTGATGAGCTAAGCATCTGCGGGTGTTAGAAAAGCGATGGCTGGCTTCAGATGCTCGTCCCCTGGGTGGTATGGCCATGGCATTCAAATCCTCAAGGCTGACGGGGGTGCCTGCGGGGAAATTTCCTCCCCTTGCCCCCCCCCCAGCCCCAGGACATGTCTGTGCCTGGCAGCCACACGCTGCGAAGGGGGAAGTGGGGTTTTTACCGCTGCTTGTTGCTCAGCTGAACTCCCGGGCTGGCAGAGGGGATTGATTTCTGTTGGTATCCTTAAATAACTGCTCGGTATGTGCGTTACCCAGTTTAAAATTAGACTCTTGGGACAGCAAGGGAGAGACCGGATTGAGGCAAACTCTCTCTGCACAGCTCCGGTGTGATTTAACACTGGGGTTTCACCCCTTGCAGATGCAGCCTGAGCTGCAAAGTGGCTTTTACAGCCTCCCCGGTGCCAGCAAACCCCCCTGGGGAGCACGGGCTGCCTTTGCCGGGGGCTGGGTTGGTGCAGGCAATGTTTGTGTTGCAGGGTCTGGCGTTGACTTGACGGGATGCAGGGTTTGGCATCCCCCTTCCAGCAGCAACAGCTTGTGCTGAGCTGAGCGCAGGCGTTTGCTGAATCTGGGTGTTTGCACCCCAGAAGCGGGCTGGGGTTCAGCTGAATGGTCGAGGTGGGCTGGATGTGACCCAGAGCTGTTGAAAACCCTTCCTACAGCCTTTCAAACCAGGTGTCTTCTGCCGGAGGGGTGCAAATGAGTCCAACTGGAAATCAGCTCTTCCTTTCTGTGCCCCTGGGAACTGCTCTAGCAGGCTCTTGCACCCTGTAAATACTCGGAGCTGCCCCCTTTTCTCCTTCGTAACCCTGCGGCAGTGAGTTGGAGACCCAAATTTGCATACTTGACGGCACTTACGGCAACATCCTGGCCAGAAAAGTATTATAAATAGCCTGTGCCTTGGCCCATCTATCCCCAGCTGGCAGAGGCAACCTTTGAAACTATTTGCAAGAGGTTGGTTGCTATAGAATAGCAAAACAAACCCCAGCCTCAGCATGCTGGCCTGCCTCTGGGGGCCAGGGTGATGGGGGCTCCCCGCTGGAGCCCCTCCGTGAAGGAGGAGGCTGGGGTGGGCTGAGCTGCCTGGGGAATCAGCCCCCAGCGCCGCCTTTCCCATAGCAACAGGACCAAACGCAAGTCCCCTCCATTTATGCGCTGAGTTTTCCTGAGCTCTGCTCTCCTGGAGGGGTTTGGGCTGGTGGTTTTGAGTGGGCTCAGCCTTTGATGTTCATTAACGAAGTCAGCTCGCTGATTAGGGTGCTTGGTTTATCATCGCCTGGGGAGTTTGCTGCCAAGTGCCCTGGTCCTGCTGGTACCACAGCTTGTTGCCCCCACCATGTCGGATGCACGTTGTGCCCAGCGCCGTCTGAAGTCTCTCTCCTTTTTGTCACCTCCCAGGTTGTCGAAGGCCTCTACCTCGGGAACATCCGCGGTGAGTGCCTTTCCCTGCTCCACCTCTGCTTTGCCATGGGATCCCTGGGAAGATGGTGGGGCCGGGGGAGCCCTTCCACTTGGGGGCTCCCTCTGCCTGCTCCCACCTGGGCAACTCAGCATCTTCCAGCGATCCAAAGCCCCTCCAAAAATCCCCATCCCAATTGCAAGTGGCCCCATGGAGCTCTCCCCCAGGAAAGGGACATCTGTGGGGAGCTGCAGTCACCAGCCACGCCGGAGCAGCGGGAAACCCCTGGCACGGCTGGAAACCTCCCTGTGTTTGCTGAGACAATATTTACAGCGGGCCAACGCCTGGCTTCCTCGCTGGGGCCTCTGGCCCTGTGGGGAGCGGGGCGAAGCTTGGGTTTCACCTGACAGCGAAGGCGCAACAGCCTTTCCCAAATATATATATTTCCCAAATGTATATTTGCCGATTTTGGGAGTGGTTTTAGGAGCCTGCTGAATAGCTGGTGCATCCGAAGGGGGGGGGGTTGCTTTGAAGGAGGTGCATCGCGATGCCCAGTCTGCTTTCCTGCATCGTGCAGGGTGGGACCCCGTGGGAAGGGGCTGGCGCGGGGGTCGAGAGGCTGGGGGTGATGGCTCAGGGTCGCTGGTGGGTGCCTGCTCTGGCAGAGCTCCTGGGAGGGCAGGCGATTCACGTGATGCTCCTGCTTCCAGACTCCGAGGACCGGGAAAACCTGCTGAGGAGCGGGGTGACGCACATCCTCTCCGTCCACCACAACGCCAAGCCGGTGCTGGAGGCGAGTGCCCGGGTGTGGGGGGTTTGGGGGAGCACCCTGGGGGAGCAGGGGCTGGGAAGGTGCTGGATTTGGGATGCTGGATTTGGGATGCTGGACTTGCGATGCTGGATTTGGGATGCTGGATTTGCGCCGTTTTGCAGCTGTTTGCACCGCGCGATGCTGAATTGCACCCGCGACGCTGAATCGCACCCAAAGAGCTCGGTGCTGGCTTTTGGGGGGGAAGGAGTGGGGTGTTTTGGGGGGAAGAAGGGGGACACCCGGGATGGTTTTGAGGGCCACAGCAGCAGCGGGGCCGG
>NW_009260945.1:4720560-4721150 GCF_000687185.1 Egretta garzetta | reverse complement strand
CGGGCTGTGGGTGGGGGAAACTGAGGCAGGAGGGAACTGCCCGATGGGTTGATGCCAGAGGTGCCGGCTGGGTCTTTCGTGCACAAATCCTGCCTGCCAGGGACCCGTGGGCTGGGTGGATCCTGCAGCAGGAGGAGCAGCCCCACGTGGGGTCCATGTGTGGGGTCCATGCATGGGGATGCTTGGGCCACGCCGCTCGTGTCGCGGCAGATGTCCGCCTGCAATTTGGACTTCATCCCGGTGTCGGACCCACTGCTGGCTCCCAAATCCCCGGATGCGCTGCAGAAGGCGAAGGGGACTGCTGGGACCCCTCGTCCTTTGGGGCCACGCTGGGCAGGGACCCCAGCAAAACACCCAGCTCGAGCCTTTTCCTCACGAAGGCATTGAGTAACGGTGGAAGGGGGAGAGGGAGAAGGAAGGAGGCTGCATAAAATCGGTGCAGAGAAACAGCTCACGGCTGGAGAAGGGGCAGCAGCTGGGGCTGGCGGGGCTCGGGGCACGGCCAGACGGGTAGCAAACCGCACGGCAAGCTTACAACACGGAGCAAGCCGCTGGGCTTGTGGAAAGGGGAACCGGAAAGGCATGGTGGG
>NW_009260945.1:4720203-4720473 GCF_000687185.1 Egretta garzetta | reverse complement strand
GACCCCAGCCAGTTTTTGGGAAGCCGCAGCCCATCATGGCTCATCCCACAAAACCTGCTGACGTTTGCTTGCTGGTCCCCATGCCTCTGCCTGATGCACCGTCCCCTTCCACCCGCTGAGCTCCTTGGGTTGAGCAATGTGTCAATCACGGCCCTGGGTCGGGAACCGCAAACCCCAGCACCGTTCCCATGCGTGGCCCAGTTCCCTGAGGCGGGATGGGGACACCCGGCCCCATGGGGAAGGGGGAGCCGCTGGGAGCCCGGCAGTTAA
>NW_009260945.1:4719676-4720068 GCF_000687185.1 Egretta garzetta | reverse complement strand
GACCCCAGCCAGTTTTTGGGAAGCCGCAGCCCATCATGGCTCATCCCACAAAACCTGCTGACGTTTGCTTGCTGGTCCCCATGCCTCTGCCTGATGCACCGTCCCCTTCCACCCGCTGAGCTCCTGCCTGCACCCAGGAGCATGCCGGGGAGCCACTGTTTGGCTGGGAGTGCGGATGAGGAACCCACCCGCTCTGCTTTTCCCCCCACTGTCCCGGCCTCTCCAGGCAGTTAATCTGGGATTGGGGTGCGGGTCGGATTTTGGGGAGAAGCAGGGTTGCTTTGGCTAATCTGGTTGGCATGGGGGCTTTGCCGGCACGGTGGCTCTCCTCGTCGCGGGGAGGCCGGGCTGGTGCCAGGCATGGCGGAGCACAGCCAGTTTTTGGGAAGCCG